>NC_083630.1:9280200-9628950 GCF_963584025.1 Labrus mixtus
CCCCCACTTGGTCTGTGTGTGTGTGTGTGTGTGTGTGTGTGTTTGTGCAGAAATAATGTACTGTTCCACACTGCTGCCTGTCTGCGTATCTGTTTTACCGTGCGTGTGTTGCATGGATGTGTATTTATTTCTGCATTTTTTTGTGTGCTTCTTGTGTGTCTCCAGTGCTTGTGTGAAGTGAAGAGTGTGTTTGTGTATATATGTGTGTGTGTGTGTGTGCGTGCACATGCTACAGTGTAAGTGTTATGGGCTTTTTCCAAATACACACAGTGACTCCCATGTGCCCGGCTATTGATTTAGAAATGACCGGCCTGCTCACTCACACCATCTGCTCTGCTAACGAAGAACGACACAGAGAGGGAGAGACACAGTGAATGAGATAGTCTCCCAGTCTTTTTTCTATCTTATCTATACAACATTTTGAAATGAAATGAAAAACCACAAGATAGGAACAAAGGCAGCAATACCTTTTCTCCTTTTTCTTTGACCCTAAAATAGTAACACTGGTTGTCTTGTAATTGTTGGCGACGTTACAAGCTTGTTCACTAGTGTAGCTTAGGTGATCTAAGCTAAGCTGTACAATTCTACAATTCACTTAGCAGACTCTTTCATCCAAAGCGACGTAGATCAGAGAGTAAGGACAACACAAGCAAGGATCTAGAAAAGAGGAAACAATGTCAGTAAGTGCAAACAAACAGCTGACAGGAAGTGACCAGAGGAAAAGCACAACATCGACAGCTGTTCTTGAGAGCTCTAATCAGCAACAAAAACATCTTAAAAAACGTCATAGTCATTAGGCTATCAAACAAAAACCATAATCGTCATAGCACGTAGGTGTTCATGAAAGAGCTGGGTCTTTAGCTTTTTCTTAAAGGTGCAGAGGGACTCTGCAGTGCGAATGGAGTTTGGTAGTTCATTCCACCACCGGGGGGCGACAGAGGAGAAGAGTCTAGTTAGTTTCTTAGGACCTTTGGTGAAGGTTGGATCAGACGCCTTTCATTGGCAGAGCGTAGTGGGCGGGAGGGAGTGTAGACCTGGATGATAGAGTTTAGGTAAGGAGCCGAGCAGATTTGATACGAGCAGAAACTGGGAGCCAGTGTAAAGCCCAATTCACACATATGCCGCGCACTACGTTGTACTTAGCTGCCACTCTAGTCAATCATTGTGTTCACACGGGGCGCGCTGCGGTTCGTCTCCGGCGCGTGCCACCGACTGCACTGCGCTCTGCTCTGTTTCAAATACGCAACAAGTCTATTTTAGACTGCAAGTTCGCGTCAAGCTGGACAGAATATGACAGCCCGCACAGGAAGTCAGACGAGGAAACGCTCAGAGCATCCGGTCAATTTCAAAATAAAACACAATATATGCAATCGTATTTTTCATCACTTTATCAACATTACGTCAAAACAGGAACCGAATTAACAACAATGTTTTTCTCTTTATTCCCGCGGGATCTTGCAGTTCTCCTGTGATGTGTCATGGGTGCGCTGATGTCCCAGAAACGGATCCAGTGTGAATGGGCGCGAGCCGTCCGACGGAGCAAAACCGTGGCGCTGACGGACCGCGGCGCGCACGGAGTATGTATGAATTGCGGGTAAGGAGATGAACAGAGCATAGCAGAGTGACATGTGTCGTTTGGGGTAGGTTGAAGACAAGTCGCGCTGCTGCAATTTGGATCATCCGCAATGGTTTGTTACAGCAGCAAAGTCGAATGGGAAGCATACTAAACCATTCAACAAAAGGAGAAGTTTACTTTTTTCTTTAAGTAAATTGTATTTTAGAAAAGGGCAATATTCTTATAATAAAATAAGGTCATGACCCCTTGTATGAAGGCGTCTAAGCGGGCGGCGCAGGTTGGAGTCTGACCTGCGGCTTCTTTCCTGCATGTCATTTCTCAACTCTCTCTCCCGTTTTCTTTCTCTTCCAAATAAAGCCCAGTAAAAAAAACAGATGAAAGTTAAACAAGGAAATGTTACTGCATTGGGTGGCTGTGGCTCAGTTGTCGTGTTGGTCGTCTTTCAACCCGAAGGTCAAGGGTCAATGCTCCTGCAGTTACATGTCGAAGCGTCCTTGGGCAAGATGAATGGAATTAGTTACTACTGATGGACACTGTACGTGGCATCACTGCCACCATTGTGTGAATGGGTACTGTAGGTGTGACATGCAGTGTAAAAAGCGCTTTGAGCAGTCAGGAGACGTCAAGCTCGAGTCCATTTACCATTACTGCATAACCATCAACACTTTACAAAGTCCCTAGACAAATTTTTGTGCTCCTGCCAGGATGAGAAAAATGATACATCATTAAATAACATGTTCACACTTTTTGTGTGCTGCTTCAATGTGGCAATTACTAGCAGAGACAAGATTCCAGACGGGTTACTTGTGAAAGCAATACTGTACTGGCACAAATAAGAGACGGCCAGGACAGTGATCAGATCCCTTGTGAGGGAGGGTATTTAATATACAGAAATCTTTTGGGCTTTTAAGAAAAGATTCCTCACATCCAAGCAGAGTGTATTTAAGCCTCATGTAGAACCAATAGACTATAACGTATCAACTATTTATGTCCATTCTTCTCATTTTTCTCAAGCCAGCCTCCCTATCTCTAGACTTCGTCAATTTACCTCCATACTTCCTGAATTATTCCCATTCAACCCTTCACTACGTTGTTCTAATAGTGATGTCATGAACGAGCATGAACGAGTCTTTATTACTGAACTAAGCCAAATAATCCAGATCACTGAAAAGAGCCGTAAATCCAATCACTACATTTCACCCTCCTTTAACTCTTAGTCAAATGTTCTTCTGCATATAGTGCACCCATCTTCCCCTCTCTAGGTATGGTCTGGGGCCTCTAATTGGCTCTGGTGACTCAACTCTCAAGATGGATCCTCCAGACTGAGTCCCCTCCTCCCCGACTGTCAACATATCCCTCTCAGAGCGGTCTAAACTGACAACCTACTCCCCCATGTTCATCCCTCTCCCACATCCATCCTCAACAATATGTCCTTATTCCTATGAATGATTGAAATGCACAACATTGTGGCATGGTCCTACCGAGGGAAACTTTCATTATATAACACTAAACTTCATCTGTATGGTATCTCAGCTACAAGCCTGAAAAACTCAATACATTATAGGACTCGAAAGAAGTTAAAAAAAATGTCATGAAACTCATTTCAAATGGAATCATTAGAAGCCATTTTGAAGAAGTAGATTTTTGAAGTGATTTAAAGAACAACAAGGAGTTGTGCAGCCCTAAATTCTGTGCCCATGTCATTCCAAAGTGTAGAACCTTTGTTTATTAATACATACCTTGAAACAACAAGGAAATGCTTATCTGAGGATCTCAAGGAGTAAAAGCCAACAAAGGCCAAGCAGGTATCAGATATATAACTAGGGTTGTTTAATGATTTGTTTTGGATATGATTAGGTTTTCTATAGCGTAAGCCAGGATCCTTGCAGCAGTGTTTTGGTTGGATTAAAGTGTGTAACTTGTCTATCAGTCATACTCACATTCAAAGTGTCAGGATCTAAGAAGCCATCAGAAGGATTTTCTCTGACACTATAGACTCTGATTCAGTGACACTGGAAATAATCAAGAGATGTTTTCCACTCACTTTCACTCACCAGGAATTTATTTTCTCCATGGCAGACAGAAAATGACTCAAACGTTTCAACATTATGCTACAAACAAACCTCACTGCTCCTCATGTTGAGTCCATTGTAGACACCTCTGCATTCATAACCCATGCCATCATAGATTTCCTTCAAAAATGGCAGCTTGGTCAGTGGTCCAAAGTCTCGAATTATGCTTCTGTTGGTAACCTTGTGCATTATTTGTGCACACTGTCAACATGTATTGTTTCGTTGTGTGCAAATAAAGCTTTCAGTTATTAATGTGAAAGTCCATCTCCTTTTCCATCAGTCAGAACCTCTTTCTCACATGCACTTCCAACATTTTCTAGATAACTTCAGGACATGGGAGCACATGCGGGAGGGGAAGAAGTCTTCAGTCATGGTCAATGTTTCTGTGGTGAGTCACTACAACATGTAGGAACATTTCCGCAGGACAAACTCAACAATGGAAGACAATGTCAGCAACATTTTCTTATGAAGGGCAAATTCATAATGCTTTGTTAATGCTAAGTGATGCATGACTCTGATGAATTAATCTAGGATGTATCATTCATTTCTGTTGGTCACCGTTACTGGTGAAGTCACTATGAATGAGTTCGACTGAATAGCTCGTCTTTATGCCTAAATTTGCACAGTTAGGGGCATGGCTGATTTTATTCACAGGTGGTCGAATTGTAGCCCTGTGTGGGCAAGGCTTGAGGCCGACCTTAAGTCAAACCCTTCGCCCGTTATGAGAATGGTTGCTAGTTAGGTAGAGATAGCATTTCCAAAATAGCGGCTGTGGCTCCTGCAGGCACATCCGATGTGTCCTTGGGCAAGACACTTAACCCCAAGTGGATGTGAATGTTTATGAATGGACTCAGTTAAAACTGATTAACACATTGCAAATCAGTCTCTGCCATCATTGTGTGAATGGGTAGCTTTGACCTGCAGTGGAAAATGGCTTTGAGTGGTCAGAAGAATAGAAACGTGCTATACGCAGCCGCCATCATTTGGCTTCAAAATGCGCCTTCAGAAGCGGGTGACGTCACTGGACAAAGTTCTATTTACTAGTAAACATGAAGGCTTTGAGTATTCAAATAAAACTGTTGTTATAAGATGCTGTGGTTTTTAATTTCTTCTAAAACAAACACAGGAGATGTCAAGGTGGTTTCAGCAGGAAACAAGGCAAAATTGAAACAGTGGAACTGAAAAAAAAAACCTTCTCATTAAAATATGATTAGAGAGCATCGTAAAATAGAAGAATTAGAATTACAGGCCTGTTTCATACAAGAGCCCATCTCAGATAACACTCTAGTTGCGCTGCTGCTTTAAGAGATCCCCACAGGCAGCCAGTGTAGTGTCTTAAACTTTGTAGCCCAATACATCAGCGTAATCCTGCCTGTAAACTGTACTACAATAGTATTCATGTCAGGTGCTGCTGTGGCCCCTCTGCTCCATATTAGAGACAGCTCCACATCTGGCAACACAATTATTTAGCTGATAAAGGGGGCTGCAAGTGGGTGTGTTGAATAGTCAGAGTCTGTGCACAGACAGTCCCACATGTCTGCGCCTATGTGTGAGTATCAATAGAGATGCTACATCCAGGTTGCCAACGAGTGTTTTATCCCCTTTGACAGTTTGTGTTGAATATTACATGCATCCCATGGCATTATCTGTTAAAAACCGAAGGTATGTTCCATGCAATATTCATCGAGCAGAGCCTGTACAGAATCGGCAGCACAGACCATAATAAGCTTCGCATTCACTTCCATTCACTCTCAAATGGGCAAATACAGAGGCTTGATGAAAGATGCATTAAAGCTACGAGGCATGATGCTGCATGCTAATTATCATGGGCACATTTAGAGGAAAACACAAAGAATACTGCCTGCAAATCACACACTGGGAGCATAAAGCTATGTTGTTTGTTTCATTTTCCTCTTTTGCTTCTCCCCCACTCCTCTCCTTAGCTGCCCCCCCCCCCCCCCCCCTCCTTCCCCAGTGGACGACTGTCTGCAGCTTGTTATCCGTTGGCGTGAGGCGGAGTGTGACAGTGTGATAATCCATGCCGATGTGTGCCGCTGACCCTGTGATGTGCTGCAAGACCTGCCTGCCTCTGTGAATGTGTGTGCCTGTGTATCTGAGTGTGTGTCTTTGCTTCTTTTAACATTTGACGCTGCTTGGATATTTCTTCATTGTGTGTGTGTGTGTGTGTGTGTGTGTGTGTGTGTGTGTGTGCGTACATGAGTGTGCGTACATGAGTGTGCATTCTGATGTACGGCTGAATCCGGATGCTTCTTCTTCTTCTTCTTCTTGCTTATCAGGCGTGCGGGGCGATGCATATGCTACTTCAATCATCCGGGATGTGAAGAAGCTCGCTGTTTGATATCCAATACGAGCAGTGTGAGCCTCCGCACGGGCCGCTTTCACATTTCGCCCAGTTCACAAACACTGAGGACTCACTGTTATCTTTGGCACGAGTCTCAGTCCACCACAGGGAAAGACGAGGGTGCCACTCCAGTCAGTCAAATATATCACTATGCTGAGACTGCAGCCCTTTTTTCACATGCAAGTTTTGCATTTGTCAAACATGTCTTTCAATGCATGACGGTAGAAGTTGATGTGACTACAAAACATGCATCATCAAGTGTTTGCAGCAGAAATCCCTTCAGTACACACAAAGCAAATACATGCTGCCATGCTGATGTAAAGTAACATGCATGTGAACTTAGAACTCTTGCATAAGACAGGATCAAAGGTTTGTGTATAAACTCCTTCCTTATCTCAATGAAATTAGTTCAAAAACGATTTACTGAATCCTGTTTCATTTTGTTACCCATTCTTGGGGTGCTGGTGGTGCAGTGGTCAGTGTGTGCGCCCACATGTACGGAGGCTCTAGTCCTCCAAGTGGGCGGCACAGGTTTGAATCCTACCTGTGGCTCCTTTCCTGCATGCCATTCCTCACCCTCGCTCTCCCTGATTTCCGACTCTATCAACTGTCCTATCTCTCGAATGAAAAGCCCAAAAAAGAATCTTAAAAAAAAGAAAAAAAGATTTGGAATCAATTTTAGTCATATTGTCATTGTAGTCAGCGTGCATAGCTGTGTAGTGTATCATAG
The DNA here is from genome assembly GCF_963584025.1 of Labrus mixtus. NCBI lineage: Eukaryota > Metazoa > Chordata > Actinopteri > Labriformes > Labridae > Labrus > Labrus mixtus. The sequence continues at coordinate 9,286,941 of NC_083630.1, forward strand.
CTTTACGTTCCCTAATTTATGTTAATAGCTAGCTGGTGACATAGTGATTTGAACATGGTGAGATTTAATGTGGGCCTGAAATCATCAGCTTGTCTGTAGTTTGAGCAGTTGTCCAATTTCCCAACATGGCTGCAGTCAGAAGATCTGTTACACAGTGTTGTCAGCTTGTGTTAATGTTGATCATTTCTCATATACTGTACATGTTGAGAGTCTTTGACTGAGACTGAGCTTGGCTGTGAAACAGACAGACCATATTGTCTGCATCTGTGGCTCCCTTTTTCCTGTTCTGTTTTTTTCTTGCAGTACTTGTTGTCCATTGTAGAGTTGCAGAATTGAATGGGACTTTTGTTCTGTCTTTGTTGAGTAAACAGTACTTTTGTTCAAATATATATAACTGGAAGCATATAACTGGAGGCAGTTTCTGACTGTATTATGAATGTATGTCTCTGAATGTTGAGTAAATATGTCATAAATAGTTAGAGAAACATATTTAAACAACCTAACTGATCATTATGTAGACTTTTTAACATTGGTTGTATAGTTTTCTAATTTGAGATGCTGAGTTTATTTTTTTTAAATGTATTATAAAATCCCTCCAGATAGAGTGATTATTCAACGGGGGAGCACTTTTATAGTGTAGGTACATGCACTTTCATGAACTCATGCATTATCATGCATGACAAGAAAAAAAACCCAGATATATTAATTCATAACATCATTCATGGAACATTCATTAATACAAGAATAAACAGAAATATCTGTTGAGGTGTATTATCTTATTTTCACATATGAGGTCATCATAATTCATGTACAGTTCCCCGTATATTAGCAAGTCTGCACTGACTCCAGGCTAGAAACACTGTTAGTTTATATTAATATTGGATGAAAACCATGTCTACTTCTGTTGTTGTTAAAAGCTTGCATGCAGACTTTATAATATCCTATTTGTTATGCATTGCATTAGAAGCATGCTACATATTTTCCATTGCATATTGTCAGTGTAATATTCTGCAAATCTGCAAAGCAACATAGATTTAATAAAAAATGCTTTTTCATTTTCTTGAATGATAGAGCCTATTTAATGATGGTCCTATATAATGTTAGGTCACATATTTTATAACTGTACATCAGTGATATCATCATTTCATCATAAGGAGAGGAACTGCCTCTCATACCAAAAATCACCACATTGATCAAACTCTTTTAAATATTCAATTTCCCTTTTTACTTATAATTACACTTCCAGCCTTTCTATCTTAAGTTTCAGGATGAAATTACATTCAAATGTCCATTATTTCATTTGGGCTAATTAACCAATCGTGGACACACATACATGCTCTAGAACAGAACACACGTGGTGTAAACTGAACAGGGATAGAAATCTGGTTATGGTTATTATCGTCATGGAAACCAGCTGACTGCAAGCAGAAAGCAACCTATGTCTCTCTCTTTTTTTCCTCTATCGCTCTCTGTCTCTGGACTGCTGAGAGAATCATTGAAAGTAAAGGTATAACTGAGCTGGACGTGTTCCAGGTATTCACTCCTCCCTCACACAAAAGCAGCCACACACGCAGCACAGAATGTTCAAATTTCCATACAGTTATGGACACGAGTGTGTGCAGGAATACAAACACAAGTACACACACGCACACACACGCACACACACGCACACACACACACACAAACACACACACACACACACACACACACACACACAGGTCTGGTTTTAGGTTCAGACACACAAGTACACAAGGTACACTTTTTCTCTCTCAAACACACTCCTGGTCCACTCATGCAGAGAAAATATAGCCGGAGCTCCCTCTGCTGGTGACAAATGTAACTGCAGCCACCAAACCTGACTTCTACACTTTGCTGCATCCACTAACATCATCATCAGCATCAGCATCAGCATCAGAAGCAACATCATCATCTCTGTTGTCATCAAACTACATGATTTGACTTCAATTTAACTTAAACTAAAGAAACCTCTTTGTTTCCTCTTTTGTATCTTAAAGGCTGGGGATTCATGTTGTTCCTGAGCCTCTCACAGTATGTTTGTGTGTGAGGTGTGTGTGTGTGTGTGTGTGTGTGTGTGTGTGTGTGTGTGTGTGTGTGTCTGTGTCTGTGTCTGTGTTTGTGTGTGAGGTGTGTGTGTGTGTCTGTGTTTGTACTAGCTTATTCAAGCTCAACCTTGAAGCCTAAACAGAGTGTGGAATACACAAATGCTTGGACTCCATGCCTTTTATGTGGCACATCCATCAATTAGAAATGATCTGCACCACATTTTTTCCATCACAATGTTTTCATCATTGTGGGATTTTCTAATTAATTTCAATGTGACAGATAGTCTAAAGGTTCCTATGAGCAATCTGTAGAGACTCACACTGCAGTTGAAGGAGTATTCAACACATCACACATGTATACAGGTTACACATATTAAAGCTGTGGTTTGTAGTAACATTATTTGGAGACTGACTTTTACATATAAAAGATCTGTTGCCTTATTTTTTGATGTATAATTGATTGTGTACTGAAGGAACCATAACTATACAGCCTATGAGTTTTGTTTAGACTATTTAATCTTCTAGACACCATATTCTTGGTGTGATGATGATGTTATCAGTCTAACTGCTCTGCCTGTTGCCATAGCGATGTTTTAGTTTAAGCTTTATGAAGGTTCTAATGACGAAAAACTTGGGAACAAAGAAAATCCCACTGAGGGCGTTTTCACATTAGACACAATTGTTTCGTACCGTGCCCAAGCACGATAGCCCGAGCACACTTGCCTATGTACACATCCATCGTGCAGCTCAGAGGATGAAATGGGTACGGATACAACAGTTTTTGAAGTGTCAGGAGCCATTTAGAATTACGTCACATAGCGGTCCACTTCCTTTTTTGAGCGCTGATGCGCTCATATCTCTGGCGGATCGTACTCAATTACACATGAATCATGCCTAGGACCACCTCTTCAAGCTGACTCTGAATGGTACCCGAGTACAGTACGATTGTGTCAACACTGATCAAATGAAGCGGACTTTGGGGTCAAGCGTACTCGGATCCGGGGCTGGGTCCCTAGTGTGAAACCACCCTGTACATATGAAATGCTTTCTCAATTTGCTAGATTCATGAAAAATCTAAGTCGAAGTAGAAAATAAGGTCTCGTGCAACCTATCACAAAAACACTATTTGCGCACATTAATCCGAACTGCCTTGAGTGTAAAGACATAAAGAGGAAGACAACATAAAGCCTTGTCATATGCACTCCTGAACATGTCGAGAAAATCTGACAGTGAAAAGTTCTGTATAAACACTGGTTGAGATTTTTTTTATCCATTTGTGAAAATGGGTTTAGAGACAGATAAAAGTCACATCTCGACGATTAAAATAAAAAAAATAAAATAATTTTGCACACCGACAATTCTGTTGCACAGAGAGAATCTTGCTCACACTGAGGTAAACACAATTATCACATATGGCAATTTTATAGACAAACCAACATGCTGAACACACACCTGGCTGTAACAATAGCTATACTCTTCTCTCAACATCTGGTCACTAATCAGGCCCAGATGAGGGAAAAGTTAATTAAATTTTATTACATTGTGTCCCTTTGGTCTGACATTCATTCAAACAGGGCCGCCTCTTATCCCGCACAGTTGTCGAACAACACAAGAGACATGTTCAAATCCTGAGCGACTTCCTGCCGGCTGCAGACAAACTTCAGCCTGAGCCTTGAGTTTTACATTTCAGACGTTCAGCAGATGCTTGGATATCCAGGAAGGCTTACATTAAAGAGATTGGAAATTTTATTGCAAATGCCTGCTGAGGAAAATCACAGTGGAGGATTTAGAGTTGGGCTGAGATTCTGAGACAACAATAGCTGAAGTGATGTGAAAAAGAGCTGAAATGTATCACACCATACCTCAAGGATATAGAGAATTTTACCACCCACAGCCTTCAGTTACCCACTATGTTTGAAAAAAAAGTGTAGACTCTGAATCATTTTTTACATCCAGTCACACATACTGAGACGTTTGATTAAATGTCGCCCAGATGAGAACATACAGTGTACAGAGAAATGGCTCCTTGCTTGCTGAGAAGGTTATAAAGACTTTAAATGTTTCAATGTTCAAAATATGAATTCTTGGTGTGCTATAACATTGTGAAAGAAACTTTTGAATTAAAAATATGTCACAGTGAACAGCCGTGAATGAACTTCTACTGTGTTGGTTGTCTTTGTATGTGCACCCATACCCAAACTGTGTTACTTATGATTTAGTTTGGTCCTGTAGCCGGTCCCAGCTGTCATTGGACAAGGGGCGGGGTCCACCATAGACAGGTCTCCAGTCAATTACAATGCTAACACAGAGAGACAAACAAACATCCACGCTCACTACGGGCAGCTTAGAGACACCAGTTAACCTGAGGAGTATCTCTTTAGACAAAGGGAGGAAGCTGGAGAAAACCAATGCATGCATACAAACTCTATAGATCATGATTAAAAGTATAACGTTTGTTTAAATGAACAGTTTGTATGACATGAAACTTCCAGGCCAAAATGAAATTAACTGGGAGGCATTATTAGTTTTAACAGAGAGGTGAAGAGGAGCTTGGACTTGCTTTCTTTCGGAAATTGAGACACTTTGTTAATGCCAAAATGAAGAAAATTATACATATTAAACAATCCAATCACAGATCAGCATGCTCCAATTGGTGGAGCATAACTCACAATAATTTCATGAAATACAAATTCTGGATAGAAGACATCTCTATGTGTCTGTATATCTTCCTGAAGAAAAATCTAACTCTCAAAGTCCCACTAAAACCAGTCAATATACTTTGGTAAACTTTTTTTCTTTCAAACCGTCACTGGAGGACTGTCAAAATCATGAAATCTTGTCAGAATATTGTTTCAGAAGTCAAGAATGAATAACCTATAATTGGTGTTGATAAGACATTTTTATTTTCAATTCCAATTGTCATTGGAATCACCATTGTGTGCAAACAAAGCTTTAATAATCCAGAAACAAAATCATGAGATCTCTTGCAGCTGACTGTTTTGAGTTTGGAGCATCACATACAGTACAACCAGCCATGAACATCCACCCGTCAGACAGAGAGAGGCCTTGTTCCGCTTTCAGTGTGGCACTGTGTCATGGCGGGTGTCACGGCGTCTCTTGGCGTCTTCCATTTCCACACCGTGTTGATTACGCTGACAGCCAGCGGGGTCAGAGCCCAGCGGGGTCAGAGCCCAGCGTCGCCGTCTTACTCTGGGAAGGGATTTCTATTTTCCTGGGTGGGAGAGTGTGAGATGGGGAGGACTTTCACACTCCCAGAGGCATGTAGTCATGCATTACCAAAACCCTGTGAAAGCGTGTTAGCTGGAGGCCTGCATGCAGCCTAAGTGTCCCATAGAGTGCCAGACAACATAATTAGAGTTGTAGTAAGATGGAAAAGTATCCCTGACTAAAAGGATGTTTAGAAACTGTGCAGAAACCCAAATCTGGAAGTAAGATGAACCATGAATGCCATCACTGATGTAATCATAAAACACCAACGGCTCTGTGTTTGTGGATCAGAAGAGCACAAAGTAGAATCAAGACCAAGAGAAAACCTTAACAGGATGTGCTGACTGAGTTTTTATAATTTAATATACATGAAATACCCAATCATCTTACTACCTGTAAAAGTAGGTAAATCAATCTCCAACCTTTGTTTGCATATCACCAATTTATAACAGATACTCTACCAAAAATGTAGGTATAGACCATGGTCTTTGTTATATAATTTATAGAGACCCAACAGCACTTCCATGTGATCTGTCAGCCAAGTCAGCTAAGAGCTGTACATATGTGTTCTGCAGCTATACAGAGGGTCATTCTCTATGATTTGCAGAATAGTTTCAAGGTGTAAGTCATGGTTCTCAAGTGTTTGTGTCTTTGACTGAGCAATGACTTTAAGAATGACCTGGATATTCAGTGGAAGTTATGGCTGTTGGTTGCAAATTATTTCAAAGACACATGAGCTTTGTGTCACAGCCGATGTGATTGCAGCTGCTGACTGTGGGGCCAAACGGTAGCCGCTTTTTCAGAACCTCTTCAGGCCTGGGAGTGTTAGGTCCTTATTCTGCCTCAATGTTCGGTATGACGGCTACAAAGACATAATGCCATTGGCTGATGTAGCTACGCTACCGTCAGGGCTGATATGACATCTATAAATGGGGGAAGCAGGAAGGATGAGACTGAGGTGTGACATTTGAGAAGATTTTTAGTCTGCAAGCCACCAGCAGTCAACACATGACTAATACAATAAGAAGAGGTTATCAGCTAACCATGAGCAACTGAAATTGTCGAATCAGGCTGGCAAGGAAGTATGGGAACTCCTTATTGTTTGAATGGGCCAAAACGACCATCAAACCTTCAAGATAATGGGCCTATGTTATATTTATAGATCAAGATCAAAGCCCATCTGTACTTAACGCGTCATACTAGATGCTCTGATGTTATTGATCTCAAAATCCTGGTATGCTGTAGCTGTAGAATAAATGAGATTACTTTTGAACAGGGCTTTTTTTAAACAGAGGACATTAACTCTTCCTAGAGGTATCTGTGTCCGTCTCATTATCCATGCCTTTCTGATTTCAGATTCATATTTGGGCCCATCTCTAGTGGGGACTTAGGCCACAATGTATCAGCGTTTTTTGATATCTTCTAACTGCTGGATTTATTTTAATACTTAGTGGATTATAATACAAGACCTTAAATCCTCTTGAACTTGAACAGATAAAAAACTGTCAGTGTGGAAAACAAAAAGATGTGGAAAAAAGACCTTAGAGAGCAGGGTAGACCTCATGATGAAAAGGTTTAAAGATAAATCTTTGCAAAAGTTTGGTGTGGCAGGCCATTAGACCAAAAAAAAGGGGTTGTGATAAAACTCATACAAATGGTTTTAATTCCCCAAATTTAACCATGCAACAATCAGGCATTATTTTTAAGAAATGGACATTGTAAAAGATACACACTAAACACAGATAGCATTCCTTTATATATGATGGTGTGATGGCTAAATACAAACCCAAAGTTCTGAGAGTAAAGTCTACATGCTGGTAAGATTACTAAACTTCCCTCCATCATGCCCTTGTCAAAACAAGTCAGAAACAAATGGTTCAAATGAGAGCTGTGTTGCATTGTACTTTTTAATTTAAATGTACAAGTAAAACTCTGTTCTGTTGTTTTGACGTTGTGTCAGTGTGACGAGAAGGTTAAACGTACACTGTGGATGTTACAGACACGTCGAATGGTAAATATGCCAATATGCTTTTTTCTATCTCCCAAATTAGCGCCCATCTCTTCACTCACTTTGACATTTTAATTATAGAATCATCAGGACTGGTAAATCATACACAAATTAAGCTAAATAGAACTGTCAAAGGATGGAAACTGAAGAGCAAACAATTTACAGTTACTCTCCTGGAGATAATAAACTACATTATTGAAAGTGAACTTGCCTGGATGAAAATAGCCATGATTAGCTTCCCTTGGAATTAATTGACACAATGTTGTAGCAGTCAGGTTCACTATTCATTTGGCATGTTTAATTGATGATACAACTCAATGTGGTTGTTTCACTTAACCATAACGTTGGGTATTGTTAAGTGAGGTTGGTTGTGGGAACCAATTAAATCCCTATCTGTAAATGGATGAATTAAATAAACTGAGATAAACTCACTTTTAAATGTCAGGTGCCTGAAAGGTTACAAACTACTATTGTTGTTTTCACTATGACTTACCATATCATATCACAATGCATAGAGGTCATCATCACAAGAAATGACAATCTTTAACACAGTTCCCTCCCTGGTGGAAAGCATCATGTGATATTATCACTCCATTGATGATGTCATGAAATATCATCACGGGTTGGTGAAAGGTTATGCTAGTGTATTATTGCCATTAGTTTGATGTTGTAGCAATGTCATCAATGCAGACAAATACTAAACAACAATATTGAATTATTTGCTTAGAAAAACACTGACCAATTATATATTTTAAATCTGAAAGTATGTAACCTGTCCTCATGCCTTGGTTACTTTATAAGCAGACTCTTGGTCATTTGCTGTGTCTACCTGTACATTTGCAATTATTCTGATTAGGGATCCCAAGTTTGCTGTCAAAACTATTTTAACATAAGCAGAATTGTCCTGCCAGTCCAATCTGCCACAAAAGGCAGAAGTAGAATTTTTTTAAATGTGCTCTAACTTGGGATACATGTATCTCTGATCTGTATCATCAAATCAACAAAGTCAGTATAACATGAGCCAGTGATAAGCTCTAGTAGTGGTACATCAGGTATGTTTATCTGTCAATGGGTGTGTGTCAGCAAAGTTTTTCTTCTGAGAACTGATGCCCCGCTGTGTGTTTATTCCTCCAGTAGCATTCTTTGGACTGGACAGGCTTCTGATTGTTTTTAAATTGTCTTTTTTCCCCTGTCTATGAAGGCATGTTTTGTCCCCCATATAGGTGTATCAGACAGTGTTGTCCAGCTCTGCCTCTGATTGGTCGGACTTGAGAGCAGGTTAACTCTCAATCATGTCGATCACAATCACCTGTGTCATGAATGTGTTTGTCCCTTTGTCTTGCTTTATGATGTTGACTTGCCAATGTCTAAAGAAGTTCTTAGAGATCAAAACATTACTTTTGAAATTACAGTTGCTGGGAGCTTTTAATACGGTGTGCATATTCTTTTTTAATTTTCAAAGGCTTTATATGAGATTTTTCACACTTAAATGTAATAGAATTCAAGTATATTCTCTGAAAATAACTCTGTGAGTCATGACTGTCTACAATGGGTGTAACACCCGAGTCCCACTGTCTGTGATGCTTTCAGAGTTTTCCGAGTCCTATCTTCAGTTTGTTTACATCGACGGGACGGCAGTCCAGCTCATCCTCTTGTGTATAAAAGTTGTTTAATTGAAGGACTAGAGAAAAGAAGAAAAAAGGTCCATTTAAAAACTTTAATGCCATTGTGCACTTTATTCCTGAAGTGTGTTTTCAAAAGGCTGTACTCATTCTCCCTGTAAATGCTGGACACAAAGTTCCCCTCCACCTCTGCACAGTTAGAACTAAGTACCTACACGTTCAGCTCTAAACTGTGCAGAGAGGCTTTCAAGCTGAAGCAAGAATTTAGCAGTTTTAATCTATGAAAATGTTTCCGTTCTAGATATATATTAATAAAGTAGTTGTTTACTAAACAATGTATAATTTTACAGTTCAAAAACTTAGGGTTATGGTTAGCCATGTTTTATTAGAGGAAATGGGGATTGATTATGAGGCTGGTGATGGTTCATATAAGTTAACAAGACAGTAAAACTTTTTTTCTGCTTTGATGTTTGATTTCCACTGTAGCAGTTTCCACCTCTTTGGTAACACAATGTGAAATATGTGCAGAATAAAGGCATTGCTGACAAAAAGGTTGGCTGCTGAAAGGCATCCATCTTTGTATTCCTTCTTTCATCATAAAGTGCCATATCCATTCATCCATACGCACCGCATGCCTATAAATCTGACTGGCCATTTCCTCCCCTGCCTCTCTGTCCACATACAGTATTTCTCTGTTTGGCTTCTATTACTGGTAACTGTGTTCTTCACTATAAAAATTGGTTCTCACACAGCCACATCACGTCTTGATTCTGTTTGTACCCTAAGAAAAACATAACAGGAAATGCAAAAAGCCACAACTCGAGTGGCTTTTTTGCATTGGCGTTGAAGTGTTTGTGTCTGGCCTTGTAAATGCAGTTGTGTGCTTCCTTTTGCAAATAGTTTTGGATTTCCTGTTGTCTGACACCTCCTAGCTACTGTACAAACATTCACACAATACAAGGTTGGAAAAACAATGGTGCCTCAGTCACTTAAGGATGTAAGGAAGCCCCTTTGTAGTGCTTGAGGTGACAACATACCACCTGCAATTACCTATGATAATATAGGAAGTACAAGGCCAAAACCTGATATAGTTCTGCTTCATGATGAGTAAAAAAGGCCAAAGGTAAATGAGCCTGGATGAGAAATGGTTGGGCCGAAATTGGCAACACAGGTTATCTACTCTTAAGCAAGAACTAGAGGTGAGGTTTCACTTGACTGTTTTAGCTTAAGTTCCCTCAGGGTAGACTGTGTACTGTTCCTTGGTGACACATTTAGCTGCCTTTCTTTCTATACACTTCTCACTTTGACAATGGTGGTACTGCTCTAAAAGTAATGGCAATAAGTTGGATGTCCCCAATGATTGGGTCTGAAAACCAATTTGTGTTTTCACCATAGACTGTAAAAAATAGTGGACAAAGTCTGAGTGACGTCACCCCTTGGTTACTGCAGGGGGCTATGGAAGCCTGTTGATGGCGGTCGCCATGCTGTAAATCCTGTCTCACCCTAACTTTCAGTCAAACTGACCACAGTCTAAGAGGTGGACCTGAAGTGGGTTTTAATCCTCTTGATAAACTGTTAAATCACAGCCAGCTGTCAATCAGGTGAGCCACGCGCCTAACTAAGCATAACTCGAATCCTCATAACATCGAAATAAATAAATAAATAATAGTTATAAAATAAATCCCCCTCCCAAACAATGTGTGCCAATGAAGATAATACCTAATCAAACCAAAATTAGATTTTTTGCACCAGGCTGTAAACATGTTAATTGGGCATTTTTAAATTTGGATGTGAATGTGACTTCTGGGTCTTTTGGAACCAGCCTCAAGTGAACACTCGAGGAACTGCACTTTTATGCACTTATGCAATGGCTTCATTTTTTTAACACCAGAGGTTGCCGCTTGGTTTTTACCAGTCTTAACTTGTTGGTAATTTTGCTGTGTTCACAGGTCTTAGATACTTGAGATCAGTGCTATAATGACAGCCAGGAATATTGGCCATACCTATGAAAATAAGATTATAATAAATCATTCTTATCCTGTTCTTGTTAGACATTTACATAACCATATAGATTTATTTAATCTCCAGAATTGTCCTTACATCACATAATTTATCAATATTAGACAAGTATACAGAAAGAAAAGGAGAGAGAGAGCAACTCGGAGCGACTAGGAGTTGGTTGGAGTGACAGAGTGAGTATGGGAGAGAGAACAGCAAAAAGGAGCAGTCAGATTTATAGTTGTGTGAAGGTGAGATAGATGGCTGTTTGACCAGTGGGCTGCTGAAAATGGCCGAGCAGCCCTTTATGGTCCGGGAGAGAAAATGAGGCGGCTCTCCCACATCTATCCATCAGAGCCATTTAGTGGCTCGTTGGGGCCTGTAAATGGTTGTGTGTGTGTGTGTGTGTGTGCAGGCGTGTGTGTGCTCATGTGGACATTAGACTATTACAGCCTCCAATTCTTAATGGGTGCCTGCAAGCTCGATCATGGCCGCTGTAAGGCTGGGAGGTGAAAGGTGGAGCTTCAGTACACAAGTGGAGCTGGCGGTCGGAACAGCAGCAGCAGTGCTGGGGCAGGATAGATATGTAGTTGTTAGGATTTGTGGTCAGGCAGACAGTAATCCACAGCTGATAAACACTGAAACCGTGACAGGAAGACATTTGTACTCAGGATAGAGACAGGTAAACAAGGAGCTGGTGAGACTGAGAGATTCACCGTGTTGTTAGTGATGACGACTGCTTCACTTAACACTTTACTTTTTCTTCCTCTGACACTTTCCCTTCCCCCACTTCTTTTCATCTTCACTCCAGCTTTAAGAATAAATAACCAAGGAAGCTCCAGCCTTCAATCCAGCTGTTGACATTCTTAATGTGTGTGTAATACTGAATGTCAATTTTGTTCATCAAATCAGCTTGTGAGTATTTAGAGCTTTTTTTTTTTCTTTTGCACAGGTTATTCAGCTTGTGAGTGTTTTTAGCTTTTTTTTAGGTTATTCTCTGCTACACCACAGTTTCATTTTTTCTGGAGCAACTGCATAACCTTACATTACCTCAGCACAACCCCTGCTCCTTTATATAACCATTACAGCGGCACACAAGGGCCGTGCTGTTTCCTTGTGACATGGGAATAAAGCATGGACCCGCAGACATGGGAACTGAAGGGAGGTTGACTTGTCGAGTGTCAAGTTGATTGACTGGCTGAATTGATGTGCAGTCTGTTATTTTTGCGGTGTTGGAGACCCTTGTTCCTCTAATAGTGCCATTTGTTCATGACTGTCTCCTGATCAATAGAGAGAGATATTAGCAACCCCCCCCTGCCCGTCCGCTGATCACGAGGGACAGCCTTATACACTGCTCCAATGGATTTCAATGGTGACTCATAGCAGTTGCATGATTCTTTTACAGAGGATAAAAGACAGTGGGCAAAGTGTGATGTGGAAATGGAAGGAAATATGCAAGAATGAAAGGAAGAAAATGAATGCATGTATGTGCTTAAGCATTGTTTTCTTCTTCTTTGTGTGAATCTTTGGAGCCATGGTTTATACCTGTGGTGTTCTGTTGTTTGGATTTAACTGCCTGTTGGTGTCTCAAAGTGCTCATGGTCAGACGATATAATATTTAGGTCACAGACAACTTCCAAAATGGCAGCTACCCTACTGTTACAAACATGATTCACAACAGAGTCTTCAGATAAAGTAGGGCTGAAATATCATTAGGATAAGATGATTTAAATGACTTTTTAAAAAAAAAAAGATTTTTTGTTTTGCAGGGAAGCATTTTTACTTACCAAAAGACATCGTTGGGGTTCAACAACTGTGTTTACTGCAAACTTGTATATTTTCAAAAATAATGAATATATTTGTATTGTATGTTGATCTAAACGTAGCCTTCTAGTCTAGTAGTCTTATTGTTTACTGCATAGACAACTCAAGGTAACGCTTGAATTTTCTTATTTTCTTCTGATCTCATAAAAATATGTAACATTTTGAAGAGGAAATGGTGTAATTGTTTTTTTTAAAGCTCAACATCTTTCAGAAAACTCTGTGTGTGTTCCAGTAGTTCCACTGGGTCCTTCATGGAGAAAAACTGGTTATGACGGAGACCTATTTTTCTTCTGAGCCCCCTGCTGTGTTGGAAATTTCAGTAATTAAGGAAGTCGCACAAGCTGTCTGACCCGTGTATAATCATATGCATTCCTTTAATTAGAGACGGAAGATGTAACACACGCGTCATTCTGGCTGTTGTACGATGACAACAAGTATTAAATCATCCCAGAGGGACAGACCTTATACATCCTGACAGCTGTGGATGAGAGCATTAACAACAGTCTAACCATTAAAGTCCAGCCTTAATCATTTCAATGGTGTTCTCAATGTGCAATAAAGAGAAACAAGGGAAGCCACAATGTCCTTCTCATCTCCTTTTAGCACCATTATGTATACATCATTATTTTAAAGATTTATTTTTGGGCTTTTGTAGAGATAGGACAGTGGACAGAGTTTGGAATCACGGACAGAGAGAGTGGGGAAAGACATGCGGGTAAGGAGCCCCAGGCCAGACTGGAACCCGGGCCACCTGCACAGAGGACCACAGCCTCCGCACATGGGGCGTACGCACCAACCGAAAGGCCACCAGCATCCCAACATACATGATTATGAAAGTCTCAGTTGATTTAAATCTGTTTGCACAACTGCCCCCATGATCATGATGAATTTATCAAATCATATATATATGTATATATATTTGGACATATACTGTATGACCTATGTTTTTTCTAGTCCTTTGGCTTTTAAATTGAAATCCTTTTAGTTTCAGGCTATTTGGTCAGGCGGGGAGGGGGGTGCCTTGCTCAATGGGATCTTGGCAGTGCTCAGGAAGTGAACTGGTATTCTCTCCAGCCACCAGACAAATTTCCAAACTTGGTCCACACCGGGAGTTGAACCAGCGACCTTCCGGTTCTCAACCTAATTCTCTACAGACTGAGCTCCTGATGCCCCAGGAGTAATGTCAAGGCGTAATGTCAAACCTAAGACACCTGAAGAGCTCTTAAACAAACAAAACGTTTAGATGGAGATTGGCAGGGAGAGAACCTATCGAATATGAACATAATAAAGGCTGTACTCTCAAGACTTTCATACCAACATGGATGGCTCAATGAAAGCAATTAGAAACATTCCATCTGACATTTAAAAATGCAGTGGTCGCACCAAGGCAGAGCAACAGATTTCTACTAATCAAAGGAAGAGATCAACGAACCACAAGGTGTAATAAAAAAAGAAAGGAAAAAGAAGGCAAATCTGCTCACGACCAGGGTGGAGGACTTGGAGTGCAGGTGCTCACGCAATAACGTTTGTGTGCTGGGTATACCAAAGATAAAAGACGGCTTGGCCCCCTGCTCTTGCATGGAGAAATGTATTGCTGAAATTAAATCTGGAAAGTTCCCATCAGAAAATGAACAAAAGACCCTGTTATGTTCACAGCTCATTCATGTAAACTACAGTAACTACTAAGACACAAGAGCCAAGTGAAAAGACAGAGGTCTCACACACAACAAAACGACAACTACGTTTTCTTTCTTTCCTTTTTTTCCAGTTTAAACTTTTTGAGCCCTTGAATTATAACTTAATTCAGAAATCTTTCAGATTTATTGAAAGAGTTCTTGGTAGAGCCGGGGCGGCTGTGGCTCAGTTGGTCCAGACTCATCAACGCGTACAGAGCTGACGGACAACAGCTCCGTACGCGCCGTGGTCCGTCAGCGCCGAGGTTTTGCTCCGTCGGGTGCAAAACAGAGCGCAGCCACGAGCAGCTGAATACACATCACTGGGGAATAAAGAGAAAAACGTTCAATCGATGATTTGTTGCTCTTTGGCGCCTGGTTCTTTGACGTAATATTGATGAAGTGATGAAAAATACAATCGCAAGTCGGTATATTGTGTTTTATTTTGAAATTGACCGGATGCTCTGTGCGTTTTCTTGTCTGACTTCGTGTCCGGGTTGTATTCTGTCCAGCTTGACATGAACCCACAGCGTACTCTGTCGAAAATAGACTTGCAGCGTTATTTGAAACTGAGCAGAGCGTAGTGTCGCTGGTGGCATGCGATGGAGACTGGCCTCTGCACTCGCTGTGGAAACACAATGATTTACTGGAGTGGCGCTGACGGACCGCGGCGGGGTATGTGGAAATTTGGGGTTATCACTGACATGTGGTGAAACACTACATTTGAACCCCTGGTCATAAATGTTGATGTTAAAGGCATTATGTGAAAGTAATGCTCTGATTCACATGAATCAAATGAGCATGAGCCAGTTGAAGTTTTATTCCCAGTTTGCTGTTTGATTGTCATGAATAAAGAAACGATCTGACTACTTCCTTCTTTTCTGCTTTCAACAGATCAGATAAGCGAGCAGGGCACCACCCCACCAGTTGTCTGGAGCTCAGTCGTCCTGCCCTTCTAAAGCTAATAACGCAATAAACCTAATCTATCCTTAATGCAATCACATCTATTCAAATCTAATCCTATCCCATACTCCTAATTGGATCTGGTGGATCATGTTACACCCTCTGGCTGCCTAGTTGTCATGGTGATGGGTGGTAGATACTTCCAGGGCTGGTGGGGCTGGGGGAGAAGACACACTGCATTCATAGGCTTTAAAGACAACATGTCCAACAAGAGCTGTTGAACGTGCCTGAAGACATGAGGGACAACGCAGGGTCTGATGATAAGAAGGGAGGAAAATGTGAGAGAGAAAGAGTGTCTAACAGATAGATTAAATCTAACCCCTGCACTGATACTAAATCTTTTTTTGGGGGGGATTTATGTTTTGGGGCTTTTTCCGCCTTTATTACAGAGATACAGGAGTTTAGAGTTGGAAATCAGGGAGAGAGAGAAAGAGAGAGAGAGAGAGTGGGGATTGAAATGCAGCAAAGAAGCCACAGGTAAGATTTGAACCAAGACTGCCCACTTGGAGGACACCCCACGCTACTGATACTTCTGACACCTTATACTGTATGTTAATATCAGTATCTGGAGAAATGCAAATCCATGATACACAAATTAAAACTCATTAAGCCTTTTACAGTGTTGCACTCTGCCCCTCACAGACATCAGTTTCAGCCATGAAATGTAAATATGAATGGATGAAGCCTGAGTGATGTCATCCATCTCTTGCTGCAGCGGGCTTAGAAGTCCTGTCGATGGCGGTCGCCATGCTGGAAATGCTGTTTCACCCTAACTTTCAGTCAACCTAACGAGAGGCTAATCATTGGAGCTGAGGAGGGTTTTAAGCCTCCTGGCACACTGATACACCGCGCCCGTCCGTCAATCACGTCAGCTACGCGACTAAATGTGAATAATTTTTATCCTGAACGCCAATAGAATTGAGCTAACTGTATTGTTTTTTTAACCAGGCTGTAATCGTATTAATTTCTGCTGTAAAAAAATGCTTTTTTGATTGGGTGTGTCTGTGACCTCTGGTCCTTCTGCGGCCAGCCTCAAGTGGACAATTGATGAACTGCAGGATTTTGCACTTACATATTGGCTTCATCTTGACAAGGACATTACTTTACGAAACTATGGGTTGAAGCTTAGTGTTATCTTTTAAGTCATTTTCATATTATCCAACCAGTTGACGGAGTTTGGTATGCTGTACTATGTAGCTGATAGCTAACGAGCAAATGAACAGGCCAATGATGGTGAAGCATGAATGAAACACCCGATGTCAGTTACAAAAATGTGTAATGTTGTGGTAAAGCGGCAAACTCTGGTGTTGAAGAATGAAGTCAATGAGGAAATGTCAAAAGACTGCAGTTCCTTCACTGTCCACTGAAAGAAACCATAGATTAGGGCAGTTTAATACACAGTCCCATTTTTTTTGTCTCTCCGGATCTCATAATTGTTCAAAATTGCAGATAATTTACTTGAGGGTTTCTGATCCTGTTTATCTAAAGAAGAAGAAATAATTAAAATCATATTATTACCAGTATCAGTATAAAGAGGACCCGTCATGCCACACAAAAGCACCATTGACACAACCTGTCAAGCTACTTAACGTCATGAATGGTTCCTGTCTATTTATTTAAGTATTATTGTCATTTCCTGTTTTTTTTTGTTTTTTGTACCTACCCTTGTCTCTGTTTCAGATCCTGCTCCTCGTGTTTTCCCGCCCTGATTGTTCTCACCCGTATCGCGTTAGCCCCTAATTTTCTGTGTATTTAAGCCCTGTGAGTCCTCCCTCATGTTGCCAGTCTGTTCTTTGTTCCCTCACGGCCTCTTTTCAGCATTCTCTTCTCGTGACTTTCCTAGTGTTCGACCATTGCCTACCTTTTTGACTTCTGCCTGCCCCTCTTGGATTTGTTTGCTTTGGTAGTTTTGGGTTACCTCGACTGATTTGATAAACTCTGCCCTGTCAGGTTCTGTTAATTAGACCTTTACACGACTCAAAAGTTGCCAAAAGACACGATATCCATCTTTACACAACCACAATGTGCTCAGTGTGATTGACAGCTGAGTTGGGTTTAGAGGGACCCCATGCTAAATCGATGGAAATGGCCTAACACAAACCATCATGACCCAATCAGTGTGAACATAGTCTCATAAATGAACAACATGGACTGAGTCACACTTTCACATTTTGTGTGAAATTAAATTTTCCATACGTTTGGGATATTCATGGACTCCTCATTATAATTTATCTTGTCCGGATTACTCGACATAGTCTGATGGCTAGTAATTCCATGCCATAGCAGATTGATTTTAAAGCTGGTCTGAAACAATTTGAGGGGAGATTTAAATCTGCAAAGGGTCATCATGAGCTGAACCACTCCTCCCCCTTCTCTCATCTGTCTCTCTTTATGCCTCTCCCTTTCTTCCCTAGCGCTCGCTCTGCCCGTGAAACTACATCTCCAGCCTTGTAAATAATTTAAGTTTCAATATGATGTATTTAATTCTACTCAGAAAAGGATATAAAAATGTAATAACATTTGCATAATTGTGCATTAATTATACATTCAGTATTTTTTAATGAGTTAAGCACACTTTTCGAGGGAAGCAGATCCCGTCTGCAGTGCGAGGCGAGGTCAAAAGCTAATAAATCAGACAGAGGCAGAGCTGAAATCTGAGAACAGGACCAGGATGAATCCAGAGAGGAAGTGGAGGGAAATGATCCCAAGTGAATGAAAGCAAACCACACATTAGGCTTTCGTTGGGTATCTCTGTGAAAAGGCACATTGAGAGTTAAGACGCTCCTGTATTGAAATAAAGACCTTTAATACTTTTAGCGAAAAAAGAAAGATCTACTGATCTACAAATTTCTTGATTCATGACTCACTTTTACACCCACTGGATTATTTTAGTCCAGCTGAGAAGTATTTAAACAACACACTGGATAGAAGTAGTGGACAAAGCCACTACTGATGAAGTGATGGAAAATGCATTCAGGAGTCCGTATATCGTGTTTTATTTTGAAATTGGCCAGACGCTCTGTGCGTTTCCTCGTCTGACTTACTGTCCGGGTTATTTTGCTCTGTCCAGCTTGACGCATGCTTGCAGCGGGCTCCGTCGAAAATAGACTTGCAGCGTATTTGAAACGAAGCAGAGAGTAGTGACGCTGCTGGCGCGCTCCTGAGAAGGACAGTGGGGTCACGCTGTGGAAACAGGAGCATTGACTAGAGTGGCCCCCTGGTGGCGGAATTTACATGCTGTGCGTATAAGTTGCATTGTCCTTGATATTGATTGCTTCAACATTAATCTCTCATAAGTCAATGTGGCTGAATCGAGTGCCATTTTGTCAAAGACTTACGTGAACTAGGTGTGAAGCCAATACCATCATAATTTCCAGTGTCAGAAGTTACATCTAGGTCAGGCCCGGGAACCTTATGTGACTCAAAGCAGCACGGTTAATTAGGCAGTCTCATGCCGAGGGAACGACTTTCATGGATTTCAAAGCTGCACCAGCTTCAACATTACCCCTGGGGTTGGAAACGGCACAGAGTGGTAAGTGTGGTAAGAGTTTTTAACATTTGCTCCACTATTTGCAGGCATGGCTGTTGAACGAGAGCAATGACTGTTATGTTCAGGACACAATTTGTGCTTCCCCAAGTTACAAGTCATTACTTTCCGTCTGAAAAAAGATTTCCTCTCAGTGTATCGACACCAGAGACTGCAGCATCTCAATTAGCAGGCAGGAGATTTTATTCACACATTAAAACCTCCCTTTCTGATTTAGTCATTAAGACCATAACATTTTGCATGAAATCTTTGCTTTGATCACAATCAGCAACACTAAGACAGATTTGTGAAAGTAAAAGCACCTACACAAATTACTGCAGGTATTTTGGTGAGTTTCGTGCTAAGTATAATCATGCTTGAGTCGATGTCGAGATAATTGCAGGTTTGATTTGTCTTCTACACAATTACCTTTTTTTTTCCAATCTCTGTCTCTTTTTTCTTTCGAGATGATTACCTACAAAGTAAAGCTTGTAAGGTTTTTTTTTTCCTTCTGTTTTTGGACTTTTACGTTGATTACTGTTATTGGTCAATGTGTACTAAACTTCCATGGTTTGCACTTTTGCCAAAGATCAATTGATTAAGATGTAAAAAACGTATTCAAACATTCAGATCAATGCATCTTCAGTCATCTTTCATTCATATTGAATGAACGCTGCTGACCAGATAACTTGGCCAGTTCATGAAGTAATACTCCTGACACTAAGCAGTTTAAAGTGGTTGAACACAAAAAGCAAACACGTAAAATGAATACCAATAGGGGTGCCGATAGTCTAGTGGTTATGACACATCGCAGCAGCCGTGGGTTCGACTCTGACCTCGAAATTGCTCGATTGCTGCAATTTATTACTCACTTTCTCCTCCCTGTCTCTCTTCAGCTGTCCTATCCAATAATAAAAAATAAAAAAATTGAAATTGACCGGACGCTCTGTGAGTTTCCTTGTCACTTCAGTGGCAGCGAACATCGTCGTAGAGCGCGGTGCTGACTGTGCCCTGATGTATGTGGAAATTGGGAGATAGACATTTGCCACACCCTGGAGAACAACGCACCAGCCGCCACTGCATGTCACTAACACACCTCGTCCATAGGCAGACCTTAAATGGGAGACGCCATAACAGAGATGTAAGCTGAATCAAAGAGGTACGATGCCTCACAGAAACTGCATGAAATTTGTTTTCTTTATATGTCAGTGTTTGAGTCCAGGTGTGATCTCCTTTTTGTTCCTCCAAATCCTCTGTATTATAAATCTGTGGTGCTTACCCTGCACTGTGAAACAGCAGCTACATGTGAAAGTAAAAATGTGGGGGAAAAAAATACTAATTTAAAGCAGATAATGGGGCAAAGAAGAGTCATTATCAGAAATTTGTAAACTCTGCTCTACAAGAGACGACAATAGTATTGGCTGGTTCAGTTTATGTAAGCTTTGTTCCAGACGGATTTGTCAAACAGTCCTTTTATGTGACGCTAGATAACCGAGCCAGCTGGGGAATGTACAATTGAACACTTACATTTTGCTGTTGAATGCATCACATAGATCACAGTTACATAGGGCTGTTTTACCACAGTTTGTTCCTGCTGTTCACCTTTTTTACCCATCCAGGACAGGAAGAGACATGAAAGGGGCCTAAGGGGTTCAGCAGAGCGTCAGCCCAAGGCGTAGACCATTATATGACATATAGACCAATATGTCTTCCAGTACAATTGCTCTTAAATTATTCAGCAGCAGCAAACAAGTAACACAAGTCCACATTCCCTCACATATCATCAGGATGGCCTTGTAAAAACTCACTTACATCCACACATTTTCCTCCACTTTCTCCCAATCTCCACTTATTTTCTGCTCTCCTGTTATACACCGCTATGAGACAGCAGACCTATTTCATTTTAGGGCTGCGCGAAAAAAATAGATGCAGTCAAGGACGCCAATATTTTATTTTTTTCACAATACTATATTGATTCTCTTGCTCCCCACATTGATACATATAATGAATTTAAAATGTTCTTTGATTATACCTGTGATCACAACAACCTCAGCACCTGTTCCGCTATACCTATTTTCATTTACTTATCTATGCTAACCAGTGTTAGCATGAGGATGCCAAAGGATGCAAAGAGCAAAATATTATGAAGTATAAGCATTAGTGTACTGTAAAGGTATGGCATTCTCTCTGGTAGTCGAGTGTACAGAGGCTGTAGTCCTAGAAGCGGGTGGCCCGGCTTTAAGTCCGACCTGTGGCCTGTCTCCTGCATGTCATTCCCAAATCTCTATGTCCCGCATTTCTGACTCTTATCCACTGTCCTATATCTACAATAAAGGCATAGAAAGCCCTCAAATAAACATCTACTTGCAGCAAACATGTTTTTTGTTCTCTTTGATCAATTAATAAGTGAATAGAGAAAGTTTTCATAAAGTACCAGTCGACAAAGTCATTTTTTTGGGCTGAAAAGATAGAGGCTCAAACTACTGAGAAAGCTGGATATTTGGGTTTAATTGGAAGGTCCAGTCAGGATAATACAGCTTCCTTGTCCTGATATTTTCCTTTTACTGAATAAGGCACCTCTAATGACCCTGGTCCCAATGGCAGCTCCAACTATCTTTACTACGGAGTCACTGCTCCAATGTATGTGTGTGTTTCTGTGAGTGTGTGAATATGGATGTCATCTTATTTCACCGTAAAAAAACACAGATCTGTAGCGAGGCAGTGTGGAAAAAAAACCCATCTATTAACCTACAATTAAAGCAACCTGGGATAAGACTGCAGTTAAGGGATTGTTTAATGATTATCAGTTGTTGCTGATGTGTTTCAGTGTCTCAGGAGTATCTTTATTTCCACCTGCAGAAATAGCGTTCCAAAATACGAGTGCAGAGGAAGAGGACACACACAGTGTTTACAGTGTTTTGGCTTAAATGAATATTGAGCATTATTTATTCAAGCCAGAGTCTCTGTCTGCAGGAGAACTCAGTTTTCTCTTTCAATAAGCAATTAGAACTGCTTGAAATCACCTTTACCCACAGCACCTATCAGAATTCCCCATAAAGCACAGTGAATATTCCCTTTAATACCACATTATTAAAGATTAACTAGGACAAATTATTCTTTTTAATCATGCTTCATGGGATGGATTCAAAAGTTCACACATTTTCTAGATTGTCTCAAAA
The DNA here is from genome assembly GCF_963584025.1 of Labrus mixtus. Taxonomy (NCBI): domain Eukaryota; kingdom Metazoa; phylum Chordata; class Actinopteri; order Labriformes; family Labridae; genus Labrus; species Labrus mixtus. The sequence goes on from NC_083630.1 coordinate 9,309,025, forward strand.
TAACATTTTGACTGTAAAGTTTGCTTTCATGACTTTCTTCTGAAGGTAGTGTTTTAAAATGCGCCTATTTGTACAATACATTTACCTTTTATGTAACTGTCCACTACTGAGGTGCAGCAGGAAATGACTGTAAGCGGAAACGTAGTTCTAACTGTGATTCAAACATATGTATGAAAAGGAATGAACCATGTATAACTACAGCATATCAAAGACGCCATTTGAGGAGGCATTAAAGGAAGATGAGCAACAATAAAGAGCCCCCTGAAAGAGTAGATCACACAAAATTAACTTTAATGAACATCAATCTGAGAGGGGCTGATTGACGGAGCATCAACAGCAACATCCATTGCTAATTAGACAGTAAAAAGGAAATGGTAATGGACTTGAGCTTGTGTAGCACTTTAGTCTTCTGACTATTCAAAGCGATTTTACACTGCAGGTCACACCTAGCCATTCACACCCATTAACATATTGATGGCAGTGGCTTCTATGTAACATGGACATGGTACAATCTATAATCTGCATTAAAAATGTATCATTTTGTATCTGGCCAATCATTGACTCTTGTTACAAGTTACACATTGGCTATTGCTCTTCTCTATACAAGAGATAGTAGCATCGAGGAGCTCAGGAAAAATGCATCCATGAACGCATTACACACCACCAACCAATAGTAGGAAGCAGAGGGATACGTCCCATCAACTGAGAAATAAAGAGCCAGCCATGCAATGCCATTGGATCAGAGCAATGACTGTTTAACAAGGTAGATCAGAGCAGCAGACCAGACTAGCATGAGTCAGTAAAACAATTAAATGTTTCTGTTTGTTTCCACAGAGTTTAGGAAACACCTGCCTGTAAATACAAGTGCATATGGTGTTGTTCATTAAGCATGTTAATTCAAAAAGTTTGTTTCCTAAGTTAAAATCATTGGGATGCAACATCTGTTTGCCAGTTAGGCTAATGGCAGTATGTGTTAGCATCAAGCTAACAAACTGAGATATACATCATGGTTCATCTGTGAGAAATTGTGCCCACCTCGGAGAACAATCCGCCAGCTGCAACGGATGGCTTTGCCGCTTGGACTGACCTTTAATATAGAAGTGTACATACAAAAAACAATGTTTGTAAAACTTGAAACTGAAAGACATAATGGTAAAAAAAAAGAAAAAAAAAGACTGCTTTAGAGGTGGAGAATAATCCTTTAAAGTGACATCATTACAAACTCTGTAACCTGTGTGAAGAGCTGCTGATGCCCTCAACATTCAACGCCTGTCAGCCAGACAGGAAAGTTAATGTGTCTGTGACACTGGAGGGGCTTAAAAACCATCCTCCCACTTGTTTATCTGGCCTATCTCCATTTGGTGTATTACACTACTGTCCACTGATATTTACCTTGCTCTCAGCTCCGGCCAGCAGGCCAATAACACCCGGACCATTCTTCAAACCCAGCCTAGATAGATCCCTGAATGTGGAAACGTCAATGAATCAATGTCAGGCCTGAAGCACATGGTGATGCTCTGATTGTTTGAGCAGGATTAAGAGGCCACAGGCTTCTATATGTGTGTGTATGTGTGGGTGTGTGTGTGTATGTGAGAGAGAGACAGAGAGGGAGAGAGGGAGGTAGAAGCAATAGGGTTTGTGGCCTGGATGGGGACCAAGATTGTTGATTGCAGGCCATCCTTCTTATCAGCTGCTGAGTGTCTGGATGTGAGTGAGAGTAAGGTAAGGCAAGTGGAGATGTATATGTCAAAGTGTGTGTGTGTGTGTGTGTGTGTGTGTGTGTGTGTGGTGTGTCTAGTCTAAGCAATTTCCTGATCAAATGTCATCCCTCTAAATCATCAATAACAGATAAATCATTATAATGTATATTTTCATCACGGAGCAGCAGGGTATTTAAATACTGACCTCATAAAAAATATGTGTAAAGTATTTGAATTGGAACCAATATTTCCTCAAATTCTTGTTAAAATCAAAGAAACATTTAATCGTCCCCGCGTTGTTCTTCTTCTATGTTATCTCAAGACACTTTACAAAGAGCATGTAAAAGACCTTACTCATTGCTATATTACAAAGACTCATTCATGGTCCTCAGGGCAGACGGCCGAAGTTCAAAACCAAAACTGTGGCTCCTCTCCCGCATGTCATTCCCCACTCTCTCTCTCTCTCTCCCCACTTTTTGTCTTTGACTCTACACTGTCCTGTCTCTAAGGGCATGGAAAGCCAGAAAAGTGAACCTAAAAAAAACCTTTAATATAGGGAGATTCAAGAAGGATAGGTACAAACAGGGGGGTGGGGGGTCCACACCAACGATCCAGACGAACCTACGAGACAAGAGAGCTCAGGAGCTCCAAGGAAAATCTGTGGTTAGTAACTTACATGGTACATGGGAGTACTTTTGTTAATCATGCTATGTTAGCCAATAATGGATATTGCATGACAAACACATTAAATACAATGTTACTGAAGATTTGCAGTTATGTTCACTACAAACACCTCAAGACTTTCACTGTCATATCAGTATTTAACACAATCCGGGGGGCTGAAATTACATCACTCGTGTCTCCTAATTGGGTCAACAACTCAAGCTTCTTAGGAGCATCAACAACAAAAAAAGACCTTTGACTTATTGTAACATTATAGTTCTATATACCACCTGTAATAAGGAAACAAAGTAATATTCATTGACACTTTAAAGGAGTTTTTTAGCATAACAACTTGCACTACCTGTTACTCAATACACTTGTGTACTGTGTGGAAAACAGCAGCTACTTACAGCACATCTGTCATTTTAACAGTCTTTAGAGGACACTAAAGTGACAGCAGTTAAATAAACTGTTTTCAGTGAGAGGATAAAAGCGTACAGTCGCCTGCACTGTCTGACAGTAATAATCATTTTAAACCTCCTGTCACCTGCTGCTGCAAATCTTTCCCCTGCCCATCAACCTTTTTCTCCTGCACTGTATGAATATGGCTGCTACTCCAGTTTGATCGATGAAATAAAAAGGAACCCGTCTGTGATTGTGTCGGTATATTATTTTGTTCAAGATGACCCCCTTTTTGTGCTTTATCGCGTGATATAACTCTCAGAGGTTGTAGTCTGCGTTTACAGCAGTGCAGATTTACAGCAGGGAGAAAAGGTGGAAATGGCTCCTTTTATCATGGCGCCACCAAACTCACAGCTGTGAGTGAAAGATCTACAAGTGTGACAAAATTATACAGTCCAGCAAAGTGTAATCAAAGCCACAGGAGCACGCATTTTGAGCATCTTTGTGACATATGTTGGTAATTGATGTACTTGTAAGCGACTTACAGTTTACAGCTGCTCTGACTCAGTGATGTTTAGAAGAGACAGATAATTAATTAGTGGAAGGCTGTTGGTGCTGCAGCTGCAGGGGATTCCTGGATATTAGGGTGGTTTCACACTAGGGATCCGGGCCCAGATCCAAGTACGCTGACCCCAAAATACAGTTCATTTGATCAGTGTGGACACAAATGAACCCTACTCTGGTACTGTGCTGAGTCTGCTTGAAGAGGTGGTCTAGAGCACAAACAAGGAAGTGAACCACTATATGACGTAATTCTAGACGGCTCATGTCGCTTCAAAACCGTAGTACCCGAGCAGCACAGGCCGTTTTCATCCCCTGAGCTGCACGGTAAATGTGGAAGTAGGAAGAGGGTCGTTGTTGGCGTCTCAGAAATAGCAAAAACATCGACGGTTAGCAGGACATTTAAAAGCTCATGTTGGAACCTTTTAATGGCCCTGCTTGAGTCAAAAGCCAAAGGACACCAACGTCTATCGAATAAGACATCTTGGAAACATTAACATTTGTATGAAATGTGGTAGTCCATTTAGCAGGTCTTACGATTCTGATGTGAATTAATTTAAATGGTAATACATCCTATGAATTTTTTCTATTGGAACCAGTAACTGCCAATCTCATGGTGGGAAATGAAGGGATTAACAAAGCCAATATGATTCATCCACTGAGGACCTTGACTTTCAAACCTGACAACCTTTTGTATGGTTGCTGAGACATTTCAGTTTTGGATCAAATGGTGGACTGATTGATGGAAATCTGGGGGGCTGATAATACTATATCCCAGTTGTGCTGCTATTGTAACCCAACAGATATGCAGAAAAAAAAAAGAGAGAATGGTTATATCAAGGCTGTTTACTTTGGTTATTTGTGAAATAAACATAAAGTATGTGATATTGGGGGGTTTAATAAAAGATAATGAATATACCTGACAGAAAACCCATGTCAATTGTGACTGTGGACTATTATCGGTAGAATATGTTGGCTTTATGGAGAAAGTGGAGTGTTAGTGTTTTGGGACTGTTTTGACACATGGTTTTGACACATGGTTTAAATGATAGTTTCAAATAGGGTTCTGCAGGTAAAAAAAAACATGAGACCGAATAGTGGCATCAGAGAAACCCTCACATCATGGACCCAATTTAAACTCTTAAAATTTTTTAAATTTAAAAAAGATGACTCGATTGGACTAAAGTAAAACAAGGAAGCACTCAATGAAACATAACTCTTGTTCTCAGATACAGACACTGTTAACCGTCTTTAAACCACATTACACACTTTGTTTCAGTTGGAGAAGACTGTGCCTTAATCCCTCTGTGGTGGACGGTACTCAGTGTATTCGTCTGTTGAATTAATGGCTTCAATCTTCTTCTGTTCTTGTTCTCTGTCTTTCTCTCCACTAAGTTTGAGCTGTTATAAAGGTTTGGAGAAAGCAAAATTATTTTGTTCAGATTGATTTTGAGCCTTTGCTTCGCTGTGATCTCATAGGATGCTTTGTCAAGATGTAGTGGAGCAATATGTTAGAGTTACAGGACATGCACACAGGCTGCTTCCCGCCATAAACCCTGCCATATTTTACATTAAGTATAGGCAGTCCCCTCAACAGTGCGCTGTTAGAACAATGGCTTTATGTCTTCTCCTGCCATCAGAAATTATAGCAGGTGGGTGGGGAGGTGTAATCAAAGGCAGACGGCGTCGTAAAGTCAACAAGAAGCTTTATCTGAGGTCTGGCCCATATTGTTCTGGGATCAGACACCCCCCTTCACTGCTCTGCAGGATGCTCTGACCGTCAATCATCCAGGATCTAGTGGTCACACGGGATTAACCAGCTCTGTGGATTTCCTCATCTACACACACACACACACACACACACACACACACACACACACACACACACACACACACATGAATCACTGAGGTACAAGTGAGCGATGCTAATGAACACATTTATTCTGTTTGATCACAGCTATTGCATTGATTAAGAAACAGTTGTTTTTTTAATCAGCAATTCAAAATGATTGATAACAATAATGTCAGGAATGGATTCAGCAGAAGACATTTAAGCAGTAGCTGTCTTTTCGATTACTTGAAGGGAAAATAATAAATCATTATTTGATACGTTTTAAGGAAGAATGTGCAACGTTTTGATCCAATAGATGTCGCCCTTGAGCACCAGGAAAAAAACAAAAATGAAACTGCTGTTTGGAAACACCTCCACCATACTGAAGCCTCCCTCTCCTCCAGCGACACACCTTCAACCCACTTCCACTCGCAACCACACAAAGGAGTTTAGTGCTAACGGCGGACCAAATTGTCCTTGGCTCGTGCTGCAATAGCCTGTGTCCTGCATTGTTGTGTTAACGGGCTGAAGTTAGCACGCTTTAGTTAGCTCATAGCTTCACTTTCCATGTAAATTTACACAGATTGATAATGATCCAAAAACGCTTACATCCAAATAAGCAGTGAGTATGTTATTCTTCTTTTCTCTAGTTCTTGACTAAAACAGCGTTTATAGACAAGAAGAGGAGTCGGCCGTCTTGTCCATGTAAACATGATGTAAACACGGCTCTGACAACAACTCAGCCAGCGGGACTCGAGCTTCTCACTCCATGCGGACAGTCATGACTCAGAGAGACATTTACACAGGATAGACTTGATTTCTGCGATATTTTCGTGTACAATGTCACACATCCTTTAATTGCATCGCTCTTATCTTTTTCGATATGGCTTTGTATAAATACGCATCATCTGTCGACAAGACCAACAATTTTGGTATTGACAGAGTTGTGTTTGTCAGTTCTGGTCAAAACAGAATTGTCCACTTTGGGTTTTGGGGCGCATTGGCTTTTCTTAAGAAAATCATCAAACATCCACAGGTTCCTGATTATGAATCAGCTGTAATTAATCTATATAAACAGACAAGTGTATTCTGGTTCTCTCTCTGACATCCAGTCAGACTGTCAACAATGACTCCTAAGATGGAAATGAAGTTTTGTTTGAAGTCTTATGACTGTTGAGTACACAAGAAGGCAGAAAAGTCAACTGTTGTACCAGGAGACTATAGTGATGGTTTCATCTGCTCAAATAACAAAACAACTAATCTTCCTACTTCAAAGTTACTTCTGAGTGTGCTGCTGGAGTCTTCCATCTCCACAATCGGCCAAGCTGCACCTGAATAACCCCATACATTTCCAATGCTTGTGATCAAGTGCGGAAACAAACCCAAAGAGGAAGAAAATGTCCTAGCCTTCACACCTCACACGACTAAAATTGTTTCAGACCACATGGTTCTACTTTGTAAAAGACACGTAGCACATGAGTGCAAAATGTAAACGTCTGACTTGATCACTCACACACACACACAAACAAACAGATGACATGAAGTCCCCCTGGGCCAGCCTGAGGCCATCGATCATCTGGTTGTGGCCTGAGATGAGTTGAGCTCTGCAGTTTCTCAGCAGCTATGGAGGCAACAGATTGACGTTGACCTCTCGCTCCCACACATCTGCAACAACTGCGGCCTCTTCCAAGCATTATAAAACATGTCATGCCCTTTGTATATAAATGTAGAGGTTTATGGTTTTAGTCCCTGAATTTTCATGTTTAAGAGCAAAACATGTGGAATTTGGATTTGTAACATTTATGGCAGTGATGCGATGTGCCATGATACTCTTTGTCTAGCACATACCATGTTTTTTATGGATTAGCAGTATCTTAGTATACGTCGAGTCATACACTGAGGAATATGATGTAATTGTTTTAATAAACGTTTGTGGGTTTTTTGATAGTGTGTATCCGGGCCTGGATTTAAAAATATTTCCATGTCCATATAATATAATTGTTGAGTTGTAAGTCAGCAAGTAACTGAACTTGTATTGTCTTTAACAGTGATTCTTAAGTGGTCTAGCCTAACGACCCACCTCAAACTCCTTCATGTCAAATCACAACCCAAATTTCTAATATTTTCCAGCCAATGAGGTTAATTTGATGAAAACGTGTGCAGTTTGGACCTCAGATGCTACAAAACATGACAGCACAAAGAATAAAAATGTATGTTAAAAAATGTATTACAGGGCCTAGTGGTTATGTCATGTGTCCCTTGTACAGAGGTTAAAGTTGTTGTTGCAGCCGCCAACGATTTGATTCCTACCTCTGCCCTTTGCAGCATGTATTCCCCCAAACTTTTGGACCCCGACCCACCAGTTGGTCTATACATTTTTTTTTCTTTAGTTTGATATACCTGCATTTCAGTCAGGAGCAGATAATGAAAACAGGGACAGGGAAGTTTGTTTGTTATGCTTATTAAGGTTGGACATGTTGGACTCAAAATAGTGATGCTGGACTCCTTAGTTGGCAGAGTCTTCTCCATAGCAGCCCCTTTCCCCTGGGACTCATCACTCCGAGCTAATGTTCAACACTGCACTGGACAATCCAAATTACTCAAGACTCACCTTTTAAAACCAGCTTTTAATGTGTGATTGTGATGTGTGTTCATATGTTGTTGTCTATGTGACCTGTGTGTAATGTCGCAATGTTTGTTAGTTTCTTCTTACTATATTGTCTTGATCTTTCTTTCTTTTTTTTTTTTTTTTTTGACAAATGTATAGTGTCTTCAATTTCCTAAAAAGTGCTTTATAAATAAAATGTCTTATTATAAGAACAGCAATAGTTTAAATATCCAATAATCAACATTTTATTATGGTCAGAAAATAGGAAGTAGGTGTTGAGATTTATATGTTTCTATCAAATAAGCATCTGAAGTTGCTACTTTCCCTCCTCCCCTATTTTAAAGAAATACCTTATAAAGCAGAAAAGCCAAGATACTGAAGAAGAAAGATGTCATTTGAACAGAGGTGCACCAATTGACCTGCTGGTGACCAGAATGAGAAGATTTTCAAACTGTTCAGTGAGAATTAAAAATGGTCATTCAGTATTTTAAATATACATTAAATATATAAATATATTTTTTTAATATACATTTGCAGTAAATACTTAATTTGAACATCAAATTTGAAAAAGAAAATTGTTAATTATAGTTCCTGAAAGAAAGAAATCGAACCAAGAGTATAAGAATATGAAAAACATCTAAGATCGAAACTAGCATCAGTGGGTAAAAAAATTGTTTCATCTCAAACACTTCCCTCCAATCCGTTATTATCAAATGTGAATCTGGATGCACTCTCGCTCCTGTGGTGTGCTGTGTGGTGTGTTCTGCCTCTAACAGCCAATTAAACTATTAGACTAAGAGCGTAAAATGAGGAATGGTCTGCATCAGCTGTAATGATTCCTAATTGCTGGCTAGCATTAAGAACGTGTCTCCTGTTCAACTCTGCAGAGCCAAAAGCCTCTCTCATTCTCTCTCCCTCCAACTGCCCCCCACTCTCTCTGTCTCCATCCAACCTTACAGATCTAATTTGGTCGCTTCAGACTTTCTCATGACTTTATTAAAGGACTTTTTTTTTTCCAGATCTCCACTTTTCTTTTACTCTAAGTGGTTCAGCTGCACAGGCTGGGACCGCTGCAAATTAGATGACTTGATATCACATCAAAACCAATGAAGGTGGGACCTGAATAGCAGCGGCCCCCTCCTCTCCTCTCATCTCATCTGTTGTCGTTCATCAAGCCTCTAAAATCAGTAGTGGGAAGAAATAATAGGACCTTGATGTCACTCACCGGTAGAGCCTTTTAAAGGATGCGCTGTCCTTCAAATCCTCCGGTTTGGAAAAAAAAGAGTTGGATGAAAGGCAAGTGAGTGACGGCCGACAGGGAGCTGTTCGATCTTTCATTTCGCTGCATGCCAAGCCTCAAATTCTGTGTGGAGGGAGCAAATAATACGATTTATGTACGGTTTAATTTCAGTATTTTGATAGATGAATGGTGTGCCCCAAAGCTTTGTGTTAACATCAATTATTTGTGAAATAGTGAACGGTCTTATGCGAAGTGTAGATCAATATGGAGTACAGGAATCGTTGACAGTTTTCTTTCAAGGAAACCTTGAGAGAGATAAGAGTCTATCTGGGTGTGTTAAACTTTGATTTTAGTTGTAATAGCTTTTCCTCTTTTGTGTAGGTAATAAAATACTTGAGATAGAGATAGAAGGACCTCTTCAGTTTTTCTACCTCCACTTTTAAGGGGATTTGTGGATTTTTGCAACATGTAGTACTACAGAGCAATGTTTTCATAATTGGGTGTTTTATTTTGGTTATTTATGTGTGGCATGCATGCATCATGATACATATTATTTCATGCTGTACCATAAAGCATGCAGAGACAGAGCGATGTGGCATCCATGGTTAAGAGAGAGAAGGCTATGATGTGGAAAACACAGATGTAAACTGTGTACGTTTGAAATGTAAGATTCATTTTTTTATTTTGATAAACTTTATTAATTCTGGTTTACGCTCCGTTCATTTAGAGACATGCTTCTCATACACTTACCCCCGAATCAAACACATGTACAAATAAGACCTGTGGACATGCATTAATGGAGAGATGTCAGAGTGGGGTTCACTTGAGGGGTTGGGGGTTGGTACTGGGGAAGTTCCCTGGGACCTCTCCAGCAACCAGACATACATCCATATTATGGAATATATATCCATATGCAGACCGGCAGCATCGGGACTTGAACCAGCGACATTCAGGTTCCCAACCCAAGTCACTGAGCTACTGCCCCCCCCCCGTTGAACAGTTGTCATGACAGCAAAAATGGGCATGCTGTAGTTTGAAGTTGTACAATTGATCGGAAACAGGACAAAGAGTGACAATTCTCCAGACACTATTTTTGGAGTTTAATAAAGTTGTAAGAGCCACTTAAATGAGCCAATCAAGTATAAGAAACAGCTTTATGGCTATGAGCTTGAGAAAAGCAATGTTGTTGTCCCATACGTGGTAAAAAGTAAATGTGCTTGAGCTTGTTTAGCTCTTTTCTAGCTCTTACTCAGCAGGACACACCTACCCATTCACACACTGATTGGCAGCGGTTGCTATGTAAAATGTCCATCAAAAGGTAACTACACACATCCCTAGTTTTAGTATGAGTCTATCCTTTCAGCTGAACATTTCTTCTTCAAAATAAAAACAGATACTAGGTGAATTACGCTGAGGAAAATAACTTTTATTTGTGGTGTTCATGACCATATTTCATGGTAATGAAGGTGTCATTCCAAGACCACAGCTGTCGATATGAAACAAACAGAGTCTTCAAATACACAAGAAGAAACACTAAAGTAAGCTCTTTAAACAGCTGGGGACTCTTTCTCCCTGGCCACTGCTCCTGGCTCAGTTCCCCTCTGGGAGGATACTCAGACAAAGTGAAACCACACTTAAATACAAACTCAAAGTGTGTGTGTGTGTGTGTGTGTGCGTGTGCGTGTGCGTGTGCGTGTGTGTGTGCGTGCGCGTGTGCGTGTGTGTGCGTGTGTTGAAATTTAATAATAGTGTGAAGCGGGCAGGGTGAGAAGGAGCCATCCACAGGGAGAACTGAAATTGAAATAGCTTTAGTGAAATTTCTCATTTTGGTACAGTATCACTTTTCTCTGCTGACTCAGTTAAGTGAGAATCTCTCATATCGTATATCTCATACTTGCAAGTGCTCTTGACAAGTTGTTAAATTAATTTTTAGGATTTTGTTTAAGAGGTTGAGAAGTGATATGGATGTTGTTCCCGCATGTTTTTGGGATTGTATGGTCTGTGTTTCAAACGGTCTAATCAAGTTATTTGATGCATACAGACAGTGCAAGCATATTAAGTGTGTTCATTTACTATTATCCATATATTTTCCTATATTTAATGATACATACATGTATGCTGTTATTATTTTTGGACCAAGGCTGATTTTAATACGGCCGTCAGTGCTGCTGTTCTCTTCTGCAGTCTCATTTTGTGGCTTTATTTCAGATCCATACTGAACATATTGTGTCCCGTTGTGTAAATTGGGCAGAAGAAGGAACTGATTAGACAAGGATTAAAGTAGTGCTTGCCATGATTCATCATCCACATGGTAAATTAGAAGCTTGATCCAAATGGACTGCACTTGGCTGAAGATCTTGAAGATGTTTCACCTCTCCTCCAAAAGGGTTTAGGGTTCTTCATATCTGGACGGGGCTAGAACTGAGGAAGCCTTTCGGAGGAGAGGGGAAAAACCTTCAAGATCTCCAACCTAGTCCAGTTGCTTATATGTAAACATGAGCAAAATATTACTGTCTTTTAAGTTACATTACTGCCCCAGAACACTGACTGAAAGTGGAAAACTTTTTGTTGCCTTAGAGAGCCCCCCTTGCTTGTATCCAAGAAGAGCTGGGACCCCCATAGACCCAATGGGAAAACAAAATGTTATGTGGCTGACAGACTTAACATAAATCTAAAACACTTGGAAATTGGGGAGGGGAAGGATCCTCCACTTAATATCTGTAAACACACGCAAGTGACATTCTGGTGTCACTTGCCTCCTCTTTCAGGACTTTGCTGTTTATATTGTTTGAAATATGACCTCGGCTGCTGTATAAGCATCACAAGCGCCCAAAACTTGCAGTTTATCATAAAACTAAAAGTTTTCAGCAGTTGTCAGTTGATGTAAATATAGTTGGTTTGAAGACATGGTAAAATAAACCAGACCGTTCTGCAGCTCCACAAACCGTTCAGTGGTCACCCGCTTCAACTCTCTTAAGCTCTTTTTGCCCTCCAGGCCTCCGTGCCAGTCATGTGACGGAAAGCTATGAATTGAGTGTTCTTTTCTTTCTCACCTTTCCAAATAGTATACGTCTTGATGGCTTGATCACAAATCTGATCACATCTGCCAAGGCTGCTATATTTGGGCCAATCTGATCCCTGGCTAGACTGTCGTGCCATGCAGCCTAGGGCTGTCTTCCCACTGGCTGTGTGTCCCTGCTGTTAACCCTGTGTTTCTCACAAGTTTTTCCTCTACAAGGTCAATAAACTAGGCTTTTTTTTGGCTTTATCAATGTTATAAAGATGCATTCTTTACAGGAAGGGTAAAGTGGCATGTGCTCCAATGTAGATCATAATTATTGATAACAGTTTAAACATATATTCATCTCTCTTCACATTCCCAGGTTTGTCACATTCATGGGTCGTTTTGAGTTCTTTATACCAGTTTCAGGGGCTAGGCTGATCAGAAAACTGTTTTCTGACATTAAAATAGTTGTTATTCATTCCCATGAAGGCTACAGCAGTTAAACAACTGTAGGAGCAGAGGAGGGGGGGGGAGATAAAGATGAAAACAAAAAGGGGGAACAGGGAGAGAGAGAAAGAGAGATCTCACATCATTAACTTGATGTACTTACAGTGATTTATGACAAAGGTTTTTTTTCCTGTTATGCCATATCCAGGGGTTGTTTTGGGTGTCTGTTATTCAAGTTTCTAACAAGGTGTTAAGCTTACTAGAAAAAAAATCATTACATTATTAACAGGTACTTACTTTACGTGCAGGGAAAAAAACATCTCACCAAGCACAAAGAAATGGAAAGAGTATACCAGTGAGAGAGAGAGAGAGAGATATTTATTTTTCAAACCTCTTTAAATTGCTCAAAGCATTTTGAAAAACACACAAATAATAAACAGCCAACACTAAAAAAAACATTCAGAGGCTGTGGCTCTTACCACAGCCTCTGAATGTACATTACAATCTCTATCCTCTAACTCTTCTATCAGAATGGATGAGGTTTAAAATGTACTTTTTACAAAATGTGTAATTCATGAATGTGTTCCTGATCCTATTGTACAACTTATTTCTATCTAATTTCAAATTTGAAGTGTATTTTAAAATCAATACCAACACACAATTTGGTCGTATCCGACTTTGATCAGGCTGTTTTGTGTGCTTTAGCGGACTAATGACAGAACCTTTTATTCTTCACTTATGACTTTCAAATCACAGTCCGAAACTTTAACATAGCAAAAATAAAGGATATAATGATATAAAAAAATGGGTATCAAAATCTTTCTCAAACAGCCTGGAAGAACTGTGTTCATTCAGTGTGTCTCCACCAGATGACCAGGCACGGGCAGAGAGCCAAAGAGACACTGTGGGATTGTACGGCACAAAAAAGAGATGTCTTCCTTTATGTGAACATAAAAGACGGTACAGTGCTGTTGGTATTTCAAACATTCACAGCAAGGCAACTGGCACAGTGCAGCTAAATGAATGTTGTGGGCAAAATATGAAAGGCTTGGACAAAGCTACTTTTAGCTGGGATATGCCACAACGGATCAAAATCCTTTCAGATGGTGTCAGAAAGTCAGAAGCTTTTTTTTTTTTTTAGTAAGAATTCAATTTTTCGCATCATCCATCAACGGCTTACACCAATGTGGCTGCCTGGTTTCTATTGCCTTGACATTATACAAGATTGATTGGCAAAAACCGTTTCAATGGTAATATTTTTTACATTTGCAAATGCACTCATTAAAACAGACCCAAAATGACTCGACTTTATAATTTATGTCTCTACATTTCTATAGCAATGTATATTTTTTAATCTCTTAATTGCCTAAATGAATTTCAATTACACCTATTTGTTTCTAGTGTTTCCTAATGGCTTTGAAATCTTGTAATTAAAGCCAGTGTCATCATAATAAATCTATAAGAAGGTGCTGATGTAAGTATGATTGACTACGGGGGCAGTTAAAGGCCATAGACTAAACAGGTAAGACATGACCTTTGTGAAGATTTACACATCCAATCAGCAGTAAGTCAGAGTCGTTAATCAGAGCAGCCCGCCTCTGTGTTGTTTAAAGACTAGTGTCTCTACATCTAATTGTGACTTACATTATGCAGCTCAAGTGTTATCAAGGTCAGTTTGAAACACTGTCACATTTCAATCAGGAGAGACTCAAGTAAGAGTTTATAATTATTTATTTAAACCTTTAGGAAAAGATGAATGTGCAATGTCTTTGGTGATTAGACTCCAACATGAAGACTTCATGCACTCATAGGGGTAGTGAGGCCCACAGCTGGATCTGATACCCCCCTATGGAGACTAGACACTGGTAGTGGTGGTGATACAACAAAAATGAGATAATTATGTTTTACATTTTTGAAGTAATGGCGGCGCTAACATCCTTCCAACTATTAGATCAAATCTGTCATGGCTTACGCTTTTGGTTGGTTTATTCCTTGTTTTGTTACTTAGTTAAATGTCTATCCTGGTGTTGATTGTTTACTAGTTTAGTCTTAAGTGTTTCCTGTTTATTTTGTCATTCCTTATCCTTGTGTCTCTCTATGTTTTAGTGTGTTTTGTTACATTATTGAGTTCTGTTTGTCTTCAGTGTTGCCTGTTGTATTTAGTTGTTCTTGTCTTGTGTTTCTTCCTGCCTCTGTGTGTTTCCCTCCCTTTTTGATTGTCCTCATTGTCTTCACCTGTGTCGTTAGTCTCACCTGTGTCTGATTACCCCTGTGTTTATTTAGTCTCAGTGTTCCTTCCCTTTTCTTGTAAGGTCATTGTCAGAGTTCCCCCATGTCGGCTGTCGTGTTCCCAATGGTTTCTAGTGGCTCCTTGTTTTCCCTTTTTGGATTTTGTTAAGAGTTGTTCTTAGTACATGACAGAATCACTGTTTACACATATTTCACCATAGTAAAAAAGATAATATAGACTTTGCTTTAGATTGTTGGAGGGGTGAATTAGGCCCAAAATCAGCCCCATTATCTTGTTGTGTGTGTCCCGCATAATCTGACAAACATTTTGTATTTTGATTACTTTTTGACTTTGACGAAAATCTTCATCACGTGGTTAACTTTGCAACAAAGTGATCATCATCATCTGAAAGATCATTGAGGGCGACCATTTACAATCATGCCGAGAATACATGCATACATAAATGAAACAAATTCAGTTAAAACTACCACAGGAAATACAATTAATTCAAGAGCAATAAGAACAATAAAATATATCAAATAAAGGGCTTGAAATAACTACCATAATTAGTCAACAAATAAAATCGAATAAAACCGTTACAGGTAGGTATTGGGTGGAAGGAAGGGTCCAAAAGTGCTAAATTTGATGATGATGATCAATACAACCTTTTGTCATGTTAAGGAAAAATAATGTATTGGTTTAAATATTACTTTCATATGTACAGTACGCAGTTTGCATTGCTGTTATGTACATGGGCTATGCACCTTAGGGTACATCATTCCAAATCAAATCTGCTTTTCCAGCTCTGGTCTCCTTGATAAAAGTCAAGGGTTGTTTAAAACATCCATTACACAACATCCCATGTGGAATTTTTCCCTTTTTATACAAGATCAACTGACTTCATAGTCACGTCAGAACAGGAAGCTTCAGATCAGCATCTAGGGCGGGACCTACAGCATCATGTTTTAGCCCGTTTGGCCACTGACCGAAGCAGCAATATTTGGGTTCTTTGGGGTGAGAATGGGCTGATATAATAAGATGAGCTTTTCTTTAATTAATCAAGCCCCTTGTGGAATCTAACATTGGCACTAATGTCTCAATTTCGTTGTGATAAAAGGACATATAATTATGTTTGAGGCATTATTGTCTCAGCCAAAATGTGTATGGAGAAATGTCGACATACACAGCTTCACTGAGGAATGAGAATGATCCCTAGCAATTGATTTGAAGTTTTATTTTTAAACTTGGTGACATAGAAAATGACATAAAAGGAGGCAATTCCAGACGTGATAATGGTGAGAACACAAAGTGGCCATTTGGTTTGAATATTAAGTAAAGTTGTCAAAGAAAAAGACTGCTGGAAGTGAGCATTTGGGTGGCTAATGTTCCATGTAACTACCCAGTACTTCTTTCTCTCTTCACTGTGAGGCTGTGACACCAAACCCCCGACTCTCTCCCATTCTTCTCCCTTCCTCAAACAGTCCCTCCATGCACTCTGCCAATAGTAAGTATTACCCCCTTTCTGGCAGGCTGCCTGATGCTACAAGACTTTGATCTACTGCCACCTTTTAACAAATTCTCCATTTCCTCGTGGAGCTAAAGGGATCGAAGGAGTCTGGGGAGGAGGAGGAGTGGGTGGTGCTCCATAGAGGGAGACAGAAAGGGGGTGAGATAAATAGGCAACCAAGGAAAGATTGAATGAGAGGCGGGGGCAGAGGGTACAAAAAAACAGCTCAACAACAAGGCAGACATGTTACCCCCCTTCTTTAACCACCTACTCTTCCTCTTTTCTCACTTTCTCAGGGGTCATCAAGGCCCACTGCGGCAACATTTCAGGGTTGGCTGCTTATCGGAAACCTGTCTGCCCACGTTGGTACAGCGCTTTCTTAAATTCTACCACACGCTGGATAAAAAAAAGTAGCTGACTGCAGCTTCCCCCATACGTTAATAATGGGAAACCTGAACAGCAAGATTGTACTGGCAACCCAAAACTCTAAAGACGCAGACGTTCTTTGTACTTGCACAGTAAAGAACATTACTCACAAAGCAGGAACATGTGGGTGTTGAATGTGTCCTGGTAAGGGGGTTATTACACTGACACAGACAAACTCCAACTGAGCAATTCTTTTTTTACCCAAGTTGGGACAATGATGCTAATTGTGTTAGCTCATTAATACCAGTTTCCAATATCTAGTAGCATCAACCTAACAAACTAAGATGTACTGTACATCCTGGTCCATCTGTGAGGAATTGCGTCCCTCATGGAGAAAAATTCAGCAACCGCCACTGCTAATGTCTAAAGGCAAACTGCCTTGGCCTCAGGAGGGGATGTCAGCATATTGGTAAAGGGCGAAATGTTTGAAAAAACCCAAACTATTTACCTCAATGACAGTCAATCATGCCTTGACATGTAACTTCAGACCGTTTCCCAGCTTAAACCCACGTAGAACATAGGCCATGATTTCCTGAAATCAGTTACATTTCAAATTATCTAATTCAAAAGGTGGAATCCATCATAATTATTGAAGCCAACAGCGGCTAATAGGATCAAAATGCAAAATAATGCACTTTGAACCATGTGTTGTCAGAAATCAGGATAGTCATGTGAAAGAGCATAGTTCATACTCCATAAACAGGGGTGATTGTGGCTTTAACATCAGCGTGTGAATGTGTACGAATGGAATTAGTTGAGACAGATGGGCCCTTTACATAGCACCCTCTGCCATCATTGTGTGAATGTGGTGTGATGAGTGGATGTGACATGTAGTGTAAAAGCATTTTGAGTGGTCAGAAGACGAGGGAAGTCATGCAGACTATAAATCATATAACTGTGGACTCTGACTTCCCTATTCCCCCCCAATCCATGAGACTGGAATAGCATCAAAAAGAGCCAGAAGTGATGCTCTGGTCCACCACTTCTGTATTAAATTTGTAACAATGGCTGATCCCATTTCACTTCAATCCTTCATTTGCCACTGGGGCCCCTTTGTCTCAACGTCATCTAAAGGTGAAACCTTTCCCAAAGAGATGATACAGAAAATGTGACCCCAGCTTCCTTCGTCTATTTGGTCAGAGGTGACGGTAGAGTAACCATAGCTTCCTGCCTGTAATGTATTTGTCTGCAGAGGAAAGGAGAGAGGGATAGTATGTCTCTCACAAGACTGACATCCCATGATGGGGCACTGTACTCTTCATATTTTATTGAAGCCATCATCTGAGTTGAGTAAACACATTAGAGTCTACATTATTAATTCCAATTTCTCTTGGATTCTGTTTGTTCACTGCCAACTCAGTATAACTGAGGTCAAACCCTTCTTCTCCAGCAAACATTGCCAGAGTACTTCCCTCGTACTGCAGAGAGAGAGGCGGATACTGACAGAGAGCGAGAGAGGGCACGAGGTGGAAGGAGGTTAAACACAAACTGTTGCGGAGGGTGTGTGGCTGTGTGTCCGTGTTGCGGTTTTGTGAAGCTTTCAAACCTTGTAATGCCCTTAGAAATAACAGTTTGAATGTGTGTTCAGATAAGATTAAGCTGCAAAAAAGACAGATTTAAAAATACTTTTTTACCTACTGCAATTGCACTTTATAACAACTCCCCTTTAAGTAAGGACAGAAGACATTTCAACTTTTAAACTTTAGCCTGAGTTGCATATATCATATATCAAACTGTATTGTGGGCTCATGTTTTATTGTATGGGTGGGATATGTATGTATATATGTGTTGTGTTGTGTGTTTGTATGTATGCTGGTTGTTGGAACACCTACATTTCCCTGCTGGGATGAATAAAATATATCTTATCTTATCTTTATCTTATTTTGCCTTGTTTTTTTATATAAATATGTTCGTCTTTCACAATAAGCCAGTGCACTGACTTCACTAGTAAGCAGCATGCCATTTGGTTTATGTCGTACATGTTTTATTAAGTGAGAAACTGATTTGCAAACTTTAGCAGGTACTACAATTATTTATACATTGTGTAATAAAAGAGTGACCTAGATTTGGTCTATATATAGACCAATACAACTTTTATCATATATTGTGATGATTTGAATTCATATAAAAGTTCCTTTCAGACAATTACAAGATTGTGGACCTCTATATTGTTAGCAGATTGGATTTTTTCCTCAAATATTGCATCAAACAGTGAGTGTATGATTATGGCCGCTAACAGCTCCAAAAATTGCACACCATGCTGCCGCTATCTGCTCCGTCTCAAGGTATGATTCACCAAGCATGTAGCACTTACTATAACATATGATGAATCAGGTGAAAACACGCAGATAAGTTGTCCTGCTGCGTACAGTTTGCTCTGGTTTTGCGTCTGATTGTGGAGAAAAGCCGTTTGCACCTTGACTCTGCCCGTGGTTGGGTCTCATGCTGAAGGAGCGGTTTCGTCCAATAAAGATGATGAGCTAGGAGGGGAGGAGAGACTTTTCAGGGTTTATTTTGATGCCTGACTTGAAATATAAAATTAGTTTCACCATTTAAAACAAAGCTGAATGGAGAACCAAAGCGCAACTCCAAAAGAACAAAAAAACCCTCAAAAGTCACACAGATGCAGAATTGTTTTCCCGATCACTGGAAAAGCAGGCTAATGTTAGTACACTTACTTCGGTGAACTTGTAGCTTCACATTGCACATGAATTGACAAAGAATGACCGAGAACTAAAGACAGTTACATGACATCCAAATAAGCAGTGAGTGCTTTGCTAAGCAGCAAGTCTCGTTTGAGTTGTCACAAAACAGTTCTCCTAATTTACATCAGCTACTCAATATGGAAACCTGCTTCACACAAATGAAAAGTTGCAACATTCACAACCCTAACCCTAGTACCCTGTTAGCTCTCCAAAGTACCTTAAGGGGTACAAATATAGTGATTTGAGAAACAGAACACAAAAATGTATCAGCCAAGTAAGCATCTTCTGCTGCAGCTACGTTGGTTTTCCTTTTCCCCAACCTATCATTTTGGTTAATGGGATGCACAGGACTGCAAAGAGTAAGTGTACTTCTGCAAATAAATTACTAGTAGTATTTCTTACCCATTAAGGATACCCTTTATGAATGAATGTTTTATGTGTCCACCATGATATTGTGATAAAGTAACACTTACATGAGTGTGTTGATGCTTGTGCTGATTCATCTAGAGTGATATTTCCGGTGCCTGTGTAATTGTGTCCCTGCGTGACGGTGTAGATAATCCCTCTTTTTAAAAGGTCTCTACACCGGCTCTCTGTGGTGAGCCCCAAATGAATCACTCACAATTAATTACTCTGTGAGTGCCAGGAGAGTCCGCAGCCCCCATGCCACTGCCTGTGGGGCTCTTGTCTAAACTGCGGTGGGTCTAAAAGTCTCACATTGAGCCCATATCCACCATGTCCTGCTCGGAGGGGGGTGGTGTTTGTCTCGGTAAACTGGGACAATGCCATCCCCTCGCTCCCCCTGCTGCTCTGCTGCCAGATCTGTCTGTTAAGAAGACATAACAGATGATTGTGCGGCTGATGCACCAGCCAACGCCTGCTGGGATTGGTTACTGTTCTGTGGACGGAGACACATCTTCTCCAATTCTCATAATCACCATGATTCCTTACGACCGACATCTCAAACACTTATGGCTGAATTTTAATAGGCACTTCAACCATAGACTGTATATACGAATGGACAACACGCCTCAACCTGCTACCATGTTTCAAAGAAGAAGCCAAAAAAAATGAGTGCTAACATATTGCCCATTTTGAACCAGTCTGTGCACTAGAGGCTGGCTGGAAATGCCACAGTATTGGTGCTGCGCTGAATCCGCTAACAAAAAATTGGGAAAACATCGATCCCTCAGGTCAGTACAATCCACAGCAGAAAAGATTCTTGAGTTGTTTTGAACCCTCCTGAAGTTCAAGGACTCTTTTCTCCTCTATTCTACTAATCCTGTGAACACATCACAAGAGAAGCCACATTTGTCAACAAAGTTGTCCAAAATGTGGAGTGCTGGTGGCGCAGTGGTTAGTGACCCATGTATGGAAGCTTTGCTCCTCCAAGCGAGCGGCCCAGGTTCAAATCCATCCAATGTCATTTGCTACTCTCTCTCCATGATTTCTGAATCTATCCACTGTCCTATCTCTCAATTCCAGGCACAAAAATCCCAAAAATAAATCTTGAAAAGAAAAAAAGGTTGTCCAAAATGGCCTTTTTATATCACTTTATTGCATCAAAAACTGATGGAAAATGGTAAATTGGTAAATTGACTTGAGCTTTTATAGCGCTTTTCTAGTCTTCTGACTACTCAAAGCGCTTCTACACTGCAGGTCACACCTACACATTCACATCCATCGACACCCTGATGGCAGAGGTTGCTATGTAGTGAGTCCATCAGAAGTAACTAATCCCATTCATACGCATTCATTCACCGCCAACGAAGCAGCGGGAGCAATTCAGGGTTAAGTGTCTTTCCCAAGGACACATCGGACATGTTGCTGCAGGAGCTGGGGATTGAACCCTGAAACCTTCCAGTTGAGAGACGACAGACTCTACCAACTGAATCACAGCCGCCCCAATAGAAAAGACACTTCTGACTTGATGACTTGAACACCAAGCGTCGCAATAATAACTCAGGTTCATGCCAAACCAGGTTTGAGAAAAAATGTATTTGGCCTTTATTTAGATTTTATTGGATGACCCATGTTCATCTGTTAACATGGAAGAGGTGGGCTTTAGTACCTATATGGCAGCCAGTCAGTAGGGGGAACTCTAAATATTTTAGCTTCAGTTAAGGCAGGGTGATGTGCTGTCCATTTTTATACAGTCTTTGCCTTCAACCCTAAGTCTCTTCAGTATACTTTCTCAGTAGCTATTGGCAGCCATATCTGTCTGCTGTGATGCTGTTGCCTGTGCTGGTGTGTGTCTGTGAATGTTAATGAGATGAATTTTAAATGATCGTCATGGGAAAACTGAGTCACAGGGTCAATATTATTAGAATGCAGCAAAAAGAAGAAAAAGAACATAATAAATGATAGATATGAATGAATCCCAGCATTATAAGGGTGTGCGAAAAAAGAGCAGCAGAACATAATGTGACTGAAATCAAATCATAATAGCAATGTGCGAGATATATACAGTGGTTGTACAAATTATCATATCAAGATGTTTTTAAATGTATGCATATGTGCATTTCGTCCCAAGCTGTTCTCATGATGCACAACTCAGCGTGGGCAGTGCTGATGTTTAAAACACTAGCCAAGAGGGAGAAGAAAAAAAGAAAACTGATTTATTCTTTTGTGTATGAATAGTCCAAGGAAAAATATGGATAGAACAGGGAAGGAAGACGTGTTGGACTACCAGCTCCTCAGGGCAGGAGGATCTGTGGTTTGTGCATGTGCTTTGAATACAGAACACAGGCCGCAATAATGGCTATCAGAGCACAGGAAAGCAGACACACAACACCAATGCACATATACATACATACCAATATGCACCCACTCACACACACTAACATGCATGCCTTAGAGAGACACATGCTCATTACCTAGAAGATATGACCTTATAAATCTGTTGTCAGTATCCAACAGAGCATGCATCATGCAAGTGAAACAATCAATGTCTACCCAATTAGACCTTCCTCTCAGTCCAGTTTCAATATTTTCCTATGGTCTATTTTTTTCTTTTCCTTTCTTCATAAGCAATGTCTTAAATATAGCATTGTCACATGTAAGCACTGGGTAATAGCACAGATAGAAGTATTCATTTCATGTATTCTCCCACTAATTTAGCATTGAACTCCTAACACTGTCAGAGTAACAGTTGACAGTTTAAATAAAGGATCACAATCAATGAAGCAGAGGCAGAGATTATTTTCCTTTTCATTTCACGTGTTGCGTTACTGAAGACGTTCAGAAAAGGCTTGTTTGTACTACACATGCACTGTGAAAAACCTGAAAACACTGTCATGTTAAAACAAAAAGGAATTGAAGCGCTTGGGACCAGAGCCGGAGTGGGACGCATTTTCAGCCCGGGAGTTTCATGGCTCAGACCAGCCCACTTAAGTTCATATCATTTTGCTGGAGATATAGGCTATAATTCTATCTAGTACAGTACATACGTAAGTCTGAAATAGTGCACTCTTCACTACCTTGTATTAAATATTGTATTTGAAAAAAATCTATATATAATTTCCAATTCAAAGCATTAGCCTCCAGTGTTTCCCACAGGATTTTATTAGACTATTGTGGGGGGACATCGTACTGGCTAGGGGGGTCCGGGGACATGACCCCCCTGGGAGAGCTTGTCCTAACCCTTAAGAGCTGTTCTATAAACTCTGGTAATAGATGAATCCAATTCAAAGTTGTCCATGGACTGCATTATTCTGAAACTAAACTAGGTTTGTTTTATTATCTCTCCAGTCTCCCCCTTGTGTGAGAGGTGTGGTACTACAGAAGTTCATTATCGCACTTTTTCTGGCTTTGTCAACTGCTAGGTCGTTTACGGTGCAACATATTTAATTGCTTTTTGAAATAATATGAACTAAACATTCAGCCAGACTTTCACTAGACAACACTTTTACCAAATACAGGCTCTCAATTCCCGCATGTTCGCAGCCCAAATATTGATATTACTAACCTTGAAGTCTACACCCCATGTTTCAAAAGGTGGCTCAATGAAGTGCTTTGAATTACTAAGAGTGAACAGATTAGATTTAGCAAACAAAACTCTCACATATTATACGAATATTTTGTTGAGTACTTACATTAGCTCACATATTTCCAACAGTTATCAAAGCCAGAGAAATCCTTAATTCTGAAGATGTAAAGCCCTGTGTCTTTAGTGGCAGCCGCACTGACGTAGCCGCTATGACAGTCATGGCATGTTAATCGTTGCCTTGAAAATACCTGATGTAACTTCAAAGACTGCTGCATAAGGAAGCGGGAACTGCTACTGAAAGCAAGCAAATGTAAATTTTACTTGGATACTTTAGCTCGTCGGTAAACATATTTGCATAAACTTAAACGAAAAACCTTTTCTTCTTCAGGTCTGTTTCACCCCTTCGTCTTGACTACAGTCAACTCCAAATTTGTTTTCATCTGGGCTGGGGGTGAAGTAGCAGAGAGAAACACTCCCATGTCTGACACTCCAACCTATGAAAAGGTTTCTGAACTCAAGGAGCCGAGAGACTTTGTGAAGGACAACCTGGCTGAAGGATGCATAAGGCAAAAGAGGAACTGTGACAGAAAACGACGTGACATGACTCTAAGCGACAATGACATTGTATGGCTGCCCTCTCATTCATACCCTAAGGCAGAAAAGTCATTTACTGCAAAGTTAGTTCCAAAACGGCTGGGCCCTTAAGGCACCATCTCCCAGGTGGGGCCTGTGAACTATGACATCGTCCTTGAAGACTCTGGTTAGGAATGGGAGGTAGCTCATATCTCCTGTCTGAAGGGATGCTATCCTACAGCCAGTCAGCTGGAATAAAAATAAGAAACATTGTGTGAGTGGCAAATGGAATGGTAAATGGACTTGAGTTGGTATATCGCTTTTCTAGTCTACTGACCACTCAAAGCGCTTTATAAACTGCAGGTCACATTCATCTATGCACACCACATTCACACACATGACATAGGATACATGGCCCTTACGGAACAGCAGTAGCAATTTGGTTAGGGATCGAACCCCTGAACCTCAAAGACATCAATGGTTAGGAGCGCTGTGTTGGTCCTATATCAAGCTAAACAGCAAACTGGTGCTCTTTGGGGAGGGTGCGTTGAAACAATGAAAATATAGGCTTGATGTGTTTATCACTTGAGTACGAAATGTCCTCTGAAGAGTAAAGTAGGCAAACAAAAAAAAGATATCCAAGGCAATCTGTTTCTTAAAAAAAAAGTTTAAAAGCCTTTATTAATTCATAGCTACAGGTAAAGTTAAAATTTTGTGGCAGACCCGACAGGTTTCAGCTCATCAGAGCCTTCATCAGGAACCCCTGACCCTTCAGTTGAGAGCCTAAGACTATACCACTGAGCAACTGCTGCCCTCAATGTGTGTTTGAGATTTTTTCATTTTTTTTGATAGTCTTTAACATGTTCAGCCCTCTAAAATGATTGAGACTGAATTTCAATAAACCTACCTACTCACCTTTCTTCACTCTCAACTGACTTGCATTGTTAACTCAACAAGTGAACTGTTTCATTGAAAACCAAAGTTACCTCAGAGGACCACACAGAGGGTACTTTTTACATCTTTTTAGAGGCTTTATTTAATGCCCTTCAGCTTTTAAGAAGCTTTATGAATATGGGTTATTTTTCCTGAGATTATTACAACAGTAGTGATCTTCTGACTATCATAGAAAAAGAAAGAGCTGGGTCAAGTGCTATGTTGGCTGTAGGCTTGCAAAAAAATGAATTAACTGTATACCAGGCATAACCAAAACTTGAGTCAAGCCTTTACACAAACAGTTGAAGAAAAAGGATTGGTTTTTGAAATTCTGTAAATGCTTGTTAAAGGTTTGCTTTGAATTATGAAACATTATAAAACTCTGAACAATCATTACAAAATGTATCAACTGTAACAATTAGCCCATTGCACCACATTTCAAAGACCTGCTCTCCCTAGGTATAGCTGAGCACAATGACATATCACAGCATGAGAATTACCACATTCAGACAACTGAATGCAGTAAAAACATTCACAATTGATTGCTGTCATAACCTTCAATTAATTCAGGATAAAAACAATTAGGCCTAGAGAAAAAAAGTTGAGTACTTCACAACTTTTGAGATATATTAAATGACATCATTTGCAGGAAATGTCAATTAAATGACAAAAGCCAGGGAAAAAAAACGATGGTTAGATTAGTAAATGGACTTGAGCTTTATTTGCTATTTTAGTCTACTAAAATAGCTTTTAACACCACAGGTCACACTTACCCCTTCCATCACATTTACACACCGGTGGCAGAGGCTGCTATGTAAAGTGTCCATCAGTATTAGCTTATCCCACTCAAATCACACACTGCTGAGACAGAAGCGAGAGCAATTTGGCACTGTTTGCCCAAAGACACTTCGACATGTGACTGTAGGAGCTGGGGATCGTCCCAAGACCTTCCTGTTAAGAGACAACCGACTGAGGCACAGGCTCCAAATAGTACTGTTTGGAAGAGTGTAGGGGGTCTTTAATAGTTTTGACATCAGGCCTGTTTTTTAACATACAGCACCCATCTGACTTCAGTTTCTTCTTTCATTACATTTCTGCATGCTTATTGGCATAGTACTGGACTGTACACGAATTAAAAGGCTAGTAGTCAACAAGTCTGTTTTCTGTAATGTTTGGGGAAACTTCTTCCTCTTTCTCTTGTGGGGTCCCCCAGGGGTCTATTTTGGGTAATTGTTACGCAGATGACACTAAACTCTATATCCCGTTTAAACCTGGCAGCATTGATCTCTCACATACAGTATAATGTCCTATTTGGCAGAAATTAAAAATGTCCAAAGACTCCAAATCTGAAGTTCTTCTTGATATATCTGTGAACTGCTAACTCCATTTGAGCTAGGCCAGAGCCTGAGATCTTCCAGCAGGGCCCTAATAGTGTTTCCTAAAATTTGACTAATCAGAAAAACAGTCCAAGCCAGATTGACCTGGAAATCCCTGCCTGGAAATCTCTGCTTAAAACCAAGCAGCTGTTGAAAAATGAAGCCAATGCGGAAGTGCAAAATCCTGCAGTTTGTCGAGGGTCCAGTTGAGGCTCGCTCCAAGAGCCTTGGAGTCACACACAAAGCCTGTTTTGACAGTAGTAATGAACATGTTAACAGCCTGTTTAAAAAAAATATGAAAAAATATTTTATTAGCTCTTGTCCTAGTGGGAATACATTTTGTTTTACAACGCATCCGTTTTGATTTTATGAACAATACATGTTATCCATAGTTAGGCACGTTGCTGACTGGATTGACCGGTGGGCGTGATGTAATGGTATGACAAGTGCCTGAGCTCCAGCTTGCAGCCTTTCGTTAGGTTGACTGAAAGTTGGCGGCTGCTGCTGCTGATCCTCCAGAGCCCCATGCCTTATGAGATAGGTGACGTCACTCAGGCTTCGTCCATTAATATTTACAGTCTATGGTCCCAACTTAACTGAAACTGCAGGCTAGTTTATGGTTTGAAGGGTACTATAGAGAAAGAAGAAGGCCATTTTCTTTCTAACTGTATTTGTACATTGTTCTGAAATGATTGAACCCAGTAACAAACCCAGCCAGTATATTATTCTTGTGAAGAAGTAGTTACAACAAAGTGAATACATGTAAAGTATGAATAGATATCATTTTTACTAATATAGAGCCGGTTCCATCTGTAGCAGGATTCTAAACACTTTGCTAATATAAAAAGCAATAATGTATTTTTTTAAAGTAGTCAAGAGTTTTACCAATGTGCAGCTGTATACCTGCTGGATCTTTCCACCTTAGAGTGCTTTATTTTATAGACATATTCAGAAACTTTTGTATCGTGTTAGTTGGGTTTGTCCTTGCAAGACATTTTCCTCTCAAGCTTCAATAGAGCAAAGAAGAGACTGCCGCTTGGGATGGTGATGTTCTTTGATGGCCTGATGATGTGTGAAGCCCACACCTGTGCCATCTGGTCCAAGTCATCCTTGGCTTTTGAAAATATCACTGTAGGAGCGATACCAGCTTTGACTGCGAGTTTCTTACAATCCAAACATATGAATGAACCATCATGTTCGTAACCAAGGCCAATCATCTGAATAAAGTTTAACCAAAGAACAAGTTTGTACTTTAGGTGCCTAGTGTTGTTGCCAGGTGCTGCTTTTCTGTAGTCCGTAAGTCCATAGGTAGAATTTTTGTTCTTCTTTTGGAAAAAGTTTGCTCTGTTTATTTTCCTTGATGTTATTCGGGGACTATTGAGGACGGGTTCAAATAAAAATGTGAAATCTGGAAGGTACTAACGTAATGCAGCTTTTCACTATTGCATCAATACAGTTCATGAAACTAAAGCCCTGTTTGTCCACCATAACATAGAACATCTTACATCGCTTGCAAAATGAAGCACTATATAAACTCTCACAAATTGTACTTTGGCTTCAAAACTTTACACACAATCACCAGATAAATAGTTATTTCAACCACAAACCGCTCACAGCTCTGCTGAATCTAAAACATTTCTACTCTTCTATTGATATGCTAAGAATTTAAATACTATTATTACTATTAATGTATATCTTTGGCATTTTCATTCCGAGCATGCAGTAAATATGAATATGCAATGCAAAATCTCTTTAGTCTTTATATTGAATTAAAGATGACACCTTTGTGCTCTCTTGCTAATCTTCCTCCTCTTTCACCATCTCCTTTTCCTTCTCTTCCTCCTTCTCTTCTCTCTCTCTTTCTCCTCCTCTGCCTCTTTCTCGTGCCCCTTTTCCTTGTCCTCCTGTTACTTACAGTAAAGACCTCTTTTTTTCTCCAAAATCGTCCTCCATTGCTGTCTATAGTGATTTATGATTTATGTGCGATCTGATTGGTTACAGGTGTCACCACATGTGCTAGGTGATTGCTAGTTGAACGTGATGTTTTTTCGATGGCTGTCTTTAACAAATGAACACTCAGTTATTTGACAAACCACACATTGGTTGATCACACTCGGACTAAAATGCATCATTTGTATACATTCATGCTCTAAAATTAAACAGAGTCAAGACATTTTACCCATATACATTCAAAAAAAGGTCTGATATTAATCCATGGGATAAATGGAACAGCCCGGGGCATCTATAGTCCAGTGGTTACTTTGCACGCCCCATGTATAGGCTGTATTCCTTGACACGGGCTTCCCAGGTTTCGAGTCTGACTTGTGGCAACTTTCCAGAATGTCATTCCCCACTCACTCACTCTCTCTCTCTCTCTCCCCCCCCCCCCCCTTTTTCCAACTTCATCCACTGTGCTGTCTCTCAAAAAATCCTGTCAAATAAATAAAAAGAAAGGTAACTGCCACAGGTACTGAAGCTAATGGGAAGTCTAAAAAAGGGACTAATTGGGGCGCTGGTGGGGCAGTGGTTAGAGCGCGCGCCCCATGTATGGAGGCAGTGGTCCTCCAAGCAGGCCCAGGCTTGAATCCGACCTGTGGATCCTTTCCTGCATGTCATTCCCTACTCTCTCTCTCCCTGATTTCCGACTCTATCCATTGTCCTATCTCTCTAATAAAGGCACAAAATGCCCAAATATAAATCTTAAAAAAAAAAAAAAACAGACTAATTTACGAACTAAGCTGTACATCATAATAAAGGTTAAATATGTTAACATTATGTTCATTTAGCTTAGAGTGTTTACACAGAACCTCCAACCAGCTCTATTCAAACAAACCAGCACTTTGCAAAGTTTATTTTCCAAACTGTAAATCACCGTTTTCTTTGTAAGAGGGAGAAAAGATTTTTTTAAAGTGGTGCCACCAGCACCTTTCACTTTGCTGGAAATCAAACAATGTTTTGAGCAGCGAATCCAACAGAAGTACAGTGTAACAGTATTTAAGTGTAGCAGATCACAATGTACTGGGGCAAATTTTGATTGACATATGAAATGAAAAATGTGAGCTGCCACGCCCACACAGTTCTGATAAATGGTCTAAATGAGCTAAATAAGCTGTTTTGCCAAGGTTTTCTTATAGTTATTACTAGGGCTGCACGATATTGGGAAATATTTACATTGCAATATTTTTTAAAGTTTACTGCTTCACTCTGTTCAGCTGAATTCTCCCTGACTCTCCCTGAAATGATGATTACAGACTCTCACCTGATGTTCCCTCCGCGACCAAATAATATCACGGGGATATTTATTAAATATGTTAACGTGCTGCGCCCCTCCAGCCTGCGCGCGAGAGGGAGAGAGAGAGACACACACAGCGAGAGCGTGCACATACATACAGGCTGAGCAGACGCGCTATGGCTCACAGAGTTTGTCCTCCTCCTGCATTTTGCATTTTTTGTAGGCTTGAGTAATCAGCTGCCAGAGATGTGAATCAATGAAAAGTAATGTTTAGAGACATTTCTAGAACAAGCACAATGCATTTTGTGAAGATGGTCCGCCTTTCTGGGCGATTTCTGCAGGAAGCAAAGCAAACTTTAAGCAACGAATTACTTCGACATTAAACTACGACTGTTTCAAGTTTCATGGCAGCTCATGAAATCGTAAGGCGTGGGAAGGAGGATGTGAAATAAACAATAAAATGGGCTATCAGAAGATCGAAACTTAGACCTCAAAAACAAAACCGAGAGCCCGTTCTGACTGAAGACACAGTTGCATGCACAGATCTGGAAGCCGCTGCCTTTAACCCCGAAAGTGTTAAATATAGCCCTTTATATGATGTTAACTATAACGACCACTCACGCTGCACGTCGCTCTGCCCGACCCCGATAACAGCAGGTGAGATGACAGAGCGCTGAGAAGGTGTTCTAACTATGTGAGTTGTTGCATGTGGCAAAATATATAAATATATGCTCATTTAGATCTATAAGTCATGTGAATGGGCGTAGACAGGATACATAAACTTAATTCAAAGGCTCAAATATATTTTTCGGCTCCAGACGGATATTTTTTTTTCTTCACATCGCATATCCTTGCAATTTGACTATTGCGCATGCGCACATCGCGATGGCGATACTGAAACAATATATCTTGCAGCCCGAGTTATTACTGTTTACTTTCAACTCAGATTTTTGTGCATGCTTGATGCATCACATTTTGATATCACATATGGATTTTTAATATCCCAGGTCAAGTTTCCAGAGGCTTTAAGGATCACAAAGCATACAAAAAACTATTGAAAATTTCAATACATTTAATGTTGTCTTCAACTTCTTTTTTTGTTTGCTTATGTGAATTAACATCACAATAGAGGTGCACCATGTATCCTTCTTAACAAACAAGCCGTCTCTATAGAATTACTGCAGCGTCTCGCCCAAAGCCGTGCCTGCCTCCCTGTCTCATTGGTGCCTATACTCCCACACCCACCTCTTATATTTCTGCCTGAGACTCAAAGACACAGCAGTTATTTATTTCTTGTTGGAGATTCATTACTTGTTGCTGGTGTACTTTGAACGGTTGGTGTGGGCTTAATAAATTCAGGCTCTTTCCTCCCGCCTACTTCCACGCAGCTCCCCACCTCAGCCCAGAAAGATTGTGTGTGTGTGTGTGTGTGTGTGTTTGTGTTTGTGTGCTTCTGGCTGCTGACGGGGTCTCCAGTTTGTGGAAAAAAAAGGCTTTGTGAAGTCTAAAACCACAGAGGTCTCTCTTTGAGGACTAACAAAGTCTATACCAAGATCATTTAATCAGGCTGCTGGACAGTGTGAGCCCCCACACACATAGACACATTTATATGCATATAACACCGCAGACATCCTATTACTGGCAGACTCCTGCTTCTTAAGGGTTCTTCTAAAACTTTGCAGTTTCATTTGCCAGATACTTCCATTACCTCACTAACAAGCAGGCACTGAGCTCTCTGGTTATTTCACATAAGATACATTTTCACTTTTACTTCATGGTACTTCTCTTTTCCTTCTCCTTACCCTTCGTCTCTCCCTCCTCCATACATCATTATCGTCAAAAGTGAAAGACAGGCAAAAGTGAAAGACACCAACCTAAAAATAACTGCTTGCTGAAAATTTTTAGCCTGAAGGACATTATTTTTTTCATCTTTCAGCCGTTCACCTGGGTTATCTTGTGGTATCAGAATGGAAAGGCAGACAAAAGTAACCGCATTTGGGCTTTAGACATGGAGTTTGAAAGGGGACTACCCTAGTTTTGCCGATATAATAAATATTTCTAAATAGATTCAAAATGTACTTCAATTCAAACTTACATTCTGATAAATCCATGTACAACTTGACATGGGTCAGGGGACCTAAAGGACCAAGAATACCCGAAGCTTGAGCCTCCACATGCAGTAAATGTTGTGTTAGCATCTGTTTCACTTTTCTTTTTGTGGGTCATAAGTAGGGCTTGCCTCATCTGACTCTGTTGGAAATAATGTTTACTACAAATATCACGCCATGACACAAGTAAGCAGATGGGGAATTATCACAGCAAACAGCAGCTCTTTGAACCAACATCAGTATGTTAGCCTTTTAAGCTAAGGGTATTTACTTGCAGCCTTAACATCAAAGGGTTGATCTAGAATTGATTAGATTGTAAATTGACTGTTCAGAGAAATTAAAAAACAGTTTTTGAATGGTCCATCTAAAGGATGCAGATGTGAGCCAAACAACTCTTAATCTTTCCTTTCGTTATTAATTTATTTTTTTAAAAATTTAGCTTGCTTTTTGTCTGCATGAAATAATTGTATTAATGTATGTGTTTATTTACAGACAAATGTGGAGATTTAGCGTTCGGAGGTATCTGCAAGCCACCCATTCTGCCTACTGACATTTTGGCTGGTTTGTGCACTTGTGTGTGTATGTAATATTCATTTTGTGAAGGGTCAAAGGTCAAAAGACAGAGCTATCCCTGAGCCCCAGGCGAAGTGTCCAACCTGTACTGATAAGCCCACAGCCCGCTGCAGTCTATTTGTTGAAGATGGGTTTCTTCAGTTCCTGGCAGATAGAGCAACATTTCCACCAGAGATATCAAGATTAACTCATGTCCTGCTTGTTTGGGTCTTCTTGGGGGGATGTGACTCCGTGTGTACATGTGTGAGTGTCTGTTTGGTAGCGGTCAGGGACGTGTGATGTTCAGGTCAGGCAGCATGTATTCTGCAAAAGGTCTCTCTCCACCTCCTGCAGCTATGAAAATCCACAGTAAATGCACACACACACACACACACACACACACACACACACACACACACACACACACACACACACACACACACACACACACAATTCAGAAATGTGCGGCTCCAGATGGCTTTTGCTTTTGAATGCGTCATTCCTGCTTTCCAGTGAAGTTCTTGATTTTGAACTGCAACTGAATTTGTATTGACTATGCAAAAGAAAACGTCCAATACAAGTAAACGTTGCTAAAGAGATAGTTAAAGTTTTTAAAGTGGACTTGTACGATGTAATTATCAATCGTAAGAGTAAGAGATAATAGTTACCACAACCCCTGTTTGGAGAAATCATAACTTTATGTGTATGCTTTGTTTTTAAAATTACAACTTTTTTATTCCTTTCCATGCCCTGCCTTATATTATGTTATATGTCAGCTTTTTGAGATGAAACACAGCATCCAAAGTCAAAGGAAACTGTTCAGAACCACTGTTAAACATATGGCTGTGACCATCATGAATCAACTCTAAATGCCTGGAAAGGATCAACAGTAGCCAACTCCCTGGTACACTGAAAGTCTGGTGCTTCCAGTTCACCCTATACAACATTCTGAAGTTGTCCTTCAACATGAGCACAACCTCCACACTAGTTAGTATGGACTCCATAGCCAATGGTTAGATTTGTAAGTGGTTGGGCCTCCACTAATAATATCTCCATCATCAAAAAATATATATATATATCTCCATCATAGGCCTGTTTAGAAGGAATACAGTTCAGCGCCAATCTAGTTGGCAGGAGGAGGTAAGGTTCATTTAGAGCTGAGAATCCATCAGATCCAGTGAAAACTGGACATAAATGGCGGCCTGAGCATGATGTTGACCAGGCCATCAGTAGGTCAGGGCACCATGAGATTGTTGGGGATCATCAGGGACACAAGTCGAATTGTTCAGGGGTGGGGAACAGCTCCCCTGATGTTGTCCAAAGAAACTAGAGAAAGGATTTGGTGATGGAGTATAAACTGCATTTCTCAAACATTCAAACATTATCTTCCTTTCTATGTAACAGCAGTTTGTTTTGATTTTAAAATGGAATCAAAATAAGAGTGTCACTTCTGCAAGACAAATTTGTTAAATCTTGTTTTTTTTTCCCTTTCATAGTTGCCCTGTTGAGCTCATTTTATCTTTTACAAGGTTCCATCGACTATGAATGGCATCCTCAATTGTCTCCACATGTAAATGGGAAGTCAAAGCCCAAGGCCTCTAAACCATTTCTGCTTTTAAAGCTTCCAAAGCTTTTCAAAGCACCAGCTCAATAATCATAGTGATGTTATAAAAGTATGAAAGTAATACAAATTTGAGACAAAATCTGCTTCTTGGGTGGGTAGAACTTGCATTTTTGAAGCCTTGACTGTTGATTTTATTCCACTTTACCTGGTATGAAATGGAGATTTGCCAAACACATCATTCAAATTCCATGGCATATGACAAAACATTTTAAGTATCTGAGTTATCTTCTTGACCTTATGCAGTTAGAATTAACTTTTCCTTATAAGACACTATAATCAAAACTGATCAGACATTTACAAAAAGTGGTTTTAGGTTGTGTTGGGTGTATTTTTGGTATTAATGGTAATGTACTTGATTGTATTGGATTGTGTTGTTGGGATTGCTTTGGTTTGGGTGTTCGGTTGGTTGTGCTGATGCATTTGGATGAATTGTTGTACTTTGAATTGGAGTTGGAAGTGCTTCTTTTTCATTATTTGTTGAGTCATTGTAGCTGGTCGTTTTCTGTTATTCATTGATTGATTGAAAGAATTTATTGGCAGCGAAAACCTGAAATTAATCTTGCATGACAGCGGCTTCATTTGCAACAAAAAAATGAATTAAAGATACAAAGATTTTTCAGCTATTCAGTTGTGCTGAGCTATTTGCTTGTTTGCAGCTTGTTTTCCTACCGCTGTGCATTAGAGATAGTTCATGTGGACAATTTCTTGAGTTCTGACTATTTGTTTTTTTGAATTCCTCTGTACGTTGTAAGCGATCTGCTTGTTTCAACATTTGCAATATTTAATTGGATTTTTTTGTTGTGATGTTATAACAATAGAACCACTTTCCACACAGAAGATTAACGATCACAAATCATATAGATGTAGAGGAAAATAACACACAGCGCTCAATCAATAATGACACTCAGTATGTTAACATGATGTACAAAAAAGTTATTTTTTTACTTAATCTAACTACAACTGAACTCTATAAATACATGTAAACATGTTAGTCCAATTTCAATGGGGTTAGGTGTCGATGTACTCTTGAATGTGTACACCTCAATCAGCCACAATCTGCCCTAGGCGTCCAGAAGTCGAACAGCAAAAAAAAAATGTACAGGAAAACTGGGAAACAAGATGAAGGTATCAGCATGGCAAGTGGAGCGAGAACGTACAAAATGTACAGAGCTATAAAGTTGTCCATGTTTTTACTGGCCGTTTTACTAACAAGTTTGTTGATTGTCTGGTGTGTGACGTAAATGGTCAACAGGAAGAGGGACCAGTAGTAACTAGCTAAAAGGTGTGACGTCGCCGCCTACTGTAGAGGAGTAAGAAAAACTTCCGTCAATAAATTGATTCTCCCCCGGCGCTTGTGTGCTGGGACAAGGACAGTTGTACAATTATGGCCTAATTGAGCTGTATCCGCCGCAGATGGACTTAAGTGTGCATGTAAAGGTAGTTATTGTTGGCACAGGACATAGCATGGTGAATGAAAATATCAAATTGGATTCCCTGCCACTAAAGCAGACAAACATACCAAACAGGGAAGTTTATAACTTGTATAAACTGAATTCATAACCCTCTGACATCCAGAACAAAGACACATCAAAGCACACAAGCATGTGAAAGGTAAAACTCACTTTCTGCTTTTGGAAAGTCGAGACTTTATTGCACACATGCATATATATATATATACTTAACACACATTAACTTCACGCGCGCACACACAGAACTTGATCGCATAAACCAAATGAAAAAAACCTGCAACATCAGTGAAGCAGCTTGACACTCTCACCTCAGGACATGCAAGAGTAAAGTCCCTGCTAGATTTACACACACACTGACACACAGATATACACACAGATTGGCCGTCAGCTAGTCCCTCTATGCTCTGATGCCCTGCATGTGGAGATGATGGATTTTGATGATGATTCTCACAGACTGGGAGCTGAGCTGAACCTTGTCCTGATGCGCTCCACTGTAACGTATGTGTGCTTATGTGTGTGTGTGTGTGTTTTCATGTGTTTATGAGTGATTGCACTCATTCACATCAGTGTTTTCCTGCCTTGTGAGGGCCCTCAGGTCTGGTTGGCCGATCTCATTGTTTACACATTGGTTTTTGACCCCCTCTTTTTGACAGGAGCATCTAGAAAATGTGGATGACTGGATGAGTAATGTATTCACACACCATAGCATCTGCTCTAAAAACACACTTATAAAAAATAAAATAAAGCTTGGTTGACCTGAACGTGCATGATCATGAGACTCTCAACAACAGACAATTTATGCAAGCAAAGCACAGTGCCACTGTTTTAAAAGGCTAATGGTCATATCGGGGAAAGTCCCACAGTTTCTAAATTTACTGCAAATTTATTTTTGCCAACATGCATGGATGCAAACATATCACTTGCGGTTGTATTGTCCAGTTTCTTCTTCTAAATGTCATTATTTTCTGTCCACATTATGGCCATATTTTAAGTTTGCTTTAGTCCAGGTGTGTGTGTGTGTCTGAGTGAATGTGTGTGACTCACATGTCAGCAGGTAGCTGGGTCCATTCATCAGTGTTTGAAGATGACAGGCAGGGGTAAGTGGTGTCTGGCCCGATGTGTTAGCCTCTCTAACAGCACAAGCACACACACACACACGCACACGCACACGCACACACACACACACACACACAGTGAGTCAGATTGTATCCTCTTTGGTGTTTTGTGTATGTGTGTGAAAGAGAAAGACAGACCGATATAAGAGGAAGTCACCTGGTGTTAGCTGGTGGGCAGTGAGGGATTATGCATAAGAATTCATTAGTCCTATTGAGAGCCAGTTAAACAGATGGGGTAGGGGGCGGATTAACATGTGAAATTATGTGGCTTTGGGTATGAGTGTGAGTGTGTGTGCGTGTGTGCGTGCGTGCGTGCGTGCGTGCGTGCGTTTGCTCTGGGGAGGTTGGATTAGA
Organism: Labrus mixtus; assembly: GCF_963584025.1. Lineage (NCBI taxonomy): Eukaryota > Metazoa > Chordata > Actinopteri > Labriformes > Labridae > Labrus > Labrus mixtus. The sequence continues at coordinate 9,345,673 of NC_083630.1, forward strand.
ACAGTTTTTCAATTTCCTGGGTGAGGCATCACAAACTCCTAAACAACCACATGGGTAGCAGGTGTAAGCTGACTTTAGGGAGTCCAGTGCATTGCCAGTGTGAATAGCAATCAGTCTCACCCTGGTCTATGTGTGTGTGTGTGTGTGTGTGTGTGTGCGTGTGCTCGTGCGTGTGTGTGTGTGTGTGTGTGTGTGTGTGTGTGTGTGTGTTTGGAAAGGGCTACTTTTGGCTCTGTGGAAAGCAGAGCTCATATTGATACTTTGTTATTCAGCCTCTCATTACACACTGCTTGGCATTCACACAAGCACACACGCAGTACACAGGCACACACACAAACCAGTCAATCCCCAAATGTACAGACATTGACACAGGCCAAAATCACATACACACACTCAACTCTAGCATTATAAATATGCAATATTCTTTCCATGCCAAAACACACAGCGCTGGGACTGTGAACACTGGGCTTCAGTCGGAAGCTATCAGGCCATAACTGGGCCACTTCCATTGACCAGAAGCTCAGCTGGAGCCAGAGGAACTCCCAGATCTGCTGTGGGATCAACAGAGCATCACTGGAGTTGGTATTGGATTCACATGTTTAGAATACACAAAACAAGTTGGGTCATAGCAGCAAATATTTAACTCTGTCCTATCATGTAGAAATATTGTCACATATATTTTTCCTGAAAATAATGTAAATGTAAATGTATCATGAAATTAATGACTGCAAGTGTCACAGCTTCTGTTGACTTTATGTGTGTGTCTTTCAGCAACACGTTATTGCTCCAATTCCTCTAGTTTTTTATGTTGACACTGGGTGTGGGACTGTGTCCTGTTGTGTGGGATTGACACACCGACCTCCTGTTCATCATCAGTAGGGGCGGCAGTAGCTCAGTCCGTAGGGACCTGGGTTGGGAACCGGAGTGTCGCTGATTCAAGTCCCGGTACGGACAAAATCTGGAAGCTGGTCTGGTAGCTGGAGAGGTGCCAGCGCACTTCCCGAGCACTGCCGAGGTGCCCTTGAGCAAGGCACTGAACCCCCAACTGCTCTGGTGCGCTCTCTGCTTAGCAGCTTGTAGCAGCCTCACTCTGACATCTCTCCACTAATGCATGTCCACAGGTCTTGTTTGTGCATGCGTGTGATTCGGGCCTATTCCCTATAAATAACAGAGTGTAAACCAAATTTACCTCATGGATTAAAAAAGGATATCAAAGAGTCTGTCTTGTCTCTCATTGGTTTCAGGCATTGAAAAGTACAATATAGAGATAGTCTGTCTTGTTACTGATGGTTTGGTTTGCTTTTGTGTGTCAGTATTAATTTCAGTCTGTTTCAGAACCTGTTAACTTGTAAAATGCACTCCTTTAAAAGATCTGATTATATATTTTTTTTTCCATTTTGGTTTATACAAAACTAATGGAAGTAAATGGCTTAAATGGTTGCATTGTCCAAGTGATTTAAACAGATATGTCTAACCAAAGTAAGCAGACACAATTGGTTTGGTCTATCAGTAAACATGCAATGTTCATTAATGGAGAAAAGCTAATCGCTATGATCTGGTTATGTTTTCCATGGTTTGTAACAGTGGGGTTCCTCTGGGGATTTGCAATGTTCTGTCTCTCATTGGAAACATCAAACGAACACAGCTCCCATGGATGCATGTATATGCCTACATCTTGTCTGTAGCCGTAGTTCATTGTCATTGTTTAAATGAAGCCTTTTATTCATGTTCATTTTCTTACTACACGGAAGGCAAATCCACATCTTCTGTTATTATGGTAAATACGGCACCATCCACCACTGATGTAGCAACCTGGTATAAAACCAGGTGTATTTATTTCAGCACCTTTGCACTCTCCATTGCACTGTTGTCTCTTAATACAAGTGTTGTGTTTTTATATATTCCAACTTTATAACAAATATTTGGATCTGTATGTAATAGTTTTTTTTATGTTTAGTGTTTGTGCTAACGTTGTCAAAATTTTCCTTGAATTTAAGTGTAGCACGTAGCAGTGTTTGTCAGTTCATCCAAAGCAGACTCCTTGTATGTGCTCACATACTTGGTCATTAAAACTGCTTCTGATTCTGATCTGTACTTACTGTAGTTTAAGAAAATAAAAAATGTCCTTGTGATATAAAAAAAAAAACAGACGTAAGTGGAACACTTCACAAGAAAGACATGAGCACAGGGAACGGTGGATTTCTGTCAGAATGTAAAGACACGGAGAAAGGTTGAGAGAAATATAAGTGGTTTTTAAGATGTTCCGTCTCTTATGTCCTTACCTTTTCAGCGGAAAGTGAAAGTGAAACTCTACCGTATGCACCTGACTCATCCTGACAATGGCATTAATGTGCATTACAGTCAGTGAAAGTGTTTTTCCAGAAGGCACTTAGATGTAAGATTGTGCAGCACAGATTTCAGATTGGCAGAAAAGAGCTTAAAAAGAAGAAACTTTTTTTTCTTTTCAGCCTTTCACTTTCCAGTGAAAGATCAACCTTTATGAATAATTACATACGAGGATTTAATATCTCCCACACAAAAGCAGGCACGTTGTGGGAGTTGTTTTTTTTTCCTCCAATATTTGTACCAAAGAAAGAAGAATGCAATAGTACTGACACTTAACACTACATGAGGATTGCTTTAAGGATATGACAAATAAGACAGATGAGGAGATCAAGGGGGCGCAGTTAAAATGACAGAAACAAGTTTGGATTCAGTGAAAAAGTAAAGATGAAGCGGCCACATTTGAAGAGTGTTTGTGAGTTATGAATGACCTTGAATTTTTCACATAAGTAAAAAATATGATTGTTAGGAATAGAACTGTATTGGTGCAGGTTGGAGGCGTACCCCCAAATTCCAGATACTCTGTGCACGCAGTGGTCTCTCAGCGCCACACACTACGCCACAGTTTGCTGCCACTCTAGTCATTGTGCTTCCAGAGCGAACACCGTGGGCCGTCTCCGGAGCGTGCCACCAGCGCCTCTGCGCTCTGCTCTGTTTCAAATATGTCTATCTTCGGGTCATTGTGAAAAGGGCTACTAGCTCAAAAAAACACATCAAATGTTGATATTGGATGATGATAAAATGTGGACTCCATTGGTTACATTGATACTTAAGTACAGAATTATTTTCTAAAAAAGCAAGATCAGAGTAGTGCTTCAATTTGTGCTTTAAATAAGTGTGGTTATTCACAGATAATAAATAATTGTCTAGTTTTTTAGACACCAGACATTTACTAAAACAACAAGTTTACTGCCAGACTGGGAATGAAAACAAATTAAAAACAGGTCACACGCTTTTCATTTTCTAATTAGCCATCAGCAGAACTTAGTAGAGGCACAAGCAGCTGGTTCAAGGATCAAAACTGTCGAATACCCTCTCCGATACTGCTGCAACATGTTTTTGTCAACTTGGTGAAGATGCTTCATTTAAGTGACGTTTTTAAGTCTATTTTTCATTTCAGAGTCAGAAATACTTTATGAATTAATTGGGCTCCTACACCGAATATATGCATTAAGATATCAAATGTGAGCATATAGATAATAATCTAAGCATGAAGAGAATATTTAAGGAATAGACACGCAAATGTCATTCAAATGTTCAATAAAAAATAACAATATAGTATATAGAATAGAATGAACTGGACACAAAACCTCCAACTACTGCTCAGTGGATGCAAACGCTTAAACAAGTCGACACAATGGAACTGATGACTGCAAGTCTACAAATGAAGATGGACATTTTTACCCGCAGGTGCAACTGTGTAAAATGATATCTGGGTGTCTAAGTGATATGGGTTGTTGTAACAGAACGGTGTTGAGTGCAACAGAAACTGTTATCATGCTCTGCGGAAGGTGTCTGTCTCTGAAATAAGTACAGTAACTTGTTTCATGTACCTTTTTATTTATTTATAATATGTATGTAACACTTAAGTGCTATTATTATATATCATTCTAGAGACAGGCCCCATGTCATAGAATGTGTTGTTTTGTAAAAATGAAAAAAAAAACAGTTAAAAAAAAAAAAGAATACAATGGAAAGGAATGAAGTTAGAAATATAGCAAGTACAATAAGAAGACGTGACATATATTCCTAATTTTCATGCATGTTGGTTAAACGCACTTCAGGGGCGGTACTTTAGGGAGCGCTGAATAATGACTCTTTCAGTTTTGATATCATGCTCGGGACCTAAATATATAACAGTATGTAAAAATAGGAATTTGTACTAATGTGTATCCTTGTGAATATGTAAAGATACATGCATTAATAAATATACGTTTGTTCATATATGTGCATAATGTAGAGATATTTGCATCAACAGTTGTAATCAATATACAGTAAGCTGTACAGCAGTGAAGTGAGTTGAAATTAAGTAATAAGTAATTAAAGTTATTGAAATAATCTAATTGTAGTCTGAAAAGACCTCTAAAGAGAGGCTTCTGGGAAACAGAAGTCCTACAGTGAGCTGCTTTTCAGAAATCTCAGGACCTCACTTTGTCTCTTAAAGTGAAACAGCCTACATGGGAACTTTTATCTGTGATCTCATTCTTTCAGTACTTAGACAAATCTCATGCCAAGGTGAGGATTTAAATGTGGATCCAATGTAAATCGATCCGACTCAGCTCACTAAGCCCCCGCTTAACGGAGAGTTACAATTCCTGCATCCCTTCTGATGTTGCCAGGCGGCTGCTCCATGTAACCTTCTTTAAAAAGCAAGGCTCCCAGTTATCTTAAATCCTTCACTGTGAGCAGTGACTCACTCCCAATTCAGAAAGAGAAAAGAGGAAAAACTGGGCATACATGGAAATAAATGAGTGGCGTGATCGCTTTGGACACAAGCGTCTGCTAAATGATTTGTAGAAGTCCAAGTCCCATGTAGCCTTGTTTCCTCCTATCCATCCATCCATCAATCCATCCATCCCTCCATCCACCCATCCATCCACCAATCCATCCACCAATCCATCCCTCCATCCACCCATCCATCATCCATCCATCCATCAATCCATCCATCCCTCCATCCATCCCTCCATCCACCCATCCATCCCTCCATACATCCACCCATCCATCCACCCATCCATCCCTGCATCAATCCATCCATCCATCCCTGCATCAATCCATCCACCCATCCATCCACCCACCCATCCATCCATCCACCCATCTATCCATCCATCCACCCATCAATCCATCCATCCCTCCATCCACCCATCCATCCATCCACCCATCCATCCATCCATCCACCCATCCCTCCATCCATCCCTCCATCTATCCACCCATCCATCTTTTCAAAAGACATGATTTAACTTTAATAAAATGTTGGTTATGTCATTAAAAATCTTGCATCAGTGTGTTTTTACATTTATTTTTCGTGAACTTGACTTTCAGGAGTTAACTTTCTCTGGGAACTTTTCTTCCATGATAGCATTGATTTGAATGTTGTATAAACACAGTCTGCTGGGTGTCTGTAGGAATGGTACAGACTTCTTTAGGCCCATTCCTCCTCCCAGTCAGTTCTGAGTTCTGTCAGAACGAAAAAGGTTGAAGCTTCATGTCTGTTATTGAACAATGCTAATCCATTTCCGTCGGACCATCTGCACTGTCTGCTTCATTTCTTCAGCAACTGGACGGAGGGGGCGGGCATGGCGGTTACAGACCGACAGACAGATTGAGCAGATGGCTCTCACACTCTCTGGCTCCAATTAATCTCTGGCTTTCACTGCAACTCTTCTTAACCTGCACTCGCTGGCCCAATCATCGAGCTACACAAAAACCCATATGGCTGGAAAACTCGCACAGGTGGCAGTTCATCCCAGGCATGCCGCCAGAACATCATACTAACACAGTCCGCACACAAACACAGCACACACTAGCCTCCTACTGTATGTAATTCCTACAACAAGCATGCGGATACTGTATTCACAGTGAAGCTCAAAACGTTTTTTGCCATTACATCCTCTCAGACATCACAAGGTGTACCCACCACCATTGGTGCGTGCGTCCGGCTTGTTAAATAAATGCAGCATTTCCCACACATAAGACGATACCTGGGCGGTCATCTTTTTTCCTTCATTCATAAAATTGCTGCGTGCACAAGACAGCGAGAGCGGGGGAGAGAGTGCAGACCCCCGCGAGGACCTCACGGCGCCGCAGGACTACTGAGTCCGTTCTTCGGGCCACTCAGTCAGCAATCAGTATGAAACGACTCGACGGTTGACAGGCTGCCTCTAAGGTGTGTTTCTTTCCTACTAACGGGGACTTTCTTTAATATGATCTTTGAAGATAGTAGTGCCAATCAGTGAATGTGACTTCATTCATCCAATTGGTGTTGTCAGCAGGATCCAAATACAGTTTGACATGGAAAAGTACAAGAAAGATGCATATTTTCTTTCCATTTGTCTTGGCCTTTGTGTCGCTCGACTGGGTCAAAAAGAAAATTGTGTTTTCAAGCTTTTTTCATAACCAGTGCTACTTACTACTGTTAACTGTTAAGACACTGAATTGTTTTTATTACATCCTACTTCTGGCACATTACAGACAATCCAAGTTATAAAAAAGGGCCTGGAAGGGAGAAGCTAAAAATTTGTGAATTGTGAATAATCCCAAATTTGCTGCAGTGATTCAGTTCACAGTTTTGATTAATCCTGTAAACCCGCATAGTCACATTGAAGCTGTTGTTTGCTTATTTGTTGTTGTTTTTTTTGATGCGGCCTTAATCTTAAAACATTATCAGTAACCCTGGAGCCCAACAGTACATCTATGCATCTGTTACCTGTATTGCTTTCTAAGTGTTATACATCGCTGCTGATCAGTGAACACAACAAGGGGTTAATCTGCTCCGCCAATCAGAAGCAGAACAATTTTAAAGGTGTTTAAAGACACGGAAAGCAGGATGAAGTCTTTGGAAAGGACATATTCAAAAATGCTCCACTATCCCTTCAGGCAGTCCAGTTTTTTTGCCCCTTAAAAAAATTAAAATGATTAAAGGACCCGCTTCATAGTTATAACCTAAACATGAGGTCAATAAATTAACGCATTGAGCAAAATAAATCAGAAAACAAATACAATTTCTAGTGCTAAAACTCCTCTGCTTGCGAATGCCCTGCTGATCAAAAGTTCCAAAAAACAAAGCTGCATATAAGTTGGGAACACTGGGGTGACAGTGATCCCATCCAGGTTATAACATTTAGCCTTTGCTGTATTTTATTCTATGAGCCTGTTCTGTGCATTGTTTATCTGTGAGAAGTAAATTAAGAATTGTTTCAGACAGACGCAGGCCAAACTCTTGACCATCCAAAAGAACTGTAAATCACACAGACCGAGTCTTTATCAGTAGGTAAGTCCTCCATTCCATCTTCTCAGTCTTAATTCAGTAAATGCTCGATTCCTAGGCCAAGTCTGAGTCAACATTGCACCAGTCCAAGTCCTGTAATGAGTCTTGAAAATCAGGGGTCAAGACGAACTCCAGACTGAGTCCTGTATTTGAGAACTACAACACTCGAATATGGCCATGTTTAGAGTATGCTGCAGATCTGAACCAAACACAATTCACTGTAGTTACATGTTAACTGTCTTACAGCTTTAACAAGAACATAGTTACAGCCATTAACATCACAAAATACACTATCTCTGCTTTCACCTTCTAGGGTTTGCAATATGTATGGTTCAGGGCCATGCAGGGTTTCTGTGAAACCACTACAGTAAATGCCATAGCTTTGCAGAGAGACCTCACCTTGTGCACCATCACTGGTTAGACTAGTATCTTTCATGTGCTGATGATGACCTATTGGCCTAACCTTGAGCAAAGCCTGCAAAACAGAGTTTATTCTCCGTCCAAGACATTTCAATGAACAAGGTCAGAGCACTTCTTTCTAGTTTGCAATTCTGTTCCCCTATGGCTACTTACATAAAGAGTTTATAGAGTAAGACTGTTTGTAGTGCCTCGTCCACACGGAAAGATGAAGATTCTGGGCAGTGGATTCACAATAAAACTGCAGGGGACTCTGTCCTTCATATTGGAACTCCGGGCTCTGCACCTGATCCTGTTCAATAAATTTAAAATATGGCAGCTGCATTCTGAGACTAGAAGGCTGCTCAGACATATGCAGTGGCCCTGGGCTTACTAGATTATAATGCGAAGAACGGGTTCACCTCAGGTAACCTTGTTCTTCCAAAAACATCCAACACCTGAGCAGAGTGTTGAGTGACGCTCCTTTTTAAGAGCTGCATGTTCCTGATCGAACTCAGAGCTCAAGCCATGCAGAGAGAATGGCACAATTAAAGTAGGACACAAAATAAAGTGTTGATAACAGGTGTGAAAATCATCAGACTCAAGAGGAACACAGGGCCATGTCCATATGAAGACAGACAGTGAAGGGACCGATGTCTGGAGAATGTAAACTTTAGCATATTGTTATATGTTGTAGAAAAATGGTATGAATGTAAAACATTGTTGAAACGTGATGTCAGTATTGCTTTGTCTTTGGACATTTTCTTCAATATCATGTGGTTGAACTGCTGCATAGACAAAAAGCTCATGTTATACAGAAACATAATAGATCAATTACTTGATTGTGCCTTTTAGGATTAAAAAGAAAGCCCTGTATAAGTTAATCATATGCCCAAAGTGAGACAGAACTAAATGCTAATATTTAAACATGTGCAGCTTCGACCAGGTTCAAAAAGCTTTTCTGCATCGATGCTGTTCCTGGTCGAGTTTAACACATAAAATCAATGATATTTCAATCAAATTTCACAATATTCTTTGACTATTCTTAGACAGTTGATGTCTCAGTGTAATGAAGGAAGTGTTTAAGAAATAGGTGTAGGTGCCATGGAAATCCACTGTACAAGATAGGAGGCCTAGCCTTTTAAATATGTTTTGATTTGATTTTGATATACTTTATTAATCCCCGAGGGGAAATTCAGGTTTACACTGTTATTTAAAATCATGCTTCTCACACACATAGGTCCGAATCACACACATGCACAAATAGTGCACATGCATTAGTGGAGAGATGTCAGCCATCTGTTACAGCAGGGGGCTCCAGGGGCTCATCGGCAGCAGCTGACATGCTGGAAATCCTGTCTCAGCCTAACTTTCAGTCAACCTAACGACAGGCTGAGATTTAGAGCTGAGGCGGGTTTTAAGCCTCTTGACGAACCGTTACCACCTGTCAATCATGTGAGCTACGTGCCTAACTATGGGTTAAACTTATCGCTCATTAAATCAAAACCGAGCCGTTGTTTTTTTATACCAAGACCGGAGCTTGCCGCTTCGATTAATCGCGATTAAGATGCATTATTTCAGATCTTAATTCATTGTGATTAACTAGTTAATGCTGTCTTAATAAATATAATTTATGAGGTGTGCATGGATAGGCAATTTGAATTCCAAGCAAGAAAAGCTGATTCCCAAATCAAAACAATTAAAACTTGTATGTAGTGAGCTGATTATAGAATATAAAGTCTACAGCATGAATCATATTGAACATTAAAAGCACTAAAAATAGGTTATAAAACACTGAAGAATGAAGGATTACACCTTCAAGTTTTCAACACTGGTAAATCAGAATGTATCTTCAGTTTCAGTACATCTACTGATAAGCTGTTTTCCTACACAGAAACTCATTATGGTTTAACTTTCTCAGTTAGTGAACTTGTCAGAATGGATATAACGAGAAGTTATTTTACATCCAGCTTTTGCTTTTGTTTTGATCAGTTTGATCAGCGTGTTTATCACGCCTTCCCACATGCACACGATACTTCATTTCAGGTGATGAGTTACTAATTGCTTTACTTTCTTCAGTGGGTGTGAAGATGTCATTTTCTGCTCGTGATGTTTTCAGGTGACACTGACTTTGAGAAGAAAACTGAAAATAGAGTTTCACACACGGGGTTGCACACACACATACAGGGACACACACAGACTTGTTCCCACATACCTCCCAACCCTCTGCCTTTGTTCCCAGCATGCTTATGTGCCCAGCTGATTGATCACACAATAAAGAAGGATCAAAGATTTGGGCCTTCTTCACACAACTGAAGGCTAGGGCACCGGATAAAGGGACATCTGTCAGAATGTGAGTGTGTGTGTGTGTGTGTGTGTGTGTGTGTGTGTGTGTGTGTGTGTGTGTGTGTGTGTGTGTGTGTGTGTGTGTGTGTGTGTGTGTGTGTGTGTGTGTGTGTGGAAGGGTACAGAAACTGATCAAAAATGTTCTTTTTTTTCTTTTATTGTAGAAAGAGCAACACCGTGAAAGAAGAAAGCGTGATGGTGGATGTGTGCGTTTCGAAAGAAGAGACACACAGAGACAGACAGAAGCCATGTGCCAAGTGTTCTCAGATGATCAGACAGGAGGACAGTACAGGACAGAGGATAAAAAATAAGGACAGGTGAAAGGAAGAGGGGGCGGTGCAGGAGAGTGAAGGGGCAACCGAACGAGTGAGGTGGATGAATGGAAACACATTGGGAAGAATCAAAACTAAAGAATTTAAATTACCTGACCGATTAATCGACCAGCCGATAATATTCATATCCAGTGACAATCGGTATCAGATAATTTTATCGCATTTTTTTGCTGATATTACTAGATTTATTCGCCCGTCAAATATCATGTAATTTGTGTCTCATTTAAATGTGTGCTTTATGGATTTCAACAAGCATTATCACCCTACAGTGTCAAGCAGTGACCATGTTGTCTTCTTAAATATTTTTTCCTCTGATGACTGCATTTGAGGGATAAACGCAATGAATGTGTCTATCTATATTTTTCCCCACAGATCAAACATAGATCAAAGAAAGATATCTGCCGATATATCGGCATCTGATTTTTTTTCTCCCCAATATCGATATCGGTATCAGTCCCCCTTAAATTACATTAAGAACTTTGGAAAAAGAAAGTTGAAAGACAGAAAATATAAAAATGATCGCGAGCAGAATCAAACGGAAAAGCTGCAGGATTATATAAAGTTATATTTTTACAAAAGACGTAGGGCTTTCACACTTGCAGAAAACTCTTGACATTTCCAGGAGGAGCTGTATGTGTGAACACAAACAGAAGAGTTTTTCGCTCAAACTTCATCCCAAGTTTCTCCGGCCAGACCCCTATAGTATTTTTTCCTGCAGCAGGTCTGAGTGAGTTGATGTGAGAACGCAGCAGGATATTCTCCAGAGAATTTGCCGAAGCCAGTGGGAGGGGGGAATGACATTTATATACTGTGGCTGCTGCACGGTTAGAATGTATACATGTGTCCACTACGATCTCTGTGCTCTTATTAAACGGCTTATTTAAGTTTTCTGTTCTCCAGTTTGTTCTTCTCCGCTCTTTTGTTGATGTTGTCATTCTGTTGAACTATGATATAAAGGCAAACGTTCTCATTACAGCATCCCACACTGTTGCTACGTCCGCTATTTCAGCATCATTTTTTTTTTTTATCCTGTCTTGGCTCAGGAGACCCCCCCCCCTCGGGTCTGACAGGGATTTTCTCCCGCAGTGAGGAGCATATCTGAAAACGGCGACAGGTGGGTAAGATTGAAAGAGAAAAAAACTTGTACATGTGTCAAACAGTGGAAGAGCCAGTCGCCTCTCAACATTAAGGTCGAGGATTCGATCCCCAGCTGCTGAATTCACCTGTTGAAGTGTCCTTGGATAAGACACTGAATGTTGGTGTGGATCAGTCATGACACATCTGTGATGTCTTCTACCTACCTGCTCCAGTCAAGCATCCTTTGACACACTGAAGAAGAAAACTATAAATATTGTACATTTTAAGGTATCTTATCTTTTAGGCAAATTTCAAGGAGCGATTTCAAGTGAAATTTTCATTTAGTTCACTTTCATCAATAAAGGATGTATAGTGTTGAAATTTCATTGATGAAAAGCTAAAATCCAATCTATTGATTCAGTTACATTCATGGGTAACTGACATATATAGGAAAATAAAATATTGGTTATGTAAGTCGAAGCAGAAGTGACTATAGAGTGCAGCGCTCCTCTCCAGGGATCCTCCTCATTCTCTCTCTTTCTCTTCCAGGCCCATTAGCGGCTGATCAGAGCCGAGGTCGTAATTAAAGATGACCAGGTGCTGCTGGCGGTGAGTACACCTGAGCCCAGGAGAGAGCGGGAGGATGGAGGGATGGCAGGAAATGAGACAGGCACTGACAGAAGATGAAGAGAGAGACAGAAGGGATGAATTCAAATTTTAAAAAGCCTTATTACAATTTGAATAACGCTACACATCACAGTCAAACCTCTTCAACAAGCACAAAAGTCCTGCTTGATAATGAAGCCCCAGAGAGATGGAGGCCAAGTCTTTCGAATACCTTTAGAAGAAAAAAATGGATTTTGGAGAATGAGAACAAGGTTAGCCTTGTTAGAGCCTATGAGGGTTTGTCGTTCATTTGACAGTGTTTCAAAAGCCACTTTTATGCCACAAAGAAATCACATTTTGATGGAAATGTGGGCTCCAGTAATGAGTTTGTCATTTTTTTTTTAGGAATGAGAGCGTAAATGAAATGCGACAACTTCGTTTTACATATTCATGAATGCTGCTCTCACTGCAAGCAAAGTGAAAAGCTTCTTCACAGAAAGCATATTCCTGATTTATTTCACATCATAGTATTATCACATTTTTCAACTGATGATTCTAATCTGATGAATTTTATGCGGTAGACTAATCACCTTGTTCTCACTTCTTGTTAAACTGCAGCATACAGATATGCAGAAAATGGACCATGTTTAAAACCTTCTGTCTTCACTTGTCCTATACGAAAAATGGTGGGAATTGTACCTCAGCGAATTTGTATTTTTGTGAGCACAGGTGTTTCCTCAGCTTGTGCCTGGGTGATATTTCGGTGACTCGCTTGCTTTGCTGTTGTGGGAGGCGAGGCGCAGTGGGGGAGGCCTGTCAGCTAGGATCAAGTGTTGCAATGCAGGTTTGGTGTCAAAGTTGATCGGGTTACAACAACAGCTTCTGAAGACCTGTGCTTTCCGTCTGGCTTTGCTTACCGGAGGCAGAAAACAGGAAAATCTCACAACATCAGATTTTTGTCTGTAATGAAAAGAAAAATCTGATGTGCAGCCAATCAGGTTGGCAAAGGTAAATCTCAAGAGAGAGACATAAACAGAAGAACCTTATTGTGTTCAGTAAACCTATTTTTTATAGCCTTCATTTAAAGTTGCATGCTGTTAATGTTTTGGTCATTCCAAATAGTCTAATGACAATGCAAGCTGCAACCTCTGGTATTCACAATGAAACCAATGCCAAAGTGAAAAAAACTGCAGTTCCTCGACTATCCACTCGATGCTGACTTTAAAAAAGGGAGAAATCCCAATTACAGCCCATTTTAAAATGTATTTTTGTATTTTGTACCGCCTGTTACAAAAAGAAGGTCTTGGTCTTGTTGTATTATCTTCACGTGTCCAGATATTCAAGTATTAAAGTAAAAACTTGAATGTTTGGTATTGATATACTTAATATGATGACGAAAACAATAATACATGCACATACAGTACAGACCAAAAGTTTGGACACACCTTCTCATTCAATGAGTGTCCTTTCTTTTCATGACTATTGACATTGTAGATTCACACTGAAGGCATCAAAACTATGAATTAACACATGTGGAAATATATACTTAACAAAAAAGTGTAAAACAACTGAAAATACGCCTTATATTCTAGTTTCTTCAAAGTAGCCACCTTTTGCTCTGATTACTGCTTTGCACACACTCTGCATTCTCTTGATGAGCTTCAAGAGGTAGTCACCTGAAATGGTTTTCACTTCACAGGTGTGCCCTGTCAGGTTCAATAAGTGGGATTTCTTGCCTTATAAATGGGGTTGGGACCATCAGTTGTGTTGTGCAGAAGTCAGGTGGATACACAGCTGATAGTCCCACTGAATAGACTGTTAGAATTTGTATTATGGCAAGAAAAAAGCAGCTAAGTAAAGAAAAACGAGTGGCCATCATTACTTTAAGAAATGAAGGTCAGTCAGTCCGAAAAATTGGGGAAACTTTGAAAGTGTCCCCAAGTGCAGTCGCAAAAACCATCAAACGCTACAAAGAAACTGGCTCACATGAGGACCGCCCCAGGAAAGGAAGACCAAGAGTCACCTCTGCTGCGGAGGATAAGTTCATCCGAGTCACCAGCCTCAGAAATCGCAGGTTAACAGCAGCTCAGATTAGAGACCAGGTCAATGCCACACAGAGTTCTAGCAGCAGACACATCTCTAGAACAACTGTTAAGAGGAGACTGTGTGAATCAGGCCTTCATGGTAGAATAGCTGCTAGGAAACCACTGCTAAGGACAGGCAACAAGCAGAAGAGACTTGTTTGGGCTAAAGAACACAAGGAATGGACATTAGACCAGTGGAAATCTGTGCTTTGGTCTGATGAGTCCAAATTTGAGATCTTTGGTTCCAACCACCGTGTCTTTGTGCGACGCAGAAAAGGTGAACGGATGGACTCTACATGCCTGGTTCCCACCGTGAAGCATGGAGGAGGAGGTGTGATGGTTTGGGGGTGCTTTGCTGGTGACACTGTTGGGGATTTATTCAAAATTGAAGGCATACTGAACCAGCATGGCTACCACAGCATCTTGCAGCGGCATGCTATTCCATCCGGTTTGCGTTTAGTTGGACCATCATTTATTTTTCAACAGGACAATGACCCCAAACACACCTCCAGGCTGTGTAAGGGCTATTTGACCAAGAAGGAGAGTGATGGGGTGCTGCGCCAGATGACCTGGCCTCCACAGTCACCGGACCTGAACCCAATCGAGATGGTTTGGGGTGAGCTGGACCGCAGAGTGAAGGCAAAAGGGCCAACAAGTGCTAAGCATCTCTGGGAACTCCTTCAAGACTGTTGGAAGACCATTTCAGGTGACTACCTCTTGAAGCTCATCAAGAGAATGCCAAGAGTGTGCAAAGCAGTAATCAAAGCAAAAGGTGGCTACTTTGAAGAACCTAGAATATAAGACATATTTTCAGTTGTTTCACACTTTTTTGTTAAGTATATAATTCCACATGTGTTAATTCATAGTTTTGATGCCTTCAGTGTGAATCTACAATTTTCATAGTCATGAAAATAAAGAAAACTCTTTGAATGAGAAGGTGTGTCCAAACTTTTGGTCTGTACTGTATATGCATATATTAATATACACATATTACAGTTACAATGTGTATGTGTATTGAAGGAGCATATGAGAACGTTTGAGATGCTGAGTTCAATGAGGACAGGGCAGGATGACCTCATACTCAGCAAACTGACTATTTCCTTCCAAAGAAAGGCTTTGTGATGAAGTTTTCTAGGTTATGATGAAGTCATCCTGTTGTTGTATCACCTTTACGTCAATGGAGTGAGCAGGTTATCAGAGGCGGGGAGAACCTAACCATTTGATTAAACATGTGAATGACAGATGTCATGCTAATCTTAAAACAGGAAGTTGGTATTTGGTTTGAGAAGAGTGTTAGCACCCAGTTACTTCATTAATGAATGGATAATCATTTAGCGTAAGAACACAAATAACACCAACATTTAGGCCATAGTATAAGATTCGGGTTGGACTAAAAGGCACAGAGACAAATGTGTGTTTCTTTCTTCAGTTAATATGAAAGTTTGCAAATGAAGCATTACCTCTTAGACTACAATCCCTTAGAGCATGCTTTTTAGGTGGCAGGAACCTGCTTAGAATTCAACATAATCTCAATACAATAACATGTTGGCATGTGTGCATTTGCTGCATTCATTAACATCCAACAGTATGTTTCTAGTTAGTTTTTTTCCCACTTAACTTTTGTCTGAAAGCCAACCATTTCTTAAGGTACGTCCTTTGAGTTAGAAGAAAATCGTGTGACGTCAGGCTGAATATGTCAGTGAGCGTGGGGCTGGCAAAAAAGTGGCAGAGGGCTGAGCTGAAGGCAGCTCAACACGGTCTCCTTTGCAAAGAAGCTCAATTTGTTTTAATGAGTCCACACCAATCAATGGTGTTATGGATGGTGAAGATGGGAGCCATGGCTTCTCTATGTGTGTGTGGGAGAGACAATGAGACAGAAAGGCAGAGGGAGCATGCTAATATTTCTAAATGTGTGCATGTGTGATTGCAGCGCAGCCAGAGAGCATGTGCAGCCGGAGCGAGGGAAAGTTGACCTTTTCCAAGTGTGACAGTTAAAATGGCATCAGCAGTCGGCACGTCACTGACACGAGGTGGGGTGTTTGGGGGCGGAGGTGTTTGCCGTTGGCTTGGTTGGAAGCTTCTCTCAGTCTCAATGAAAGTAAAAAAAAAAAAAAAAAAAAAAAAAAAAAAACAGAGAAGACACAAAAATGTTGCTTATCAAATGATCATAATGCAAGTCTCCGGACCTCAAGGAGGCGCTTAGTTTAGCAGCTTGATTCTTGAGATCTGGACCGCCAGGAGGGCCAGTCTTATCAGTCCTGGTGCAGGAAGGGATTCAGTAAGGGGTTGCTCACATGGTTTGACCACAGGGAGTAATGTCAGTGTTCCAGAACCATAGCGATTTACATCTGCTTGTGTCAATTGCTTGTGTGTGTGTGTGTGTTATTTTCTGCACACTTTTTCATAAGCAGCATGTTTACATGTTTGTTTGTTTTTTAAGTCTGTATTTTCTTTTCTTTACTTTATTTGAGGAAAGGTAGTTTTGGTTTTGATTTAGATGTTATGTTTATTATATTTCGGTGTTCTCCCTGAAGTTTGATCAACTTTGTGAATAGTGTTAGCTGAGGCTGGTCGTAACAAAATAGTTAAATAAAACGTAAGGATGCATGTCCTCTTAGGGCTTCCATACTCTGGATCTCAGCTAAAGGGCTTATATAGTACTAAAAGAGAAACATAGATTCAACCATTAATAGTATGAACAAACCAAACCTCCATGTTTTTGTTCTATGTGAGAGAGCAGACCACCTTGAGGAAACCCATGCGAAGAGAACATGCAAACTCCGAGGCCTGTGCCGGCCGGGTTATTCAACTTCTATAAAAAATAATTGATTCATTGACTCATTGATTAAGTGAATGGTACCTTTTTCTGCAGATGCGTGACTGTTCTGTCAGTCTGTGAATCTGTGAACACGCTTAAAGAATGCAACAGTGGTCCATGCTTCTCTTGTCTCATAAGTGCGGAATTTGAGACTTTTGACATGTGTTGGTTTTTGAAGTCATGTTGAAGACAGGGTGTCATGTACTTGTTATTTCCTGGCCCTCACTGTCTCATCCTCATTTACATTCTCCTCTCAGGAGGCAGTCAGAGAGTTTGCAGAAGAGTCTGAAAGCTGGCATAGTCAAAAAGGTTCAGAAGCACCTTCACTTGTGTAAAGACACATCACAAAAGAAGCTTAAGAGGAGTTAGTATACAAAGATTTGTATCAGTAGAAGAGGCTAATTGTTACTTTTAGATAACTGCTTTGAGCCAACTTTTCAATGGTGAGTTGTCTAGAGACATCCCACAAAAGATGCTCTTACAAGTGCACATTATAAAACTGCACAAAATGCCGAAAATAATGTCAGAGACGTAAGAGAGTTCACTTAAATTGCTGACCTTGTGTGAGATAAAGATCATTTTGAGGACATACTCTCTACTACTAAGATAGTTAGCTTTACTTAAAGACGACCATTAGCAACTATATTTGGTCTTTTATCACATTGGAAGTCACTGCTAAAGGTAAGGGCTAAGACCTTACTGCATCTCACCGAACAGTTTTTTTATGTCACATTGAAGATCAGGCTGAATACATTAAACTAGTTACTATCAGACACACAGATGAAACTGGTTTTGGATCTAACCAGCTCATGGGGATCATGAACAACAAGTGTGTTCCTTCAAAATGTCAGATTTTTGCGTTCGGCAACGACCAATTCATAGGGGGACAATACCTTCAAACCTCCAAATCGGGACACTTTATATAACCGCAAACCTACTTGTATGGATCCACAGATCAGTGGCCTGCACTGGTCACAAAAGGAGGTGGGTAAATGTTTCCTCCTGAGCAGCCCGTTTAAGTTGATTGATCGGGTGTTTGCATCACTGAACTAGGTCTCATCAGTGCTACTCTGGTTACATCTGGCTCGGTATTTCCACCATGGGCGGCTGAAAATGGACACCTGCAGTGTGTGCAAAACGCAGCATATTCATTGGCTGGTACTTTTCAAAGGAGGCTGTAACTCTCCTGGAGCTCTAGCTAGCCTACCTGTTGTTAGTTTAGGATAAGCTAAGCAACACATGTTCAGACAAATCAGTATTGAACCTCAACTCGTGGTGCATTAGTGATGTTTTTCTATTGGTTTAAATAGCAACAGCCTTGGCAACGACATTGATTGACATGTATACAGACAAATCAGTGCTTTGAGCATGATGTATTGATTTGGTTGGTTAAAACCTGTCCAAAAACCCTGACATATTAGTGTTTTAAAGATATTGACTGAGCTTGAAAACGGGACATCCCAGTTTGGTCACCCTACCAGTTCAGTAATGTTAAATTAGGTGTTTTCAACCAGTTTTCAACATCACCCCCTGGCCCGCATGTTGAACTTTTTTTATTTTTCTGTAGCCAGCAAGAATCTGCCAATATCAATCTGATATGTCTGCTTTGACAAATATTACTGAGGTTACGAACATCCAGTGCTTCCCTAACACAAACTTTAACCGGGCCGGCATCCAAGGTATGATAACTGTCAACCGAGTAAATTTGGCAACTCATTTTAGTATGTCATTTTTTTTTTCTCTATGAGACAGCACAATCGGAAATCAATTAATAAGTGTGCACTCTCCACTCGCTCTGCTCTGCTCCTCATGCTCATTGTGACAGACACACAGTGTGCCAAAAAGCACTCTTATTTCTGCACCTCCTGTAAGCGCACTGTTTTTTTTTTTGGACCTGTCTTGATTCAATAAACGTATGTCTTTGTTTTGTAAGTGCAGCTGCTTGTACAGGATGTAACTTGGTATCGTTACCACATTGGTTTTAATCCTATTGATTCACCAGGTCATTTTAAAATACCTCCTTCCTCAAACGATTGACACATCTTTTGTAAAAATATGTTGGGTGAAAACTATCTAAAATTGGAGTTGTGTTTTAACATCTTGTCATAAAAACCTACTGCCAATGGAGAAAACGAACAAAGCAGACAGTGAGGTAGAAACAGAAAGTGTGTGTGTGTGTGTGGGGGGTGGGGGGGGGGGCTTGGGATGTTGTGTGTAAAGAGAGGAGGTATAAATAGTGTGTGTCGGGCACGAGCAAAGTCAGAATGTACAAAATTAAAAAAATAGCTTTACAGGGTTTAACATTCTTTTAAATGTTTGGCATACGAAGCAAATCAAAACGCTTACTTTGCCAGCTGCAAGAAGCAATAAACCAGGACATTTGTAGTTCATTTGTAATTTAAATGAATGAACAGGAATTTGGATAACTATTTTTCCATTACAGTTATGTAGGAGCTTTGCCCCCCAGTGATTTCCCTACGTCTCCACCAAACACCAGTTCCTGAAACCGCACCTGGAGACAGGGCCTTCAGTGTCACAGAGTTCACCATTGGACTTGCTCTTGTAAATCCCACAAATGCAAGGCACATAACCTGTTTAAAGGGTTGAAACTTGGGCTAGTGACAGGTATAAAATCCCTCTTGGCTGGTGATCAAACACCAGCAGGTAGTGTAGCAGAAACTGTTGGAATGTTTTAGGATGACTCATGCGGCTGTTACTCATACTCCAAAATGTAATTTCATCTGGGGACAAAAAATGCAAATGGCTTTAGTCAAGCCAAGTCGGTTTTACCTGTGACTCACAATTGAATGTTTTTCTGTGTAATCTGTGAGGGCAAAACTTTGGATTTCAACTCATAATGTTAAAGTGTGCATTCTGCTCATAAACAGTCATAAAGTCCTAACCTGTAACTTGGAGAATCTCTCCAGTCGGGCTGCTGACAGCGCTGTCAGCCAATGAGTCCTATAGTCGTCAAATTGGACGACAGATAAGGAGTGTATTTTATCAGGTAATGTCAAAAATGGGTTAGCTGGATTCGTTGACAGAGACCATTGGAACAGAAATAATGTAAATGTCTATCCTCACACTGTCCAGCATAACGCTGCCCTCTGTTTATACCATCATCATCACAGTTAGGTTTTTGGTTTATATAGTGTACTACCCGACTTGCTGCTCCTTCTGCCTTGCTCTGTGGACAAAGAAGCAGCTCGAAGTGTCCACAAAGTAGAAGTCGACTTTTAGACTTGTGTTTCAAATCATTGAGTTTTGGCAGAATATTGTTCACTAGACCCTCACTTGCTGAATAAAGTGTACACTTCTTTCTTGAGAACTCAGCTCTTTTGATGTCGATATTACTCTTTTTTTTTTTTTAATTTTTACCTTTACTTGACCAGAGAACAAGCTGATTGAGATTAAAAACTGACTATCAGAAAGTGTCATGGCCAAGTAGCGTTTCCTACAAACAATAAGCAGCCAATACATGCATGTATAAATATATTTCAAGATACATTAAACATATATGAAATAGCAGGTTTATACAGAAAGTAGTTGTCAAGATTGACCACAGTCCAAAAAATATATATGTATATGGGGCAGAACATTTAAAGCTTCCTTCAAGTCATTCAAAATCACCTAAAAGCATTCAATGAGACTAGTTTGTCCATTTTCAGGTCTTTTTTGGAGTTAAATGTATTTTTAATCTCTATTTAAAAAAAATAAAAAGACAAACTAACTCAAGTGGTATCACTGTCATCAGATGGATTTTATTTTCAGATATCGGCTTGGAGCTGCTTCCAATGTTGCTGTGCATATTGATCGACCCCTTTAAAAAAATGTCCAAATTACTGAAATTCGCTCGGGGCTATCGATGAACTCTGGAGTATATATAACCGCAGAATAGCGGATATTTCTTGGAACTCTGCTTCTCAAATGAACAAGTTGTATTCTCGCTCACTAAATGAACCTGGAACAATTGAATTCATTATCAAAATTGCTATTGATCTTTTTTGATGCTGAAAAAAACGCCTTTTCCCCTAGTTAATTTCTGACCTTAGGAACATATAGTTCAGAGAGTGGGCAGCTGTGTCTCAGTGGTAGAGTCGGTCATCGCTCAATCTGAAAGACGGGGGTTCGATCCCCAGCTCCTGCAACCACGTGTCCAATGTTTTCTTGAACACCAAGTTGCTCCCGCTGCTTTGTCTTTGGCGTATACATGTGTATGAATGAGATGAGCTAATACTAGACTAGACTAGAAAAGTGCTGTACAAGCTGAAGTCCATTTACTATAACCCTAACCCACGCAGGCATCCAGGTGTGTATAGAACACATACAGTATTTTAAAACTCATTCACCACTTTACCCTGATTCCTGTGTTTGCCTAAAGATATCGTCTGCAATATTGAATTCACTTTTTGTCTACTTTTCAATATGAAACAGGATTAATTCCACAAAACATACTGAAGAGCTGGAACATTGAACATGAGATTCATTGGAGACCTTATGACCTGATCATGTAATGTTACTTAACAGAAGTTCTATTTAGAAAAGCAAGAACTCAATTAACATTTCAGAGGTTTTACAGTTTTATATAAGTGGTTATTCTTCCTGCAACACATCCTTAACAAATTTGTAATGTTGCTCTCAACTTTGGATGACAGGTGCACATATCTTCTTGAAGCAATCCAGCTTGCTCTGGATATTTTAGTCCTAGAAAATGTCCGACAAACTCGTTGGTGAGTGAAATTGTAACAGCCTTAAACTGGAACCTAAACAGCTCGTGCATTCGTGATCTAAAACCCCTGGCTGATTCAGATTCAGGCGAACCAAAGATGACTGCTTACCCAGCATGATGATGCACCTCCTACTGCTGCTCATCCACATTACCCTTCTGTTCCCAAGGACCGATTCCAGCTTAGAGTGTCCATTATGGTGTCTTTGGGGACACAGCTCTGTTGAAGCCATGAACATTTGATGGGGACATTAGCGAAAGGCAACACGTCATTACATGACCATTTACACATAATCACCCACTTAAGAAGACCCCATAGGACAGAACTGCATAGCATGGGCCATTTACACACCCGATATGTCCCTGGTAGGACGCTCGTGTGTTTGTGTGTGTGTGTGTGTGTGTGTGTGTGCGCGTGGGTGCATGTTTGCGCATATGCTCTGGCCTAATAGTCCATCTGACACATGCCTTATGGTGATGTTCAGAAATAACCATCAAAATGACCCATGTGCCTTCTCTTTCATGGCATCACATGCCAGCTCTGTTCTGTCTTTCTGTCGCCTGACTGCTTGGTTCACAAACAAACACACACTCTCTTTCATAGGGACCTACAGGTCCCAGGTGGAGACATTGAGAAGCTCTCTTTTTTTGTTTATGGACCCTCATCTCTTCCACTCTCTCTGGTCCGTTGGCTATCGGGCCTCTGCATTATGCAAGCTTACTTTGTGTACCAATGAGATGTGTATGCTGTCTTGAGATGATAAACATTGCACACAATTTGTTTGCAACGTAGTCCAAGGGAAAGAAAAAGAACAGCACAGATTTCAGGGAAGCTTTCATGTAATGTATTTAAAATGTGTTTGATGCTTCATATCTATCATTTGGATGAGTAGAGGCTGGTATAGAAATAGATGGTCTATATGTTATTGAGCTTGTATAGCGCTTTTCTAGTCTTCGAAATACTCAAAGCACTTTTACACCTCAGGTCACACCTACACATTCACACACTGATGGAAAAGGCTTCTATGTCAAGTGACCATCGGAAGTAACTAATTCCATTCTTACACATTCATACCCCACAAACGAAGCAGCGGGAGCAACTCTGGGTTAACTGTCTTCATCTAGATATTTTCAGGAGTGCCTACTGTATGTGATAACGTCTTATGTGAGTTTTTAGATGCTTCAAATGATGTCGCCCGAAAACTCGTTCATCCTCAGAACATTTTCTATCGTGTATGTTGGTATGTAGCGCACACACACACAAAAGAACCACTCGATGTACTGCAACAATGTACAGTATGGTTGGAAGAAAGACAGAACAAAAGTGAACGATCATCTTTATGAAGCAAGTCCATTAAAAACCTGTCAGTTAAATCGGACAGATAACCTTGTGACATGCAGGGTGATGCCTGGCTCTGTATGTCTGCATTTGCTTTGAAATAAAGTTGTCAGTCAACAAGATTGCAAAGACCTCGACAATATTGTGAGTGAGGAACATAAGGTCTATGCGCAAGTGAGTGTGTTTGAGTGTGTGTGTGTGTGTGTGTGTGTGTGTGGTCTATGATAAAACAGAGGCTATTCAGAGTGATGGTGGGTGATGCCCCTGTAATGTTTCTGCGGATATTCTCTGCTGTTACTGGTGTTGGCTGCAGAGTGACCCTGCTTTATTACTGCCACACCCAAGATGGCCCCTGTTAAAATCGAGCTCGAGATTGGCCGCGGATGGTTCCGGAGGAGTGAGGATAAGAATGTTTGAAAAATGAGGTGATGGACAAAGGGGAGCTGCAGGGGTCCATTTCTGCACGGCGGCCAGCTCTGCTATTTGGGACAGGGAGCTTTCCAGGGAGGAGCGGCTACGGAGAATAAGCCAGGAAAAGGCAATAAACACTTTGTGAAATTGATGTGGAAGTAGAAAATTTAGGAAGCGCTGCAAGGGCAAACAGAATCGTATAATGTATTTGCTGACTTCCCCATGTATTGCTTGGCTTGCCAAGGATGATGAAATGAAATGCTTTATGTTCCTTTTTTCACTATTGATTTTTCTTCGTCTTTCTTTTTTTTTTACCCATAAGCCATTAGCTGCCCAGTTTGATATGTAACAGCTGTTTATTTGGTTTACCTGTTTGTTGTAGATAAGTTCCTCTTTTTGATGAGACATGAGTGCTCTGCAGGAAAATGAGATGTAGCCCATTGAAGGATGCTGGTAAATATGGTCCCTGTTCCTGTCCCTCTAATTACAGGCCAGGTACAGAGGAGTGTCAGTCAGAGAGGCAGATGGTTCAGGGGTTGTACCTCTCACTGACAAGCTCTTTTTCCATCTCTCAGTCATTTTCTATTTCTGGTTCAAGCCTGGTCCTGACAGTCTCTCACAAAATGACTGCAGTGTCATAATGATATGATTGATGGCTGGAATACAACATCACATCAGTTGAGTTTCACTCAGATATTGTGTTTCAGCCGTTTCTCTCAAGCCAAACAACACCCATTTTTCTGGCTATACTTGTGAAGGAACCACACCGCTGATCTTGTTGGAAGATATGTGAAAACTTACTCAAAGTTGATTTTATTCATGGTGATGTATAAATAGAATGAAGCTGTCTTCTTTTTGTCTGTGCATTAATTCAGCCTTTAACAACTGTGAAAAAGGCTGTGCCCCCCCCCCCCCCCCGAGTGGGTGTTAATAGGCTGTTTTGACACTCGCACAGTAAGTTTGGGGCTTTTTCAATTCAGTTCCCTCATTTGTAAGAGAAATACAATATATTGTACTTACAAGACTATTAATAAGAGGCGATGGCCAGTCATCAAATGTTTCTTCCATTTAACTACTTCCAACTCAACCTTAAACTTGTGAAAAATGCGCTCGTACAGCGTTGAAAGGGAAGTGAATAACGAGCTGTGGAAGGAATTTGCAGAACAGTTTGAACATCACACTCAGCAGAGGTTTACATTTTACATGAGCAGTGGCTAGGAGCCAGTGGAGGGAGATGAACAGCGGAGGGAGATGAACAGCGGAGTGAGACGTGCTGTTATGGGGTTAGGTTGAAAACAAGTCGCGCTACTGCATTTTGGATCATCTGCAATGGTTTGTTACTGTATTTGTAAAAAAAAAAAAACAGCATCAACAACATCCTAAATATCATCATTGTCGTCATCAAAATCATCGTCATCAATCTTAGCCCCATAAATATCATTAAGTGCGTAGGTGTTTATGAAAGAGCTGGGTCTTTAGCTTTTTCTTAAAGGTGGAAAAGGACTCTCCAGGTCAAATGGAGGTTGGTAATTCAAAGGTCTCGTTAGAGACTTGCACTATGGCGCTGTTTGCTGCCACTCCAGTCAATGCTCGTGTTTCCACAGTGAGCTCATGAAAAGATGTCAGTTAACAAGAAGTTATTGTATTGCATGTGTGTGTGTGTGTGTGTGTGTGTGTGTGTGTGTGCCGCAGTTAATTATAAATACCTTTCAGTTGTCATGGCATCATTAAAATGGAGCGTCTGGAGTCGACTGGAGTGTAATTTCTTTCATTACTGTCTCATCAGAGGTTGGTTTCTGGCCTCACTTAACCTCTATATAGGGTCAGGACGATTAGATCATACACAGGCTCAATAAATGCATTACAGTCAGGAGGCAACATACTGCAGGGCAGGGATTTCTATCGCTGCTCTTCTAATTGCTTTGCAGAAGTAAAGTACAGTTATGGTTTCATTTTTCACTTACAATGTCAAAATGAAACAAGGGCAGAAGGGGCCACTTTTGGAGAAAAAAAAAAACTTAAGTAATTATTGCGATTCGTCTTCTTAATGTAGGATCTTTAGGGGAAACAGTTTTATTGTCAGTGCTGCAGCACTTTTTATCATGATGATAATTAAAGTGGCTGTAAAAAACGAGTAAAGTGAAATCAGAGAGCGGCATGACTTCTAATCTGCGGAGGTTTGGTTTGTTCCAATAAACATGAAATGCTAATTAGCTCACACACAAAAGTCTATGTTAATAATTAGGGCGATGGGAGAAATGCCAATTAGTGGACCAGTGAAGTGACAAAGAGCTGTGCTGACACAGGGTGGTCTGCTACTTGTTGAAATGTCATGGTTTCTGCACAGAAAATACTTTCAAGTTTCGTCGCATGGTTTTAAGTTTTTTGAATTCTCACAGGTTGGTGCTGCCTTTTGCTGGTTTTGTTATTAAAATAAGTGGACTTTGGCTGCGATGGTTATATTTCATATTTCATGTAAGCTGCATATCCATAAAAATGTCAAAGGTATAAATGATGGAGCTGAGATTTGTATTCAGGCATTTAATGCTAGATGGACAATAAATAACAGACAGTATTGCTCTGTCCAAGGAAAAAACATTTAGAAAACGCAATGATTTTCTGTAGGCCACTATGTTGTGTTACTATTTAAAGGTATTGTTAACTTGTTAAATGTACACAGGCATGTAAACTCTTTTAGAAACTTTAACATTAGTATTTGAAGTAGATGTGATTATTTGACGTAGAAAGAGTAAATCAATATTGATGATTCTTCTTTTTGCACACACATACTGACTGGGAGATATAGGTTCACAAGTTCACTTGGCATGACAGAAAGACTTTGAGAACCACTTCTTTTTGAGTATTTCCAGCAGCAGGAGTGACTATCTGTTTGTGTGTGAGGTATTTGTTGGCTGAAATAAATATGCACAATTTCACCAGACGTTTGCTTTTGAAAGGGGGTTCCCTTCTTGTATGAAATGCTGTCGTCGAAACCAATTCAATAAAATATTTCTTATGTGAGGAACAAAAAAATCCTACAGACCACTGAAGTTAGTTTAAAGAAGAGAAAGTATTTGTTTTGATTTTATTCACTTCCTTTTTTTATTAGGATTCTGGCATTTTGCATATTTAGTCACATTGTGTTTTGAATGTGTTATTTGAAGTATATCTGCAGCTTGATATTACATTTGTAATTCAAAATGACTTATGTGGGTGAATGAATTCAAGCAATCATCCCATATAATCAGTCAATCAATACATCAACCTCCTCTGTGTTTATGCTTATGTTTATGCCCCCCCCCCCCCCCCCACACACACACACACACAATCACATCTCATCTGCGTGAACACAAATAACATTCAGTCACAAGTGTCCCTGCGACCCTTTACTCATCAATACCTCACCTTGTCTCTGTCTATGTGAATGCCTTTAACAAGCCGGCGGCACCGCCTCTGCTCAGGCGGAATAACAGGATGCACAACAGCTTTCCAGCAATTACTACATCTGATATATAATTTCACCCTCCTCTTGGTTTACAAGCTGAGGAGGAAAAAAAAACACTCATAATTTTGCATTTGGATGGGGGTTATTAACCGCTGGCCACAGGTGCTGTGAGGCTGACACTCCCCAAGCACACGAGGTAATGAGAGGTAACACCTGCCATATATAATAAGTGTGTGTGTGCGTGTGTGTGTGTGTGCGTATGCATTCAGTCGGTTGACAGCTCAATGTAATTTGGACATTATAATTAGCAGAGTTGGACAGCTGCTGAATAACCTGACTATTTAAATAGTTTTTAGGGTATTGTGTTCACGCAAGCAGTGTTTGTTCTCCTTGTTTTGATTTTAAAATGAAGTATGCTGGAAAAACTACTGCCATTAAGCAAAATTAATTCCAATCAGAATATCAACGTTTCAGTTTCAACTTAAAACTTGACAATGCTAACCTTGGGGTAACAATTTGTTCATGGTTTGTATACTAGAGTTATTGTACAAATATGGAAATGTACAAATGTAAATAAATTGACTAAACAATATATTAACTGATTTTCCCTTTATGGCCAAAGGGAATGGAATTCACACACTGGGACACAAATATAACACTGTTACCAATGCAATGTGTAAGTAATGATGTAAAGACTGCTTGATTCGTGCATTCAAAATAAAAGGGGGAAAACACATATATGTTTGTGTGGGCTGTTATTTAGCCAGGCACTGTTTCAGAAGCTGTGAAAAAGCTACCCATTTGGCAGCAGTATGTGAATAACGCCGTGACAACACATGAGCGTGGAAGGGCGACAAAATTAGACACCATATTTGTCTTTATGTATCGTTTGTGTTGTGTAATGAGAAATTGTACATGTTTCATATTCTGATATTTTCTTTAATGTGTGTGCATTGTTACACAAAATAAAGAACACCGGGATACTATATATTTTTATTTTTTATTGAACTATTACCTTTTGCCACAGTTTGTGCCCAGAAACAGTTTGAAGTGTTAAGTGAGGCTGTTGATACTCTCACAAGTCAACCGTATTTGAGATCGACTGCCAAAATATTTTAAAGCCCAGCTTCCAGTGATGTTTGGACACTCGGGAGGTGGGACGAGGGAACATTTTGGAATTACAAAGTGTTGCACACCCCACTGGCTCATGAAAGCTGTCCCTTCACTGAAAGGCAGCAGGTTTTGAACCGCAGCTTTTGGCAGGCTTCAAGGGGCAACACTGTCAATACTGTGGGACTGAAATGTGTTGCGCACCAACACACAAAAATGTCACTGTTGCCACCGCACCACAAGTCATGTTTGCTGGCATCTTAACTTCCCACTCTTTTGATGAATATATAAAGAGTCAGAGAGTGGCGTCAAAGGAAACCGGCCACATTGATTTGTGCCCACGCCAGGATGTCCTCTATGGAATAAAGCGTGTGACAGAGGGGGCTGTCATCTAAAGCAATAAGAAGCCTGTCACTCACCCAGAGAGACCTGCTCTTTCACTCTGGCCCAATGCTTTTCCTTAAGAAGTAGCATTTCATCGATGATATAGCACCTAAATACACCAAGTCATGGGAATAAAAGTCATTTTAAAGTGACACTCTTGTGATGTGGTCCAACACTTCTGAAACGTTAGGTGAATCAAAAGAGAGAGAGATGGATGAGACCAACAAGAAAGGTCATAACTGAAGTGACAGACGATGAGATATCCTGATTTAAAGTCCCTGCAAGTCGATCTAAATACATCCCTGTTTCCTACTTTTCCCACAATGCATAAAATAACATCTTGCACTTAAATGCCTGTGTATTTCCAACCCTATTGCCCCAGGTCATAAAGCCAAGAGAAACAGAGCAAATCTTATCTTCTGCTTAGAACTAAGAGATGTGGTTTACATATCCAGAAAATCTGCTGAGCCACAGAAGACATCACTGTTTTCACAGACTCAGTGTTACTCAGACTCAGGATTTAATGGCTCTTACACCCTCTGATACACCAACTGTGACATTGTTTTGAGAAATCATTCTTTGGTGAGCCTCTATGATACATGAGAATTTCAAAATAAAATCACTGTATAACTCTGTGGAACTCCAGTTTATGCCTTAGAAACTCTTTAAACGTGTGATAAAGTAAGATACATCAACGGAGAAACAATTTTGATTCTGTAAATGTTGTGTTGTCAAAATAACCTCTTTTGGACACATTGCTTGTCCGCTGTTAATACATTTAGAATGCAGTCAGTGAGATATTTTCGTCTTCAACACAAGAATCATAACTTTTAATCCTAAATCAGTGAAGGAAAAAAAATTCATGATTTGTCCTTGTTACGTGTTGTATTTTTTGTGACTGTTTCATTTTCTGTTTGTCTCTTTCTTCCTTCCTGTTGCTTGTTTCCCTTGTGTGTATTTTTTTATTGCTTTATTTGCAAGTTTAGCCTTTGCTTTTTCCTTTTTTTTATTTATTAATTTAGTTATTCTATGTCCTGTTTGTATTGTTACTGTTACATTCTCGAGTTCTCTGCGTGTCTTTAATATTTCATGGTTTATTTTGTAGTTCATGTGGCCAGTTTTTTCCTTCCTTCCTTTGTCTGGTTTCCCTCCAGTTTTCAGATTGCCCTGATTGTCTTCACCTGTGTCGTCAGACTCACCTGTGTCTGATTACCCGAGTGTCTCTTTAGTTTCAGTGCTCCTTCCCTCTGGTTGACAGTTCATAGGTCTTCCTAGGCCCTTTGATTTATTACTCAACATGACAGGAAAACTCCTGATTTTCAGAGAGTAGGACATGATGTAAAGAAGACAACATGGACAAAACATCAGAGTCCGGCACTGTAACGACAGTTTTTGCATTTATTTAAATTCTACATGCTTTTCAATGACAATAGCAAAAACATAATGAAGCAGTTTTATTGTTTGCATGCAGATCGCATACACATATGGTCGCACATTAGCTGCAGAATACTTGTAGACATCAACACCCCACCCCACCCTCATGGGGGTGAATTTTTTTGACTTTAACCTGCTGACCCAGAAAAAGTATTACAGGGGATTGACAGGCGATATTCTGGGTAAAAGTCTGATTGAAGAAAAATGGAATTGCTTACGTTGACACAAGCAGCTCATCCCTAAAACATTTCAGGACATTTTCAGGAGTCTTGTGCAAATGTGAATAGGGCTGTAGCATTTTTCACAAGCCAAAATGACATTTTCCTGGTAAAGCCTGAGGGTTTAAGACCCAAGGCTAATTGATCTGCTCTTCTAAAGATTCCACTCTTGAGATGAAGCTGAGGTAATTGAATCTTATTAGCACATAGCTTCATATTCAACAAACAGCAGTCTGTTGTTTTATTGATAAGGTAGACAGTGGACTTCAAAATATGCCAATCAGAGGCAGTTTGGACCAGGCATATATACTGTATGTATATATTTAAATGACATTCGCTGTATATTTCTTAAATATATTGATGACTCCGGTTATAATTGGTTGTTAACAGACAACAAACTGCAACAATCCTGATTCATTTTATCTGATGACGTGTCTAGACTCGTGAAGAATGAGCTTTGATCTAACTTCGGCCAAACACTATCAGTGGCATAATTGACGATGCGCTCCACCATTGACAAGAGACAAAGCACACATTTAGCTGGCCCATTTAGCCGGCCCACTGAGGCTTTCAGCTGCTCCCATGCCGCTGATCAGTCGCTGTCACTGCATGCATCAGAGATGAGCCTCCATAGCAGCAGAGCTATTTGAAATCAATGGGGTCATAACTGTGGCGTAAATAGATAGAAAATTGGGCTGCTCGCTAGAGGCCAGAGGAGCATGTGGCCTACATCAATAGCTACTACCCCAAGTGGAAGAAGCAGCACTCTCAAAGCTCGGGCTCCAAATTGAATTCTATAGATAGATGGATGGGAAAATGAAAACATTGATAAACCTCAATGAGCTGCATGAAAGCTTGGAATATGTCATTTTTTTTCTACAATCAGCAGCATGCATGGGGCATATTTTGATACTAGGACATTGGATTCTGTGTACTGTACACTGTGTTCTATTTGATAATATGAGAGCTGCCAATTTGCCAGCTGGAAAATGATGGATTGTTGTTGTTATGAATGGCAGCGGTAATGCGGTGTGCCTGGGGAGCAGTCGGACAATGTGGAAACTCTAAACGCTACAAAGGCCACTGGAACAGCAGAAATGATCACAATTGGTTATATACACTCACCTCTTTACATGCAATTTGAGAATACAAGAATTGTTGCTGAATTATTTATTTTTTTAAAGCTGGCTTAACAGCAGAAAAAAAAGAATGTTTGGGTATTTTTTCTTTCTTCCCCTCTGCATGTTTTATTCATCTCTTTATTCCACAGCTGCAGCTATGGCTGCTTTGATAAGTGAGTCAAGCTGTGCACGTTGTTTGAAATAGAGGTGGAGAGGTGGTTATATTACAGCATACTTACTGCATGTGCACCTGTCTGGTCTTACAGACATATTTAGATTTGTGTATTTGGGGTGGGGGGGATGAATACTTTCACTTTAGGGTGGTTATCTCAAACGTGGATGGAAATCTGTGAATTTATTCTTTGTTTCATTTCAATGTGTCGGACAGTTCAGCTGGTGAACGTGACCAGGAAATGATTTACCGGAAGCTCAGAATAGGAGAAACTTTATATGAGCTACAAAATAATTATCTTACAAGTTGATACGAATAAATATGCAAAGTCTTTGTTGATTACACTCCATCATGACACCTCCATGTGTTTCAGGATACCTGCTGATGGAGTATAGACATTAGTGGTAGTGATGCTGAATGTGGGATGTGATGAGGGAGGGTCCTCTGAAGGACTCTGTCTGGAAACTGATGGTATGAATTGGAGGCGACTTTGGTGGAGGAGGGTTGCAACGATCGATACGGAAATAACGAGCTGAAAGCAAAAGAAAGTAGAACAGATTTAAAATTTCACCGCAGCAGGGTGATTGGTTGATGAAGGTCAAGGCAAAATCTGGTTGGTTTAATATTTTTACCAGTAAACGCCAATGAACAGCTGATCAGAGAAGCAGGAATTGATAGAGTTTGTTATGTCATTAATTTTCTGTCCTCAGATCAGATTTGAGTTGTTGAAAACACATGTGCTTGGTCTCTTACTGATGTTTGACGCTGCTGCATAAAATGATCATTCAGTGTGAAGCTACCTATATTAGCCAACTACTCCTCACATAACTGCTGTGGCACTTTTGTCCTGCACGTGAAAATGTTTGATTGTATGAATTTTTGGCCCAAAATTAACTGTTTTCTTACAAGACAAAAAGAGTGCAAGTTCATGTTTTATAGTAGCGTCAGAAGTCAAAAGGCTTCTCTAATAGTTCACTGTTGATGCAGTCAGTTTCCGAGGAAGTTCTGGTCTGTCTGAAGTGCACTGAGTCTCCCTTCATCTCCGTTTCCTCCACATCCCTAACTGTCTGGAAGCTAATTGCGGTAATTAATTTGTGTGACCTACAGTTGCTTCCAGTTCCTGTTATAGCCCGGTCTGGGCATTACTGGAGTGTGAAATCAATTTACTGCTAATCACTGGTGGTGGGTGTCTGTAGGCTGGGTCTGGGGAGCCAGTGGACACATGAGATAAAAGCAGCTCTTTATTCACTGCTTCTTTTCCAACAGCAGAAAGAGGAACGAAGAAGACGAATGGAGGGGAGAAAAAGAAAGTACCGTGATCAATGGCTTCAATCTGTAGCCCAACTGCTGCTGTTTTGTGAGGATGGACAGACACAACAAAAAAAATAACTGCTCTGCCGATAAAGTCTCTGACATGTTGAAATACTCACAGTGAAATAATAATATAATATACACAGTGAAATCAGAGGATTTACTGGGATGTGGTAAGGATTATTAAGTGTTAAGGATTTTTAACAGAAGATGTATTTTAGACTAGAAATCGTACAAAAAAAAAAAGTACCACATGTCATGTTTATATACACAGCTTATTGGACCATTATGTAAGATATCTACTGAATTAAATCATAAAATGGCCTTACTACACCATCAGACATTCAGGTAACATCTAATGTTGAAGTGCTGGCTGCTCTGCTGAACGATACAGCCGCCAGTATGTCCTCCTAAGTTTAGATTCCGGTGCAAAATGGTCTGCGTTTGTTTTGACCAGAGAAGGTAGGCGGTTTAAAGGGACGCCCCTCTGTGTACAAACCGACAGGTGTTGGCCTTTAAGTGAACTGGTTCAGATATAACTTATTCTACCTGACCTAAAAAGCCTCTGCAATCTTCTATGGAGTTTCACGAGCAGAAACGTGCTCAAACTAGGATCAATATTGGAGATGCTTTTGAAAAATGGAGAGAGGTTAGAACGCAGAAAGTTTTACAGACCCATGCAGAGCTGGCTAAACACTGAAGCTTCTGTGCCCCTGGCATAGCAACTTGCAAGTACATTAACTCTAGGGAGGAGGGGGCGGGGAGAGACAGCTCTCTAAAATGTTTTGAATTTCGACTGCAGTAATTTGAAATGCGAGGTGTCAGAGTTACATATTTCTCATACAATATAATCGTTTTGAACTTCTTTTATTTTGCTTTTCATAACAGGATAATATATAACACACAAACAGCCAGATGATAACTCAAAGAAACTGTCCCCTCTCATCCAAGGTCATAAAATGCCAATGCTTTGTTTAAACCCTTTGGCATTTCAAACAGTTGCAAATCCGTACTTACTGTCTAACACAGAGGCCATGTCTCTTTGGTTAGTTTAAGGCAGAATAAACTGTGTGGCTGAAGTAAAGAACACGTTGGGTTAACAACAATTAAGGGTGTTTAGTTTTGGATTCACACAGGCCTCAAACCCACATCTTCTGGGACAAGTGGTGGACAAAACAGACTTTCTTTGTCTTTATATGCGTCACTTCCCAAGCACTTTCAGCAGTATCTCTGAGCATTGTGTTTTATATTTGAGCTAGTTGTAAGCCCAGCTAAGGGCTCCTTGTTGCTTTGTAAACACGATCATATAAAGAAAGATCATCAAAGTATATGTCGCCGACAAAGTATCTGTATTTAAAGTATTGAGGAAGTGAAGAGGCTGGCAGTACCAGTTCACATGTTATTGTTTACAGACTGTAGAAGAAGCTAAAAGGCTGAAAAGAAACCCAACTCCTAAAATTTGACTTTGCCGAAGTTATTCAGGGTAACCAGAGGATGTCTGCAGACTTGGGTAGTATACTTTAGCGCAGACGTGAACTCACACAAGTATCACGAGAGGGCTGCTAGCTTTAATTAGATAAAAATGATGGACTGCCATTTTTGCGCCTCAGGCGAGATTATGATTTAACAATTTAATCAGTTGTGTCTGCACTGTTTACCTCTCGTCTGCTTATCTCTCTTTTTTTTCACTTTTTCTCTCCCTCGTATCTCTCTTCCCCATCTGCTGCTGTATGTCTGTCTGAATAGGTCACATGAAAGTCTTCTTCTTGATCAAAGTTATTACGCACAAATGAATAATTAGCGCCAGCGATCATGACAAAGAGAATCTTACATGATCTTTTTAATCAACATAGTGGATTCTGGAGAAGTTCCTTCAGGGTCTAACGTCTTACCATTTACTACTGGAACAATCACAAGGGACTGGATTTTTTTTCTTTCAGTCAAGGAGTGCGTAGTGAGCAAGTGGAAACCTCTGGTGTTGAAATATAAAGCTAACCACAAAAAAAACTAAACCACAAACTGTTTGCTATAAAACACTTGGCGCAGTGCATCTGGGACTTGTGCATGTTACAGGCTAGCACCAATGCTACTGTATGTCCATGTAAAAAAAAAAAAAAAAGAATAAACAATGATTTCAGATTTCTGATAAGAGACATAAGTGTGTTCGTGCCTGGTAGTTGCAATTTTATATTTGAAGTAAGGTAAGTAATCGACATGTGTCTAATTGACTAATTAAAATAGTTTAATTTGAGCCATTTAAAATCTGTCCTTGATATTTATATGTTATTGCTACAGCAACAAAATTCAGTTTTCTTCATGGCAACTGTTTCATCAACCTGTGATGATGTTGAAAGGTATATAAACAAAACAGAAAAACTCAAATCCAGCTTGACACGATGCAGGGAATCTACTGTGTACAGCAGGACATTTCTCTTTGTGACTGAAGTTACACGAAGAAGACATTTTGATCAAATTTCCCCAAAGAATGAAATCAGGCTGCAGCGTAAAATCAGCCTCCTGGGGTGCTGTGACTTGGAAGCTTTTCCACCAATCTAAAACCTGGAGAGGTTCAAACCGGGAAGGTCAGAGATAATGACTGTGAAACACTCCAAATCATGCTCGCGCAGAATTTCTAAAATATGGACAGTGCCCTCGGCAGAGCAGTTATTTACCTTTAAAGCACCAGAGAGCTCCTCTCAATCAGCAGTGTGCGGGGCAAACTAGGACCTCAAACACACTGGAATATCACCACAATGCTCCATTCAAAAAGCACTGCAGTCACAGACATGTACTCGGTCCATGTGAGAAGAACTGTTCAAGGTAACACAGCTGACAAGGGTTTTTCAGCTGGAGAAGAAAACGTTTACTTACGTATTTTATGAGAAATATTTGGCCATAAAGAAACCTTTCAATAGTGAATTCATCCTCAATATTGCACAGCCTTGTGCAGGATATTGCTTCAGAAAATGTGCCTCTGCTTTCACTGAAAGATAAGCAAACAGAGGCGTGTTTGGTCCAAAGACAGAGTCGAGCAGGAGACTCAAAAGGCAGATGATGGGAAGGACAGAGAGTAATACTGCGGGAGAAAAGGGGGAACAGAGAGTGATGGGAAGGGTTGCTGCAGGCTTACCGCTCTTTGTTGCAACCCACTGTTAGAGGAAATGGCCAGGTGACACTGACATGACTGACCTTTTCCAATGTGTGCGTATCACTGCCTCCTGTTGCTCAAAGAAAGGTCAGGAAAAGAGAGAGGGGAAAAAAAAAGGTTGAATCTTCACATAATCTCCCTGATCTGTCTAACAGGCATGTGAATAACAAAGAAAAAAAAAACGATCTGGATAATTACAGATAATGAGCACCAAACAGTCATTAAAGGCATGTTGAAAATGTTTGGTTTGTCCAGTATCACTTGAGTGACAAGTCAGGGTTAGGGACCGTCACCAAAGTGCAATTGCGGCCTAAAGAGCTTTTGAGGTTTTTTGTCAGTGGCTTTTTGTTTTTTTTTACATATTTTGTTCATCTTTCTGTGTCCAGAATTGTTTTGGATTAATATGTTTTGCGTGTTTATTTAGACAGATCTGAAAAACAGAGATTTTAGTCTGTGCTGTGATGCTCTTTAATGCTATATGCACACCATTTCAATAACTTTTGATTTCATAGTTTCCATATGTTTGTGAAAGACTTCCTTATTAGCAACAACCTGAATTTCAACATGTATTACAGGGTGGGGGGGGATATCTGGTCTGAACATCAAGATTGAGTGAACAGTGTTAACCAGCCAGATGTAGGACACAGAGTAGATTATGTGGAACATGAAAGATGAACATTAAGCACTCACACACTTGCTGAAAACGCGCCTCAAAGTCTGTAAGTCTGTGAGTGTAAAGTTTGGAATTCAGCCGATAAAGATAACGGCTTGGCAAAACAGTAAGTCGCAAGTCTGATGCCGAGCTGGTTATATCAATACACTGTGTGTTTTACGACACTGCAGTTGCACTCAGGACCATCGGGGGGTGCCAAAGTGCACCAAACCAAATTGCTATATAATGTTTATTTTAATTACACAAGTTTTTATAGGCTTGCACATGAGGGTCTAAAGGCTGGACAATACCCAGTTAAGAAATGAATCAAGGACTGGAAATGATCTATTGCTCGGAAAACTAAACGTTTATTAAAAGACGCTGACAATGGTTTTAAAATAGGAGCCTGAATTTGGGATTTGTGTCCAATGTTCAGTGTTAAGCAGTAAAAAAAAAAACATTTTCATATATTCGGTCAAACTATATTGTTGTAATTGGATCGGCGTTTGTCCTCACCTATACCACGATCAGACCATTTAGCACTGCCATCCAGCCCAACCCTGACCCATCTATGACACCCCCAGGGCCCCCTGAGGGCTGCTGGATGCCACTTTAACCACAGATATCTACCCACTTCTTCTAAATCACACCATCAATAGTTTGCTTTGCTCTTTGGGCAGTCCCTTAGAAAGAACTGACACACACACACACACACACACACACACACACACACACACACACACACACACACACAGTGTGCCCTGAGGACATTCTATTGGTATGCAGACAGTGGATCTCATTTTAAGATGGAGTTTCACCTGCAATCCTTGAGACCAAACCCACCAACACTGTGGTCCAGCTGAGTGTGTGTGTGTGTGTGTGTGTGTGTGTGTGTGTGTGAAGACTCGAGGGTGAACTGC
Organism: Labrus mixtus; assembly: GCF_963584025.1. NCBI lineage: Eukaryota > Metazoa > Chordata > Actinopteri > Labriformes > Labridae > Labrus > Labrus mixtus. The sequence continues at coordinate 9,383,050 of NC_083630.1, forward strand.
AGGTCAGAAGCCCCACACTGTTCTCCAGGTAACTGCTGGGGTGTCAAGAACACCCACCAAAACCTGAAGCAGTGTACAAGCACAAGCTATAAGATCATATACAATCATCCATAACATTACGACACACATCATATATATTTCTCTTCAAACTTTGTATCATAAATGATCTGTGACATCATCTTTACCAACATCAATAGGGACTCATGACATCATTTTTAACATGATCCATAATGTTCACTGACATCTCGTCGTAGATGTCGAGGTATAAATGATCAGTAACATTATCTTAAACATCATCCATAATTTGTCACTGACATCACCCATAACATCATCTGTAATGGCGAATGGACTTGAGCTTGTATAGCGCTTTTTTAGTCTTCTGACTAAAAAAGTGCTTTTACACCGCAGGTCACAACTGCCCCTTCTCACATTCATTCACACACTGATGGTAGAGGCTGCTATGTAAAGTTACCATCAGAAGTAACTAATCCCATTAATACTCATTAATGCCGCTAAATCAGCGAAAGCAACTTGGGGTGAAGTGTCTTGCCCACAGACACATCTGACATGTGGTTGCAGGAGCTGGGGATCGAACCCCCGACCATCCTGTTGAGAGATAACCGACTCGACTAATCTCAGTATTCGATGTCCATGACATGACCACAAAATATAAAGTGGTATGCGTCCAGAGATTTGTATGCATTGACTTTTTTCTTTAGTACAGTTACTTAGTTTCTCCACAAGGTATATGAAGATGTCCTGTGTTCAACACTGTAACTTTGGCCATTTAGCTTGATCCTTGACCCAAAATAAGCTAGACTGTAAGTCTGCAGCCTGGCTACTCTCTTCTGTGTGCTCTCCTCTGTGTGCCTGAAGCCGAGCCCCCTGAGCTTCTAATTTTCAACATAAAGCTCCGGAAATAAAAAATATTTAGTGTTTATGTGATATATTACAAACATACTAGCTGCTGAAATACGACGGAGAATTAGGGTCATGTAATTTTTTTTTTTTTTTTTTTTTTTAATTTTGAGATTAAACTCGTAAATTTACGACTTTAATCTCAAAATAAAAAAAAAGAAATGTAACGTGGCCCCATAATCCTCCGTCGCACTTATACATTCAAGACTAAATAAAAAATAAGCAATTTTGACATTCTATATGTATGTGCTTTTTAGTTATAAATAAACACACAGCTCAATCAGCAGCGTCGGTTCAGTTGTTGAAAAAAAACGTTGCTCTAACTCTCCCCTCTGCGTGACTCATTTGAACGTCTTTTCATTCATACATTCATTTGGGCTTCTTGTAAACCTCGGGCGCATGACTCCATCTTCTTCACCGTTTTCTACACTCTTATCTTCTTTTGGCGCGGTGGTAATCTTTGAATTAATCATAGACTGCAAATATTAATTAATGTGCGAGTTTGTAAACTGCTTCTTGACCCAGCACACTTGCCGTTGTTAATTTCTGGCGGAGCGGCGCGCCAGAGACAAGAGACGAGAGAACACAGACAAGAGCACACAGATGAGAGAACACAGACAAGAGCACACAGACGAGAGAGCGCCAGGATGCAGCCATACCCGACTCAAAATAAGGGCCGATAATCAACCCATTGCTGAGGGTTAGCTTATCAATGTCAGACAACTTCTGCTGTCAAACAACACAAGTGTTTGGAGAACGCAAATGGTTCTGAACTTTCTGATGTGACCGCAAGCGGCTGCTAGCTTGTTGGGCTCCTCCCACAAAACACATCATCACTGTGTACAAACACCAAAATGATGTATTGCGCTAATGTCGTACTGTTATAGTAGTTTGCTTTGAGTTTGTAAAATATGACTTCCTAATATTTTTCAGGTGGGCGATTGGTCATACGATGGGAACTGCAATTTTTTTATGTGCTCATGAAAGTCTGACTTGACTGTTCAAGCTCTATTTCATTATTTCAATCCTACCATGTAAAACGTGTGTGTGTGTGTGTGTGTGTGTGTGTGTGTGTGTGTGTGTGCGTGTGTTTCAAATTGAAATTAAAAACACTGAAAAAACTAAACAAACCAAAATAATCGTCTATGTAGCTGCCTGAAATCACTGCTGGCTTTGTTTCAGTGTTCTTATGAGCAGCACACAGAAGTATCAATCAGCACAACAATGACAACAAAGACATACACCTTCAATACAGCATCAGTCAGCAGTGCCGTCCAAGCGCTGCCTTTGTAAGAGTGCAGAGGAGGGTTACTGAGTGCCACGCGATACCTCGCTACACATCTATTACACAGGCGTTTGGACGTCTCCTCTGTTTCCTTTTGTTATGTATATTAGATCTATGCTAAATGTATGGACGGAAGGCAAGGGGGGGTGGGGGGGGTTATGTGGACAGAAGGAGGGGGTGGGTTTTAATAATATTCTTGTGTGTTTGACACGAGGGAGGGCTATTTCCCCGGAGGACCGTCTTCAGGGCCATGCTGCCTCCTCCCTCTCCTCCCCTGATGCTCCATTATCTCGCCCTCTCGCCACTTGATATTAAGACAACAGGGAGGATTACGCCAAGCAACGACAGGGGAAAAGCAAAAAGCAATTTATCCTCTAAGGGGGATGAAGAAGGGGGGAGGGGGGGTGGTTGTTGCAGGGCTAAAGTACTTGACTCTAGTTTCCACTTTTCTGCCTTATTTTCACTTGAATGACAGTATTTTACACTAAGGTCTACAGATGTCCTCAAATATGGAGATTTGAGGGTTTTTTTCTCGCTCCACGTCTTCAGTTTTCTGGGTCTCTCATGTAAAAACACGTGGATGTGACGCTCCACGAGCCTCATGGTCATTATGGTCTGACTGCTAACAGGTAATCTGCTGTTTAAAAAATAAAATGAAATTAAAAAAAAGAGATTGGGGGCGCTGGTGGCGCAGTGGTTTGTGTGCGCGCCCCATGTATGGAAGCTGTAGTCTTCCAAGCAGGCGGCCCAGGTTCAAATCCAGCCTGTGGCTCCCTTTCCCGCATGTCATTCCCCTCTCACTCTCTCTCTCTCCCTGGTTTCTGACTCTATCCACTGTCCTATCTCTCAATTAAAGGCCCAAAAAGCCCAAAAATAAATCTTTAAAGAAGAAAAGAAGAAGAAGAGCAGCAGAAAAAGAAAAGGGTGTGTTCATGAAATCCTCAGGGCATGACAGGTTTTTTGGGGAGTTTAGGCTCGTCCAGCATCTGCATCTCTATAACAACCGCTTCACAAGCATGACACAGATTTCTGCTGCTGTTTTAAACACACCTGGTAGGCCCAAACTGTTGGAAATGTCTTCTAAACTAGGACTTTCTCTCCGATGTCAAGGTAGATGTTTTATACTAGAGCTCAGGAAACTGGGACACCGTTTGTTGTGATCCGATCTACCCTTCTATTGGACGCACGGCGGTGACATCACAGAGCGCCCAAGTTAAAAATGTTTTAACTTCCACGCAGCACACAAGGACGGTAAGAGCGACCTTTGCTCGGTCAGCCCGGCGTGGGTGACAATACGTTCTTGTGCCACACAACACATAGACAATGAGTGGATTTGAGTGTGGCGCACAGTGCCCTCCACATCCTATCTGCAAGACCCTTTATAGGATACACAAAACCACGGCAGTGATAAAGATAACTCGACCCAATTAGATAAAGCAAAAAATGAAATCAATAAAAATAAGTAAGTGGAGGTAGAATAAGTCCAATCAGCCTAGCTCTCCCTGGAAGGAATTTATCGGAGAGCTGAAATCAGAAAAGGCGAAGACGTTGCATCCTTCTACCTGCAGTCAACATCTCTCTGATATTACCTTTGAACATTCGGCTTCTCCAGGTTTAGATTTCATCTCTAAACTATCAGATTGACGTGTGACTTTTGCTGATTCTTATTCTTCCACATTAGCACTGAATGGCATGCCGGCTGTGATAAAAAGGAGAATCTGATACGGGCAAAGTCATTAAGGATTAGCCCTGCAGTGAAATTAGATTTTTTTTTTTTCTTCCAGCACTATGTTTTTAGGACTTCAAATGGAAGTGCCACGGAGCTGATCTGCTTGTATCAAAATCTTATCTGGACTGAAATGTTTGCTTAAGTCTGTGGTGGGGAAAAAAAAAAACCTTCAAATACAAAAATAAAGTCTTTCTTTCTTGCTGTTGATAAAATGTTCCCCACACACCTCTTTACTCACAGGTTCCTGCAATCAAAACAAGCAGGACGGGTGAAGAAAGCAGACAAACAGTCTGACTAATAAACCGACAGGAAGGACAGAAGACCGGCTGGCAGAAACCATCAAGTTTGATTATCAGACTCTTAGCCCTGATGCCCTTTACCTCTTCCCTGCCATTCGTCTGCGGTGTTTTCTTAATGAAAAGCCGGCGGCTGGGCCCATTCCGGATCTATCTGTAGGAGAGGAGTCCAAGCCAGCGAACACTGACGCTGATCAATAGCCTGCTGAGACGACAGGCAGAGCCCCGGACTCTCAGGGCTTAATGGGAGGGAATGGGACGAGAAGCAGAAAGAGCAGAGGTGTGCTTTTAAAGGCCGGACCAGTAATCTTGGCAGAGATTTAAAAAAAAAAAAAAAAAAAAAAAAACCTCAGTGAGACGAGAGGAGTGTGGGTGCAGGCAGAGAGTGGGGGATTGAGGGGAAAATGATGTTTAAATGAGACTAAATGGTTGCTAAAGGTTGCTGGTTGTAGCTCAGAGGGTTTGACCCGGAGACATGCTGTTTTTACGAGAAACACACTGCCTATTGACTTCTGACTCTCGGAACATAAATCCTGGATTTAGTGGGAAGCTAAATATATGTTTTATGGTTGTACTCCAGAAGAGAAGATTTGAAACCTTGTGAGAATTTAAATCAGAACACAATACTGTTCAAGAATGTAAAGCTCTCACTATTTCTTTTTGAAGAATTGAACCAGGAATACGGTCCACCTGCAGGCATTGAGATTAGGATTATTTGAAAATGCTCGACTGTTATTTTGCTTTGTTGATTAGATCAAATCTGTCTGACCTCTGTCACCTGTTAGTTACCTCTTATTTGTTGCTGGGATAGAATTCAGCAAGCATTACTTCAGGTGAAAATGAAAAGGTATGGACTTCTATCTGCGGTGGATTCATCTACATTTAGTGCTTTGGTGAGGATTCCTGTTATTAAAAAACTGTTTTGTGAGATTAAGAATAAAAAAAAACTACAGTACAGCCAGTGCCTTTTCATGCACAGGTACTGTCCTTGTCCTAGTATCCAGGCAACCGGGTATAATCTTTATATTGATGGAAGTACGTCAGACTCTGACTCTTTTCTCCCCTGCTTTCTTCTAGGCATCTATGCTGTTTGTCAGCAGGTCAAAGCCAAACACAGGAACTTCGGAGCATGCTCAGAATGCCTGGGCCAGTTTGGGTGTGACTAAGGTGTATGCAATAGTAAACCCACCCCAAACTACATTATCTAGCTGTGACAGTCCAACTTCGAGAAGTTTGACTTGGCACGATTTCATTCGGACCAACATGTTAACGTGTATTTTTAAAAGTCCAGTTTTAGTCGGATAATCTTCTTTTTCTAACATCAGGTAAACATACTTTTGGTGTGTTTGTGCCTGAATGCCATAGTGCCGTGTGCTTTGTGAACCAGACCTTAAGAGGGAGGAGATAGCAGGAGAAAATGATGCACATTTTTGGAGCTATTAGCAGTCACTATTCATTCTTAGTGAATCAGGCCCCTGAGTGTGTGTCCAGAAAGCAAATGTCACAATGCAACAATGTGATTCAGTGATCTGGATCCTCTGTCCTCTCTCCATATTATATTTATCCAATCAGCAAATCAGTCATGGACCAATAAGAATATTTACGTCCTTGTTAAATAAACGTGTCTGTTCCTCTTCTTGTGTGTTGCTCGTGTTACGAGCAGCAGCTCCCCCTCTCGCCAGATGACTCGGGTCTCCTGCTGGGAGGCTCAGGCAGCCTCCTGCAGAGCGCACGGCCAGGAGTCTTTGAAGCCTTTCATAACCCATTTGTTGTGTGGGAAAGCCTTAAATGTCACTAATAGTATTATCATAATTATTAGGATTAATATAGTTATTCTTGTCAATAGTAGTTGAAGTAGTTTCCCAGTTGAGCTGTTTTCCACAGTAATTTATTCTGCATACTTGAATTTCCCTGTTTCAGTCAAATCTAATTTTCCCTTCTAAAACTTGTGCAGGCTTTTTCAGCACCTCATGTCAGACACTATTTATAAACCCCGTAACATTTTTTCATAAAGTGCAAAATAAATGGATAACAAAAAATGAAGATTTCCCCATCCTCTAGTGATGTCTACATAAAACAGTTCCAATCCAAAAATCCATTTTACAGAGCCAATTCAGCCAACACTAGCTTGAACCCTGGTCTGTATATCCACATGTCAGTCATACAGCAGTCTGAGTGAGAGACTTAAAATAAATGTTAAAGCTGATGGGTCCAGGGAAAAGCCCTGGGGTGTTCTTACCTTCATTTAACAGGGTGTTAGGCGTCTGACACCAACAAAATGCCCCTCTGACTGGACAGAGCTCTTCTCAAGCTGTCAGGAAAATGGCTGCAGACGAGACTCAATCCCTTCCCCGAAGACTTCCACAGCATGGTAAGTCTTGAAGCCTACCAGAAGGATTAAGAAAAGTCCATCAGTCCTTTTCCAGCAGAGCTGTTTGGTAAGAAATGGGGGGGGGGAGTCATGCATCGAATAGTGAAGGGTGGAGGAATATGTCACACTTTATTCCCCTATACTGGCAGTTCTTTATTAACTCAAGTCACAGGTAAAGTGAGGAGGGACTGTTTGTACATGTTTAACATGTCATTGTTCATGTTTCCATGATCTCTGAGAGTCCAATCAGTGATGTGAGCATGCAGACTCTCCCCTCACTAATATCAGCTGAAGAAAAGACAAGACGTAAAGTACAGTGTCTTTTAAGAGATTTTGGAGAATGGTGACATTACAGTTTTTAGTCTGGCTTTTTCTTAATTCTAGTGTTTCATTTGTGTCTCTTCATTGAGGAATTCAAGTATTTTAAAATAATGTTCATCAAGAGGATAGAGATTTAAAAGAGCAACAGGAACAGGGACACAACCTTACCTTCTGAGCATTCAGTTACCATTTGACTCACTTGGCACTGATTTTGACAACATTTTGTAAACACAGCTGGACAGAAAGGATTCTTACCATCCAACTAGGTGTAATCTTATGACCCATAGTTTTTCAGAACCTCTTTGATGACATGCCCACGGCAACTTACTACTTGCATGTAGTATTTCCTTTGTGCCGTTGACGCAGCAGCAGGAGGGATATGTGTGTTTTATATACAGTCTCTGACTCTGGAGTGGATGTTGCTAACATGCTGTGATTTGACACGGGGATGGGGACAGCATTAAGTCTAAACTCTGCTTCCTTGAAAGTCATGTTGAGATATTTTCACACTTTTAATCTTTATTACAAATATCGGCACTTGTGGCTTATGTGCATTGAAGAAAACTGAGTAAGCCCATTAGATAGTTTTTGGTACAGTTATCTCAGGGCAGTGGTATAAAGGGTATAGGTATAAAGCTTTTATTGTAGCATGCTTTTACCGTCTGTATTTGTATGAAAGTAAAGTAAAGCATGAGTTCAGCGGGTGGCTGAGGTTGTTTGCTTTGTTGAGTGGTTTGCCTGCGATGGCAGAGTCAACCAGAGCTGGAACATTGGGAGAGGGATGACCAATAGTTTTAGAGGCATTGGGTTCTACATGGGTTCTAACGTTGTTTTTAAAAAAGTTGATAGATGAGAGCTTCTGTTGGCAGATTTAACGCAATGTAAAATCACACACACTGGGACGCCAGTATCAAACAGTGGTGTGGTTCAACAACGGCGTAGTGGAAAGGTGGAATCTCAAAGTGAAAAGGGCTTAAGTCTTTGTGAAAACTGGCTGTAGACGATTCCCTGTGTCATACGAATATTCGACATACTGCCCCCCCATAAATAGATGTTTGAATGGTACTGTAGGTTGGCTGTAGGATTTTTCCGTTAGTGTGTTTAAGGCTGTGCTTTAATTGCTTTCTGGCTCCAGATGTAGCAGGCAGTGTTTGCCCTGTGGGTGTATACTGGAGATTAGTGTCCTCACAAAGCTGCAAATACATAAAGCTCTGTAGAGAGGGAAAATTATAAAAAATTCAAACGCAGGCTTCGTGATGGCTAAAAAAGTAGGAAAATAAGACGAACTGGAATTAACCTTTTTGCCATATTCAGACTTCTTAGGGACCTGCTGATACTCAGGAGAGGCTGGGAGGTAAAACACAAAGCGAGAGAGAGACAGAATGAGATTAATTGTAAAAGAAAAAGCAGCGCACAGAGAGACCTTGACAGGCAGCAACATTAAAGGTTCAGTCAATGTGTGTGCCTCATTGCTGTAGCAATTAAAGCTAAGACTTTTGTCTGTTCAGAGGAAAAGGAAGAGACAGAATTGATCGGCAAGCCCTCGAGCAACAAGTTAGAGCTTCAGAAATGCCAAAAACAAACACAATATTCTTTCACCACATACACACACACACACACACACACACACACACACTCAGGGAGAGAGAGCCATGAAAAGTGTCCTCTTTCAAGCAATCCTGGCACGCCATGACCTCCCTTTGGAAGTGTCACACGGCGAGAGTGGAGGGTTTAATAAGAGAGACAATTCAACAATATGGTTTCATTGTCCCTCAGTTCAGTTGAATTACAGAACAACATTCTTTTCTTTTTATCTCCAATGAAAAACTGATGTCAATCAATAAAAGGAGGAGTCCATAGTCTTTGTTGTATTTCCAAAGATCACTTATAGTTACTTTTAGGGTGCTCACAATTTTTAACAAATTATCTTCAATATCAAAAAATGAGGCCAATGCAGAAGTGCAAAGAACTGCAGTTTCTTGAGTGTCCACTTGAGGCTGGATTCAAAAGCCCTTTATACAGCAGAATCAAATATGTTTGTAGCCTGGTATAAATAGTGATGTAAGTATGTTTTCTTTGTATAGCACCTTTCACAGATACACATCACTAAGTGCTTTACATTAAAAACAAGCACACAATGAAACAATATAAAATGGCAGAGATCAATAAAAGCAAAGCAACAACCTTCGGTCTTGAAAAATGAAGCCAATGCGGAAGTGCAAAATCCTGCAGTACATGGAGTGTCTGCTTGAGGCTGGCTCCAGGATCACCAGAAGTCGCATACACATGACTGCAGTATAACCGAATATTGAAGAGTCATTTTGAAATCATTTCAAAAGGTCATTGAAACTATATCGATGGGGATGCCGGTTTAGCTTAATAAGTAGAGGAGATGCCCCAAATACAGAGGCTGCAGTCCTCGACTCAACTAAAAGCAAAAAGGCACCAAAAGGTGGTAGTAGGTGCAGTAAGTCCTCGTTCGTATCCAGTTACTTGTAACACATGACGTCATTAGCAGAGAAGCTAGCAGAAACAGTTTATTGAAGGCTAGCTGTTTTGGCGCCAGCGGAAAGTTTTTCCAAAAGGCCAGGTATGAAATGACTTTTTGTCAATGGCCCTCAGAATCACACACTCCCCACTTGCCTTACCCTAAACCTAACACTCCCTGCTGTGAGCAAGCTTGCTAGCTACCTCGCTAACTAGCTAAACGGACTAAGGATTAATGCTGCCCACAATTCACGGAAAATGGTTTACAACTCATTTGCCATTTTGCATCTTTAAGTTTGCGGTGCAATGAGATATTTCTGGTCCATCACCTGGTGCACCCAAATTAATGTGTTCCCATCTACATACATTAAAGATGTTTGCAAATCAAGGGATACATTTTGTGAGGTACACCTCCCAGAATTATATCTTGAAAAGTCCATTTTTAAATTGTTGTGTTTTAGTCTGCAAAAATTAATTCACCAAAAAAAAGAAATCAAAAGTTATGTATCAATCATTAGCCAATGAGGCATGAAGGTGGGGTGAGAAGACACACTAGTGCACTTGCTCTACAAGTGATGTGATGCAGAAGCTATTTAGAAAATGTGGGTAATTCTGTGAGACATTTTGGCTTCATGAGCCGCTGAACAGCTCTCATAGAAATGAAGTGCTCCCTGCCTCCAATTCTGTATCCAGTTCTTCACATACATGAATTGGACATTGGAAACAGAAAATAAGTCAGGAGGGGAAATGAGTGAGAGAGCAAAGAAAAGGAGGGGAGAGAACCTGTCGAGTGCAGGAGAGGAAGCAGGAAAGAAAACGCAGGAGCGGGAGGAGAGATTATAAGAGGAGTGAGAATTGAGTGATAAGTAGAAGCTAAGAGAGGGAGAGAGGAGAACAATGTGAGATGAGGAGCCCGAGGAGGAGAGGAAGGGAGGATTGGTGAGAAGAGGACAAAGACGGAGGTAGAAGTCTGAATCTGAGGAGTGAGGAAGAAAGTCGAAAAATGAGATGTGGAAATTTAAGGAGTAAGCAGATGAAGATGTGTAGGAAGAATAGGTCAAAATGTGTTGAGGATAAAGGAGTGCAGAACAGAGTGGGAAAGAAGAGAAAATGCACACTAGGAGATGCATTTCATCTTTTCGCAGGTTGAGTTTCTGATCAGAAACTCTAAAGCACCAATATGTTTGATATCTAACGAATGAAATCATTCAATGACCTTACCTCAACAGCAGACTGAGGAGGTTATTTTCATGTTTACACCGTTAGAGAACATTAGATTCAACAGATGATGTGTGGGGATGCAGGTTAAACCAATAGCGGTTCTAGCAAGCACCCGAATGCAAAGTGGCCGCCCTGGGTTTGAGTCAGAGCTTCAACATTTGATGATGTCATCCCCGACTCTCTTCTCCTATCATTTCCTGTCTCTCATCACTGTCCTATCTAACTAAAGACATAAAGGGCTCAAAAAGGATTTTAAAATCAATTACAATGTGTTCTTTACAGGAGTAAGATAATTTATTTAGCTACTATCGTGTCAGAGTTTTTTTTTTTTTATCTCAGTTAGCTTAAAAATAGTCCATAGCTGCCAGAAAATGAAAAAAAAATCATCGGTAACCCTATCGGTAGGGCATGAACCTACAACATGTTTGGGCTAAACCCCCAATGTTTGGAACATTTAGCTACGCCCCTGGAGGCTGGTCGAGTTTATACAGGAATTACAACCGATCAATACAGACATTCAGAAAACATTCTCTCTTTTTTGCTTTCTCTTGTGATTATTAAACACTTTGGAACTATGATTTTAAAACGAGTGCTCAATAAATTGAGTTACGCTGATTTTAAAAGCCTGACTTGAATTTTTTTGTCTTCAATGAATCCCTGATTTTAGCTTCTTGTAATTCTTCACATCAATTATCGCCCTATTACTGATACTTCTGTTGTTTGAAATATTTTATCATTCCACACTCACATGAAGGTCTGTCTTTGTGGAAACTTTATTTTCTAAGAACTTTAAGGACTTCCAAATCGTGAACTTAAAAGCCAGTGTTTTAAATCAGTTCTAAAGCTTTTGAACAGCAGCTAATAAAAATAGTTTCTCAGCCTTTTATTTTTTATATTAGTTCTTGTTTTTTTTTTTATTTTAGTGTCCTGACAGGAAGAATGTTTGCACCTTCCTCTCTCTGTCCACCTGTCTTTCTAACTGCACACACCAACACTGACACATCCTCCCTCTGTATAAGCAGCCATTGTCCCGCCCCGATGTCTGCCTGGTCCGTATCCTGCAACTAATGGTACTTATGTCTACGTGAAACTCACTTTCATCCTAAGGTGCTGGAGAAAGACTGCGGCAAACTATTTGTGACAAACCTATCGTGCAGAGATATGCACTAGAAGCTGAGGATGAACATGCTAATTGAATTTTCGATTCATGTCATTTTTGTTCCATTTAAACTGACTCAACATGTTTGTATGCCTCTGCAGCAGCCAGCAAACACACAAGACAAATAACCTGAGAGTCCTGAGACAATTAAGCCCTCAATAGCCTTATTAATAAAGTTAATTTGCAAATTACATGATACACAAATATGTAGGGACAAGAAAAGCACCTACTGGGATTGCATATTCTAAAACGAGGTGAGGCACATAAAAGCAACAGATCAATAAGAAGTGCCGCGTACTGCTCACATTATGTTTTAAGAGATTGCTCCATGTTCTTATAATGCTTCTATTATTCTCGTTTATGCTCTTACCTTTCCTTACTATTGCTGCAGCAACAACACAACGTCCCCACAGGGAAATTAAGTTGTTCAGAACAAACCGATATGCACAAACACACAGAGCAATTGTGCCTGCTTATGTGTGTGTGTGTGTGTGTGTGTGTGTGTGTGTGTGTGTGTGTGTGTGTGTGTGTGACAAACATATGGCACACAAACAGGTTATCACACACCGATGCAAGAGAACATGTGCTGTGAGCACACTGTCAGTTCACAACCATGCACACAAATTCACACACACTCACTGTCAGCGGAACACAAATGTCCCAGTGTTATTTAAAGAAGTCCAATTAAATGTAATGCTCGACATAATCTCTCTCTCCACTTTCATTAACTTGCGTTTCTATAGAAAGGGAGGCAGAGACGAGCGCTGACAGGGACCTCCCACGCCTCTTGACGGCTCCGGCCAATCACAGCTCCTGCGCAGTGCAACAGCAGCCTCTAGTGGCGAAAGAGACGCTCCGGAGCTGCAGAGTCTGTATTTGGACTGGATTCATCTTGAATCAGGGGGTCAAACATGTAGCCCAGCCCTGTGGCAGAGGTTAATTTCACTCTGGTCAAACTTTTTTTGAAACTCTTAAAGGCTTTTAAGATGTCAGGAAGGAGCAATCAACTCCACAAATAACTCAGTGTTTGATTTAACAACACAGAGAGGAGCCAAGCACTAGCACTGAAAGGGTTAAGGGTTTTGTTACCAACCAGATGAATTCTAAAACGGATATTTAGAGCTATCAGAGCAACATATTACAGAAACAGTGCTGAGGGTTGTTCATTCATTGTGGAAGATCACGGATTAAAACAACTATTCAACAGTTGGTTACACTAAATTGTTTTGTTCTTGATTTGATTTTGACCGGGTTGATTAATATGGTTTTCATACCGCTGGTTTGTTACCTTTTTTTTGCATGCGATTCTCACAGTCTAGTCATGCAGTGCTCATTGGCAACCTCTCTCTTACGTCTGTAATTTGTGAGTAGATAAAGCACTGAGAGATGTACCTTTTGATCATTGATTTGTCAAACAGCTAAAGGCAGGGCGGCTCAGTTGGTAGAGTCCGTCGTCTTCTCACTGGACGGTCGGGGGTTCGATCCCCAGCGCCCGCAGCCACATGTCCGATGTGTCTTTGGGTCAGACACTTTACCCCACGTTGCTCCTGCTGCTTCTCTGGTGGCGTATGAATGTGTACAAATGGGATTAGTTACATAATTTGTGATAACATGGGATAATCGCTGTGAATTCATTTTGTATTATAGATATTTAGGTATTTAGGTATTTAGGTACTTCTATTTTAGAAGCCAATTGTCTTTTAGAAAATTACCTCCATCTTGAGACTTTGACCGAGCACACTCTGATTAATAGCAGGTCAACTCAAAGACTTGATTTAATTAAATAGAGAACTCTTTTGTTTTTCACAAGCTGCTGTCAGATATGAAACTTTGTCTTGAACGATGTCTGACCTCGTGTTTGGTTTCTTGTGTAAGCGTACACCACACAGCAGAGTCCGACGTGTAATCCATGGTGAGGTTGTGTCTGTGCAAGTTCATTTTTATTTGAGTTTAACACCTTGAAAGCTTTTTGAAAAGTAAAAACATTCAATACAGCTGTGTGCTTTAGGAAATGGGCAGCAATGTAAAAAAAAAAAATATATATATATATATATATGAGGGAAGCAATAGGAAATTGATTTTCAGAGGACCAAAACTTTTCTCCTTATAGACCCAACACAAATACAACTGAACAAATTCACAAAGATGAAATGTTTGCCTGAAAGTACATTTCACTTTTTCAGAGCCGGCACCAAATAACATTTTTCATGGAAACACGGTTACTGACGTGTCTTTATTACTGTAGTGCTGTTAATCAATGTAAAAATGTAAGGAGGCTGGGATTAATCAAAATTACATTGTTTAACCGCTGACCTTTTTCTTTTTTTATGCCTTTTAATAGTGATACATTTGAGAGCTTCTGTTACCAGTATTTTTAAAAGGTATAATTTAGAAATCAGGGAGAGAGCAGGTTATGACATGCGGGAAAGGAGCCACAGGTGGGATTCAACCTGGGTCGCCCGCTTGGAGGAGCAAAGCTTCCACTCATTAGGCGCGCGCACTAACCACAGCGCCACCAGGGCCACAATTGTGCTAATGTTTGACTGTTTTCTGAATGTTTTATCTAATGTTTCGACTTACCAGTTAAAACTCTCTCTTTAGATTAACCACATGCGTTAACATGTTAACGTTGACACCCCTACTCTTTATGCATTCCAGCACCCAAACCCTTCCAATCCTGCAGGTATGCAGACCCAGCACTGGATTTGCGATGGCTCTGTTACAGCCCAACTCCATTTTCCATCCAAGCTTTCATGTGTATATCAAAGCTCTTCATTAAAAATGAATGATTCGCTCTCGAAAATATACACCTAAAAATACAACGAGGTAGCCCTCATTGAAATGTGTAAGCGTAGCAGAGAGCAAAAAGCCAGCGACATGGCTCTGCAGGAAAATAATATTAATGAAGGCCTGAGAGAGCCATGTGTGCGCGTGGTGCTGACCCTGTGTCAGTCCACTCTGATTGACCCCACTGGAAGCTGGCTCAGGACCAGAAGCGCTTCAGTTCGTCAGCTCAAAGCATCCGGAACAACACAGGACTGAGGTGGAGGAGGTGTGGGCTGAGCAGCTTGCCTTTCAAATTAACTGCATTGCTGGTCTCAATATTGACTCAACTCCAGATCTGTGTGCTGCTGATTTACTACAACTTTTTATGTGTAGCTTCGGCCAAAGTAATTAGTGAGACCTGGAAACAGAACCTGGGAACAGGTTGTAAATAAGCAAAGAGTGAATGATCTGTACATTCTGCAATAACAATAATGAGGGTCAAACTTTGGCACAAGTGTACTTACATCTGGTTGGAAAGAGAGCATGCTAGATGCTATGATGAATGCCTGGTTTATCTATACAGTGTGTTTGCCATCTTTACCATGTATTTTAAAGGCATTAGTATGCACACGTTAGTTTAAATAAAGTTGTGACACTGCAGCTGCTGGGTACTTCATTACTGCTGGTATGTGTCCATAAAACACAACATTGAACAAATACTTTTTCACCTGTCGATCGCACTGGAGGACATGTGAAGTGGTCAACTTGGTTGGGTGGCTGTAGCTCAGTTGGTACCAGAGAGTACCAGAGAGTTCGGGGTTCGATCCCCAGCTCCTGCAGCAAAGTATTCGATGTGTCCTTGGGCAAGACACTTAATCTGAAGCTAGTCCGCGGCTTATGAATGTGTATGAATGCGATTAGTTACTCCTGATGGACACTTTACATAGCAGCCATCAGTGTGTGAATGGGTAGGTGTGATATTCTGTGTAAAAGCGCTTTGAGTAGTCAGAAGACTAGAAAAGCACTACAAGCTCAAGTCAATTCATCATTTACCAAAGTGATTAATTTCAGTTGTTGTGATATTTCATTCTGATATAATTCGTGAGATGACTGACATAGTTTTTCGTTTTGTATTTTTTTACAGCTAACTGCTAACATGGATAAAAATGGTGCTAAGCATTGATAGGAGATTTACAATGCCAGCCTCGGCTAGTGTATGCTTCCTCATTTTATGCAAAATTTTCATTTCTTGGATGAAATGGGTTGTTGCAGCACTCACATTGTGAGAGGGACTAAAATGGCTATGTGATGATATGTCTCCCATTGTCATGAAGAACTTTATTTATCAATTGGCAATCAGGGGCATACATGAATCCAAACCAAGTTGGGCTTGAAAGCTGTTTGTTGTACTGTTTGGGAAGAAACCAAGTAAAAAAAAAAATCTGGCTTCCTTCATGAGATGTAACTCACGTCAGCTTCAACCGTCTGATTGCAACTCTGAATGATTCTGTGATCTCAGGGATGAGAGAGGCTTTTTAATTTCCCGGTATAAAGTGTTTAAAAGCATCATTATGCAGCTATCAACCTTAAAATAACAGCTTTAAAACAATTTGATGCTACACTAACTTGTATTTGAAGTGTCTCTTTGATTCTCACTTTACATTGAAAAACCTGTTGTTGCAGGTATGATCATGAGGTGTGAGGTGCAACACGCTCTTTGGGAAGGCTTTCTTGCAGAAACGACTGAAGGCAAATATTAGAGCAAAGAAAAAGAGAGGAGGTGAGTAAATCTCAGACCGATTTTTTTGTTCCTACTGATCAAGGTGGATGGCTTTCCTACTTAGAGCTCATTGAGCATGATGTTACAACCTTGCAGAGGCAAGTTTCCTTTGCTTGCTTAAAGTGGAATATTTGGTCCCTGAGTGCTGTCTTCCTCTATATGAAATCAATGTGATCAAAATGTATATTTCTGATGGATTAGATTGACGTGGAGCTGTAGGCTCTTGTTTGATATTAAAGGTTGGCCTGTCTTATTGATGCATGCTGTAACTGTCCTTCCTGACAACGCTGACATAAACAACCCGGACAACATCAAGTCATTTTAATCTGCAATAAAACAGATTCATTCTTCATGATATTACCCAGTGTGTCACTGAA
The DNA here is from genome assembly GCF_963584025.1 of Labrus mixtus. NCBI lineage: Eukaryota > Metazoa > Chordata > Actinopteri > Labriformes > Labridae > Labrus > Labrus mixtus. Next base: position 9,399,760 of record NC_083630.1, read on the forward strand.
TAGGTGCTGCCCGAGGCCACTCTGCTTTAAGCAGATGCTTGTCATTTTTGATGCTGCAAAGAATACATTTTTAATGGTCAAGTTATATTTCGTAAACACTCAATATTTGCATGCATACAGCATGCATGCAAATTCACAGTTATAGACACAAAGCAATGGCATTTTGCACATGCATATGACTAGCTCCAGATGCCATCAATTGAAAATTATCTGTACTGCCTTCTTCTTTCCGTATTTCTCTGCAGCAGATACAGTCAACCTTTTTAATTTAATTGCAAAGCTTTACATTTTTGGCACGGAACAACCATTTTAGTTTAATCAAGGCAGTGTTGTGTTTTCTCCTCTGTTATTTTTGAGCATGTGGTGCCGCATGCTAATGAGCTAAAGCAGTCCTGCTGCAACTGCAATTATGAGCGTGTATAGCAGCTAATCCAGGGAAGTGGTGGCTAGCATTTAGGGCTAATAGAACCAGTGCCTTTTAGGTTTGCTCTCTGTAGGCTGCAAGGCGGGGAGGGCTGGTAACATCGACAGGTGTACTAATTGTTACAGAATATTATTTCTCTAAGTTGAAGTCTGTTCAAAATGCATTACACAGAAGGAAAGCAAGAAGCAAAGAGGAAATATTCATCCATCTTTGTTTCATTATTTTTGTCTTTATTCTGTTGTCCTTTCCCCCCTCCCCTTCTCAATATTCTTTTATGAACACATACCCCCACCCCATTACACTGCACCCACATTCTCATATTTGCTGCTGTAGCATGCCAGTCTATCACAGCAAATGGCTGTTTTTATTTCAATTTCACAAAATTGGATTTTAATGAATTCTGCAATGAAAAACCAAGCAAGAAATTATTTTCCAATATCCTCCCATGATATTCCACCATCCCTCTGTATTAGTGGAATTAATACTTGGAGCGTGCTGGAGATGCTGCATCAGGTGATGCAGGATTTGATTACGACTTTAAAGTTTTCAGCAAATCAGGTGTGTGTGGGGGGGGTGCATTCATGTTTTATTTTTTTATGTTTTAATCTAGGAAAAAATCCCTCAAGCAGCAGTGTTGCTAGAATGTGATTAGCATACTGGGCAAGTGCCTTTGCCATTTCCTCTCATGTCTGAAGCACTTAATACACAAGCAGCATGTCTGTCTTTGATGGTGGAAGAGCATCTAACATTTGCAGCGTGTAAAGTTGAACTGAATTGCAGCCATTGTTGCTTGTCCTTTCAAGAACCGTTTCTGAAGGTATTGCTCCCTGATTGTTCCACAGTCTGCTGTGACAAGATAAAAGCCAAGTAGTGTGCATAGAAAAAGCAAACAGAGAGCATAAAGCACACGGCCATTTCAACCCTGTGTCTGGTTAGCTTGCTTAGAGTGCTCTGTGTACATACTACGTATTTACATTGCTCGATTTCAACAAGGTGGTGAAGGGCTCTCTCTATACGTGTTAAACTTTGGGTTGGATTCACAAATGATATCCTCATCAATTGTAATACCAAGTCATCTAAAACAAATGCGGTCTAATAAGTAAGTCCTGACATTGCCCCTGCCTTCATGATTACGCCATATGTTTAGATTTTGTTGACTCCGTTTGAAGTACGAGTGTAAAGATGTAGATGTTAATTTTGCAAAGGGGCACACAAATCAAAATGCCTCTGGGTACAATTGGATAGACCTACAACCATAATGAGTGACATCATACATGTACGTAAGCTGTGGTCCTCCAGGGGGACGGCCCGGGTTCGGGTAAGACATCAAAGCCCAAAATAAACCTTCAAAATATATGTAAATTGCACAGTAAAAGCTGGATATTATTGAAGCAACCTTTTTAGCAAAAGCGTCTCAGAGAGGAGCTGCAGATCAAAGCTGACGTTGAGCGCGAGGTGGGGACACACCCTGGACATGACGCCGGTCAATCACACGGCTCACAAACTGAGATGGAAACCCACTTGCTCTAACCTGCTTGTTGTTGCACTTTGGTGAAAAAGGTCTCGATCTTCTGTCTGAAACCTACGACCTTCTTGCTGTAAAGGTCAACAGTGTGGGAATGCCCCTGCAGTGTCGTCGGGTCGGGTCTGCACTGTTGTCATCTTGGAGGTGTGTCGTTTCATTTCATTTCAAGACGCTTTATAGGCATGAATGGTAACAACTGTTATTGCCAAAGCGAAAACGATTAAAACAATCAACAATAATATAACATCTAAAACACTTAATATGTACTTTTTTTTTACAATATACATACATATACATAAATATTTGCAAAGATACATTCAATATAATAAAATCAAGTCTATTAAATTATTACCAAAATAGAAAAATAAAGTGAACTAATTGTCTGTTTGTCTCATATATTGGCAATTATTTACATATTGTGCGGCTGAATGTATAAATTGTGTCTTACCTGTGGATTTCTTGCAGCTCACTAATTAGAGTAACTTCAGAACACCTGGGCCCAGTGCTGCAGTCTCACCCACACACACACACACACGCACACACACACACACTCGCTCGCTCTCACTCACACTCACACTCTCTCTCTCTGCACTGACCCTCACCACAGCTATATTGCATTTTGGTTTGAGCATGTTAGACTAAGGGCTGACACACACTAAAATATTTTAAAATCGATTTTGAAAATGTCAGACACCCCACACACGACAGATTAAACAGTTCAGAGTCTCGGTCAAACGCAACTTAAGAACATTTTGGTCCAACTCCTTTCCTTGTCAGTTGGATTGAGGCTTTTTTAACATCACACGTTGTAATATAACTCGTGTTGTTGCCACAAATCAACAAATTGGTCCTGAATTCATGACATCCATTTAACTTTATCCTTCACAATTGCTGTTGTTCGCCATGGTGATGTTTGTTGTGCTTCCTGCTTCAGTCAGCTAGATTCCTGAATGGCTATTGATCTGTTCCATGTGACAATTCACAGAGGCCGTGCTCGGCCGTCTTTGGTGTTCTCCCCACACAACGGGATTTCTGATTGGAAATATTTAACTTGTTTCATATTTACAATTTCAAATTAGAGCGGCCCTGATTGTCTTCTGAGCAGATCGGGGAGTTTAAAACCAAACCACAGAAGAATCTGGCAAGATAATCTGACTTTGGTCGGAAGGGGTTAATCGGGCCCGAAATCGGCTCGATAATCTTGTAATGTGTATTGAGTTGACCTTTTGTGATGTTTGCGTTTCACACATTTAACTCCACTCATGCACGTCACACACCACTGACTTTACAGACTTCCACCCCTCATGTTGGGTTGACAAAGAGTTGTTTGACTCATTTGGTCTCGGTGTGTTGATAAGGGTTAGGAATTGTTCTGTTATATAATTCGGTCTGATTTCGATGAATGAAGAACTATGTCAGCCTTAAACTTTGGGTTGTCTCCCCTTTTTGTTGTGACCTGCTGAGCCAGGTCATGACAGGAGCTAACAACAACCCCACCGAGCTGCTCTCTTTACACACAAATCAATAAGAACAAGAAAAATGAATGATTTCATAAAATGACTGTACCGGACATCTCTTATATGACCAGATTGATAAAACTGATGGTATAAAAAAGAGATATTTGATAAAACTGATGGTATAAAAAAAGAGATGTTTCAAGGGAATATATTCATGGTTTAACATGAATCACACACACACACACACACACACACACACACACACACACACACACACACACACACACACACACACACACACACACACACACACACACACACACACACACACACACACACACACACACACACACACACACACACACACACACACACACACACACACACACACACACACACACACACACACACACACACCTTATTCACCAGTAAGTATCTTGGCTCTCTCCAAACAAAGAGGCAGGGCGTCGAGGTCACCTCTCCTTTCTCTTTCTGAGGGCTCCATTTCTTTCATTGCCTCTCCTCGTAATCAAGGACGTAATTAGTGCTTGCCAGACAAGCGCTTTCTTCTTGAGCAGAAACAATGGCTAACTGTGATGTGAAAGGATGCTGGGTGAATACACAACTCATCATGCATGCATAGGCAGAGAAGAGGGGTCAGAGTGACAGCAAATTGTAATATGAAGAAAAATAGAGCCGTGCAAATGGGTATACATTTTGTGTATTATCTTGTCTTTTCAAATGCTGCTGCTATTGTTCACTGGGACAAAAAAAATCTATATTTTTAATCGAGGCAGCCATATTGTAAACATGTTAAGGACTCACTCTTCCTTGTAAGGGTCTCTTTGCCATGGCATCGAGTTTGTCACAAACCGTCAAGTTACAGTCCCTAAGGTCATGTTCTGTTCCTGTCCTTTTATTTGAGTATTATTGTTATTTCCTGTTTTATTTTGGACCTACCCTGGTCTTTCAGATCCTGCACCTCGTGTTTCCCACCTTGCGCTTCCCTGCGCTGATTGTTCTCGCCTGTGTCTCGTTAGCCCCTGATTGTCTCTGAATTTATGCTGCATTCAAGTGCTGCTCGGGTGGTCCAGTTTTCCATGTCTGGAAGTCGTATTTTCTGACTTCGGTGTGTTCACATGATTTCAGTTTGGAAAGTCAGAATGTTGTAACAACAGTTGATCTAACGAAGAAGATCAGTGAAATGTGACTGTTATAAGTTAAGTTATATTTCGGCAAAAAGTTGATGTGCAATATGTGAATTAAAAGAACGGATGTTAACATTAACAAAACATATTTTGCCCCCCAGGTGATGACAAGTCTGACGTCAAGTCGGGCACCTAATTCTTTTCAGAGTTTCTGAGTTGTTGTTCGGACTTCAGCAGGCGTTCATGTGCATTTCACAACTCTGAAACCCATTTTTTTCCTATGTGTACAACACCACATGAATGCACCAATAATCCTTGCGCATGTTTCCTCCCTCTTTTTTATCAGTTTGTTCCATGTTCACTCGTTCCAGCACTCTTTTCTCATGAGTTTTTTGACCAGAGCCTGCCCCTCCTGGATTTGTTTGTTTTAGTGTTTTTGAGTTACCTGTGTACCGATCTGGACTGTTTAATAAACTGTACCCTGTACTCAACTTCAACTTCATCAACTTTATTATTATCCCAAAGGAAATAGGAACTCCAACCACACCGAGCCAGAGGCTGAAACAGTTCAGACGCAGCACAGAAACGTGCATTAAGTCAAATAAAGTGCTGTGCAGTCGGTGAAATAAACAGTGACATAATGAATAATCAAGCTAAAATCGGTATGAGAAGAATGTACCAGGGCCAGCAGGAAGGAGACCAAACTCAAAAATAAGTGGGACAGTACAAGATTTGCTGAGCCTTCACACTCTTAATTTAAATGTCCTGCAGCTGAGCTTGCTGCACGCAGATCACCTTGCTTCACATTTTGACCAGCTTTGCTCGCCTGTTTTTGCTGGACATTGTGAGACAACCAAACCATGTCACAGTGGTTATTGTACCCTGCTCTGTTTGAGCCTGCATTTCTGTGTCCTTTTATCCGTTTGGTTCTGTTATAGTTGATTTGGTAAAAAAAAAAAATTCTGGATGAAATTGACAACAAAGGTATCTGTGACAGTTGAAATGTATCAGTATGTCTCAAAGACACGATCAGAATTTTGGACAGAAGTTTTCTACAAATGCTGTGCGACATTGCAACTCCAACATTTCAATGCAGCAGTATTTCAGATGTTCAAATTAAATTTCATTAAAACAAACTTCATTCTGGGGGGTTCCAATCAACATACATGCTTAACATCAGATGTTTCTGATTCTTTGAAACAGTGCAATGTTCAAAATGATCCAAAAAGTCATTTATTTCAGGTTCTGGATGTCATGCAGTTATTCTTAACGTTCGAGTGTCTTTTCCCTGCATCCTTCTCCTCCTTACCTTTTTTATCGTATGGTCTCATTGCACTTTATCAACAGTTTTCCCTGACAAGAATCACAGGAAATCCCCGAGCTAAATGTTCCTTCCTTTTTTTTTTTCCTTGCCTTACTCACCTGTTCAGCCATTCATCCGCATATAAAGGCCTCTTCCCGTCCTCCCTCAGTGAAGGCAGAATCAAGTGAGATTAAGTGACTTTGTAAGTCATCAAGGCCATGTCTTGTAATATTGATCTGGTATACAGGATGAAATAGGGTGATCATTGGAGAAGTAATTATAAAGGGCCTCAGCTCCTGTCTTCCTCCTCACTGTTTATCGGCGCGCTCATTAAAAGACATTGGCAGACAGATGGGGCCTATCTCTCCATTTGCCAGACGACCACACCGTAAAAGTTGGGAGGGGGGCAGGGGGTGGGTGGGGGGGGGTCATTGCTCCCGGTAGTGCGATAAGCGGTGTACGCCAAATTGGAGGAGGACTGATTACGTCCCTGAGGAGATGTGTGATGAAGCTATCGGCTCCATTTGAGCCGTCTTCTTCTATTTCATCGAGCACTCCGTCTCTTTTTGCTTACCTCCATCACCGCTCGGTTAACTCTGCCTTCACTGTGTCTGCCACCGTGTTTGGATGTCGGTGTTCTCTCTATCTTACTCTGACAATTTTCTTTTTCATTAATCTGATGGCTTTCAACCAGCTGGGTGAATGCTACCCTTTGATTGGCTCAGCTGAGTAAGTGCCATTTAGTATGACAAGAAGCCTCTGACTTGCCTGGATACCAACAACCTGACATGTTTCCTTCCAGAGGCTAGTTTTATTGCTTCATCGCTTAATCTCTTAATTCAATTCATTTAACCCTTATTGAGCTCTCTTTGTGATTTAAAGAGGACATATTATCCCCCTTTTCCACCTTTTCAAACAGTCCCCTGTGGTCGAAATGAAACATCTGTGCTGTGCTTTGGTCAAAATATAACATGAATCAAGCACCAGAGGAGGTTTGTGACCCTGTGTAAACCAGCTCTCTCAGAACGCTCCGTTTTGGTGTGTGTGTCTCTTTAAATGCAATGAGCCCCCCCTGAGTTTTCCTGGTAGACATCAATCCTCTGTAGCAAGAAAGAAAATGGCGGACCTGCACAAACGTTTTGTTCTAGGCTGGGGATGGAGTCCGTGGGTGGAGATACCAGAATTTTTTTTACCAGAATCCCACTGTGATGTCACAAGGAGAGCACATTAGAAACAGACAAAAGTTTGTGGGACTTTTGTCACTCTTAGTTTGCAGTCCTGCGAGAAAGGAAAAATAAACCAACAGAGCCTCAGTGATATAAAGGAGGATTCAGACTTAACTAGCATCAAAGATGACAGAGAGTCCTTCTGCTGTCAGACCCTGCCACTCCTTAATAATGTAGCTGCACCACCTACAGCGGACGCAGTGCTGAGTTGGGTCCCATTTCTTAGCTGGCCACAAAACCCCACACAATATGCCTCAGGGCACTTCAGAAAAAAGCATCAATTAAACAAGGATGAATTCTCATGGCCTTTGTAGCAAAGCTTCAACACAGAAGTGTTTACCTTCATAGCAAAATATGGCCACAGGGCATGAAGCCACATGCAGTGATGCAGGCCAAGGAGGTGATGAGGTGGACTTAGTCAATGCAGGACACCGAGCCTGGCAGAAAGTCAACAATGTGAAAACATTTTCAATAAATGTGCAAGATGTCAGAATATGTTAAAAAAAATGAATAATGCAATTTTATTATTCCAATTTGTTTATAATAATATGATTGCTACTTTGTTTATATTATTTTGTTTACTTTAATTATACCATCTGATTAATAAAAAACAAGTAATCTCTCATTAATAAAGGGCAAATTAGTGCACAAAATTCAAACGTTATATATCTTCACTGTTGAGAGAAACTCCTACCAGCTGCATGAACGGCTGTTTGACCTCTGACCTTTTCTTTTGGGAGGTGGACACGCACATAGACTGTTAATATAAATAGACGAAGCCTGAGTGACGTCACCCATCTGTTTCTGCAGGGGGATCCGGAGGCTCATCGGCGGCCGCCACCAAAGCCTAACTTTCATTCAACCTGACAACAGGCTAAGAGCTGGAGCTGAGGCCAGTTTTAAGCCTCCTAGTAAACCGTTACACCCCCACCCCCCTGTCAATCAGGTCAGCTACATGCCTAACTATTCATAACTGGTATCGTTCAAAAAAACTAAACAGATGTACCCCCATCCTACAGTGTGTGCCCATGAGACTAATCTTTTTGTACCGGCAAACTGCTGTAAAAAATGTTTTTTTTTTGGCTGTGGTGAGTATGTGACTTCTGGGGCTCTTGGAGCCAGCCTCAAGCAGAGGGAGGAACGATGCGGAACCAGGCAAACGGGGTCAGCTACACAACACTTTATATCAATGCTATGTCCAGTTTGACATATTCACAGAATCAAAGATCTTATAGAAGAACATAATGGAATGCATTAATAATTAAGCAGATTAATTATGTGCAAGGAGATGGCATTGGTTGTGTGCTACAGTCTATGGTCTTATATCAATGAATGTCATCACCCCATCCCACTTGCTTGCTCCTGATTTCTATTTATAGCTTGTTGCATTCACACATCAGCTCACCCAGACTTTCTGCCGAAAAATAGGAAGCCAGCAGAAGAAAACCTGGATAAAGTCAGAGTGAAAAAAATTGCCGATTTGCATTCACACATGCAGCTCACCCCGGAACATTCAGGGCCCGTATTCACAAACATTCTGAGAATCCTCTCAGAGAGCTCCTAACTTAGCTTAAAAAATCCCATCAAGGAGTCTTAGCTCAGGAGTGATTTAGGAACAATCTCAGAGCAACTCTGAGCAAGGAATGGACAGAAACTTTTATCTTAGTGAGGAGGTGTGGTTGACCCCGTTGCTAGGTATGACATATTTTTTCAGAAGCTGTGATTGGTTAACCAAAAAAAACATTGAGATAAAAAGTAAAATATAGAATCCATCAGACATTGTGCAATTATAAACACTATGAAATTTGCATCTGTGTGATAGACATACTTTAAAAGTATATCGCCTACAAGGTGTTTGAAATCACATGCTCACTTGTGCAGCAGCTTCATGCTGATCATTACATCATCAGGTAAAGGGTCTTAATTAGTGATTGGATACACATGTGGAGGTGACCACATGTAGAAAAACTCAACATGCATGTCTCACTTTGTACTGAATGTCATAGATGGATCGAAATGTCTGCATGAATCATTTTTGTCTGTTGGGCCAACTTTGACTCAAAAAGATTATTCCTCTTGTCCTGTTTGGAGAACATTTCTCCATTTTCTCCTCAACTTGAGAAGCTCTTAAGTCTGTGAAAAGTCCTCCTCACTACTCCTGTAACAGTTTTACACCTTAGGAGCTCTCTTAAGGGCTAAGATGCTTTGTGAAAAACTTTCATCTTTAAAAGGATCTAGTCCTAACTTTGAGGAAATTCTTAGAAAATGTCCTGATTCTAAGCTGTTTCTTCCAGTTTCAATCTGACTCGAGGAACATGCCCAGATATTTGTATTCTGTGACTCTCTCTATCATTAGCCCATTCCTGGCAAAAAATCTTGGTATTGTTTTCGTACATTTCTGTAGCTCTGGAGAAAAGCATCAATTTGGTTTTGTCAGCATGAAGTTCTCGTCGCAGGTCAATTAGGGTATCCTGCAGTACATTAAAAGACTGCTGCAAAGAGTACGTTCTAGACTTTCTTTTTGTCAAGTGTCTTGATATAACATTGGTTGTGGATTGGTGCAATACAAGTAAAATTTAGTTGATTGAAAATTGATTGTACCTGCAGCACCCTGGCCATCTGCTGCTGCTGTAAAGGTGACTCCATGGCTAAACAAACCTGTTTGGTCTCTTTTTTTAAAGGATGATGGTTTCCTTCTCTCAAGCCATGATAGGCCAATATGAACTACTAGCCTCTACTACTACTACTAGGTCTCAGAGCAGTCATTTCCACAATACAGGCCCTGAATATGGACAACTTGGAATGCATGTCCCCCAGGGATGCACAAGTAATTCTACCAGCAGAGGGAGATAAATAGGTAAAGTTCAGGGGTCTCAGTCAGACAATCCCATGCAGCTCCCCCTGGGAGCCTCCCCTACCCATTGGATCCAACTCATCACCAAATCACATCTGCACCATACAGCTGAAAATATAAACGCATGCTGTGTTTTCCCGGTGACTTACTGTCAAGTAGAGCCATCCTGTTCTCCAAGGAACACTCCAACAAAAGGATAACCACTCAGTGGTTCATATTCCAACACATGACTGGTGCATCTCATCTATACTGTAACTCTGGAAAAGTTAGGCTCCTTTCCTCAAGTTTCAGAACCAGTGCTGAGTCCCTCCATCACAAAAAAAGGGGATACTTGAGGCTGAAGATGTCTTTTACATGTTAAAAATGAAGGACTTTTACCTGTCAAAGATGAAGGGATTATCACAGTGCATCATCATTTATTTAAAGCCCCATGTGGAGTTTTTATCTGCGTATGAAACAGACTGAAATGAATACTGATGTCTCCTTGTGACCTACAAAAGCAAGCAAGACCATCAGCGACAAGATTGACAATTTTTACAAGTAAATTGTAAATGCCTGTAAACGCTGCGGCTGGATCGGTATCAGACTAGACAGTTTACAGCACATTGCACAAACAGCCTTTTCTTACATTTTAGACAGCTCATTTTTACAACAAAACCAGGATGAGAATTGACACGTGCAGGACAAGATCAGCAAAGAGATAAGAAGTATCACTAAGTCCACAGGGGGGGCGCCAAAATCGAAACAAACCGAAAGTCCCTCACAGGAGCTTTAAAGGAAATAATAATCTGTATAAGTGAGTTGATGATATTTCTATGGCTCTGTATGAATTGTTGCTGGGATAATTGTTGCTTCAGGTTCCTCTCACTGTCTTCCTCTGTTTGAATTGAAGCCACAGATCTGGTCCCAAGACTTCACCAGCTTCATGATTCACATTTATGAGCATTTACAAATCGTAATATCTGCGATTAACCGGAAAGCAAATGTTGGTCTCTCCTCTTTGAGCTGTTTCAAATCAATACAGAGCTTTGTAATAGCTCAAACGAGAAACATTTTAAAATAGACTCGACAATACCATGCCCCACACACAAACACAAAGACAGCTGAATGATTGCATATTCACACTGATTCGCACATAAACTGGTAAACACACCCTGTTGACAGAGAAGCCTCCCTCTCTAACAAGATGATGTCTGAGGCTGATAGTGAGCAGACTTGTGGACAGAGCAGGGTAATGCTGGGGTAGTGGATGGCTGGTGGCAGACATGGGGCTTGAAAGGCCCTTCTTTGGTATGGAAATGTTGACTGCAGAGAGGAGATATGTTAAAATATCTGACTTTCACATGGAATGCCAGGGGCTGTTTGGACATCTGCTGTGTGCTTTGCAGCTATCTGGCCTTCCTGAAACACTTGGGAAATCAACATGCACACATTATTTCGGGCAGCATAAGCATGGCTCTGTTGTCGACCCACACAGTCGCATGTTTAAAGGCGGAATCCACCCCGAAAAACAGCGACAGGCGACGAACGATGCATCCTTGAACCATTTTGTTCTTGTTCCCACTGATGACTGGCCAATTATAGCTGATGAGATGTCACGACGAGTCATCATGTTGTCTTCAGAATGGACTGTAAATATCAGGTGTCAGTCCCTTTTAGATTTTAAAGACAGATGTTTTCCTTCTGCGCTGACATTCAACAATCATACAGGCAGGAATCCATCAGTCAAGAGGCAGACAGACCTGCTTCTCCACTGACAGGAGCCTTAATAGACCAGAATGCAATGCAGCAGCCACAAGACATGTTGTGTTTGCCGCCCTCGCTATCCTTACAGCTCTCGCTCTAGCCACCTACATGAATAACCCACAGCTGATCAGAAATTCAGTGCAGCCATATGTGCACTATGGACAAAAGGCATGTGAGAACAGAAAGCTGAACTGACTGAACCTGTGTCTCTTATACTTCTACTTTAGGTGAATTTAAGAAGCAAAAGTCATTTTTCAATAGGTGAAGATATTTCATTATCCATGGGCAGAAACTATGTCTTAAAGGAATATTTGCTATAGGAATAGCTCATTATTTTAAGGAAATGCCCTGCATTGAAAGCAGGGGAAACAAAGGTAACACAATGCATTTACAAACACCACTATACCTCACTAATCAACACATCATGTCTCATTTGCTTGAGCCATCAAAACCCTGCCTTCAGTTTATCTTTGCCTGGAGCAGTTGCCAGGTAATCAGCAGAGACTCCAAGAGGTCAGCTGACTGTCAGGTCCTCACTTCTCTGAAAAAATTAGAGAGAAAAACCTTTTTTTTCCCCTGTAAATGACAAGCTTTAATAATGAGAAATGCCATTTGGTGTAAATAAGAAGAAAGTATAGGAACATGGCTTAAAGTATTTAAAGTACCAAAAGTGACACTGATTGGCTTTTAATTTTAAGGTTTTGAAGTTTATTTCATGGCAGAAGATTAACATTTGATCATGTGGGACTTCTTTTTTTTTGCTGGCTCTCTACAAATCAGTGATATCAATTCTAGTGAAATACCTCCCTCTTTTGTTCAGCATAAGAACTGCATCAAGGCATAGAGAAAAAGTGTGATTAAGTGTGTGTGCACGTGTGTATTAATGTTAAATACCAAAATCCTATTACTGTTGCTTTGAAGTCGATGCAAATCATCTACTGTCTTGCATTTAAATCAATTTTTAAGGGTTCTTTTTTGATATTCTAATTTAATGTTATTTATGTACTATTGCCTCATACATATTAGCACATCTCTGGATATACGCTGTCTACATTATGACAAGTCGACTTCTATCTCTTTGTCTTTTGTCTTGTTGGTAACAACCTTGTGTTCATTTGTACTGGTATGTTAACTCAAAGTGAATGCTCTGTGGCTTTGAATATTATAGTTATAATTACACACACACACGACTTGATGTCCCAGATCTGTGTTTCAAAGTTTTATTTGTAAATGGGTTAATATTGGTTGAGTATGCAGCAAAGCTATGTCAATATGGTTACATAGGCACAGCTGTAATGTTGCATATGTCCAGCAGATGGTGCTAAAAGCCCCCTCTATGGAGAGTGTAATATGCAGCTGGCCTCTGGTATGCTCAACAAAGGGTTCATGAGTAAATTCATCCAGATGTCAGCGGTTTGTTGGTCCCTTCTGTGTGTTACATGTTCCCCTTCTCCCTTTAGTCAGCTCCATGAGAAAATGGTAATCCAAGTTTGTTCTGGAAAGACTAAATCAGCCAGCACAGAGATTTAACTTAAACAAATCCAGTTCACTTGAGGTGAAGACCCACTGTGAGCCAGGTCTTATGCACATTATAATTGCTGATCCATCCATGCCAGGTGTTGGCCATGTTCTGATGCAGAAGTAGACGCCTCCAAGAGACATAAATTCAGAGGAAGAAGGTATCCAGCTTTATTGATAGTTAACCACCAGAGCTGGTAAAATAGTTTTTAGATCCAACAAGACTGTATCTGGGAACAAAAGCATCAAGATTTTGTACACAGAACGTGTACACTCAGTCATCAAAAATAAATAGAAAACAAGATATCCGTAGAACAGAAAAAAAAGAAATACATGCCACAGCTGAAACATAGAATGAGGACAGTAGAAGCTGGAGATGAAATGTTCCACTGTAAATGTCTTAAACAATGCAAGAGCAAATGTAGATTTAAACAAATGCACGTGATGAACACCATCTGAAATGAACTGTTAGCATTTTTATTGAGAATCAGAAAACTAAAACAGTATATGATGTGTCCAAAACAAGAGAATTTCTGAAATTGATAGCCAGCTATTAATTTACCTCAACACAAGCTTCTATCATCTGCTCCTCCTACAGAACAAACAGCAAGTCTAGTCATCCTTGTCCTTTTTAAAAGAAATATATAACTATGTATCCTGGAGGTCCGCCCGTATCCATATAAGACAAACACAATCATAAACCGCTACACAATCATCAAGGAAAAGTGGCAAACCCATCCTCACCAGTTAGAATAATCATCCTTGGTGAAACAAAAACCCTTCGATGTGTGGGAAGTATGACAGATCTGGTGACGTTCTTGGGAGAATACACCAGAGATAAGTCAGACAAGTCTACTTCAACTCAAAGCTCGGCCCTCTGAACATCCTCAGTCTTCATAGTGGAAAATGAAACTACAGGTTATTGTCCAATTTATCCCCCAAAAAATAACATACTAGGCTCTGTTCACGTCGATAAGCCAGTTACCAAGTTACATTGTCTGTGTCTGGTTTGTCTGACATCACCAACAGTTATATTTTCATGGAATTAAGATGTATGTATGAATTAACTGTAATTGAATAAAATCTACTTTAATAAGTCAAGTAATCTGTTTAGAGTAATCTGTTTAGAGGTCAGAGTTTGCTCCAAAAGATCTACTTGTATATTTAAAGCTGCCATGAGATGTAGAAACAAGGAAGTCGGCAGCACAGCAGCCTCAATCTCTCAAGTTAAGGGGATCTCCTGCTTATACAGTATTGCATTTCCATAAATGAACCGTTAAGAGTAGAAGGGATGCTGAAAAAAAGAAGATAGAAATCAGCAGATACTTGTGTATCCTGACTTTTAGTACCAGTTAGAAAAAGGGTACAGAAATGTTTGATCTCACATTTCCGACACTGCATGTCAATCACATCTTTCTTTTGACTCTCTTACTGCTAAATTCCACCAGATACATGTTCGCTGTGTGTCCCGTCTACCACGGTAGCAGAGCTGAAAGGTTCTTTTATTCAATGTTTGTGTTTCCGCTGGCTCCGCTCCGCTGCGTCTCACAGCAGATCTGCAAAGGCTGCTATTTTTGCCAGGTGCCGGAGCACGACGCGTCAATTTACCACTGAGCAGAACGAGCGGGACAGGAAGTCACACACCGAAACAACATTAAAATATCCGGTTTATTTTCAGAATGTTGTGTTTATAAGGGGTTTTATACCACATGCATTGTATTATCTCATGCTTTCGGGATGATTTTGTAATTACAGTGGGAATTTCTTGAGTTGACGCGCAACGCACACGTATCTGGTGGAAGTTCTGGGTTATGCATTTCAACTCATCTGTATTCATTAGGTAGTTTGCTGATTCCAATCCTAAAAACTAAGACAAGCCTGTCATCACTTTTCTTTTTCTCTGACTTGACAAAGCTCTACTTGGCCACTGAAGACGTTTTGGAACCTTTTTTGACATGGAGAGGTAACTCCTGAAGTCAATTCTGTACAAAAGTCGGAGTGTTCCTTAAAGTAAATTCTTAATTTACTTCTGAGGGCATGTAGAGGCATGTTCAGAGGCAGGGAGCCACATGTGACCTGTTTGACAAACACTTCCACTAGCTTAGATGCACATGCTGTAAGTGAAATATGTGAACAGTAATGTGAAACAAATAGTTTTAATCGATCAATATGATGAGCAGATGAAGCTTCCTACAGCCTTACTGAATGAGGTTCTGCTAAAACGAACATATGTCAGTTTCTTATTCTTCATGAGTCTTGAGTAAGGTATCTTTTCACAGCACACCGTGTAGAGAGCAGAAAGGAGTGCCGGTTTCACAGTCCTTGAATGTGTGACCTATGTGTCTGTGTGTGTGTGTTTGAGTCCTTTAGGAAGTCCAGCGCCACCACGCCACCTTCATGCGGTCCCAGACGGCGTCTACGGAGTCAAAGGCGGGACGTACATCCAGGATGGAGAACTTGTAGGTTTCTTTGTTGATTTCGCCGTCGTAGTAGTCGATGATGTAGCGCACCTCCTTCCCACAGCGGTCAACGATCCAGTCGTGGCGGTCAAAAGGCAACTCGTAGCTAAAGGACGAGGAGAAGCAACAGCTGTTAATGTTTGAACTGGACGCTGGTATGTGCTTCTTTGAAGCAGCAATGGAAGCTATAACTAATGGGACTGTACGAAAGGGATTATACAATTTAAGAAAAAGAAAGTCACTTCATCTGAGTTGTGACATCTCTGACTTTATTTGTTATTGGTGGTAAAACGTCAAACCAAATGTGCAGGAGGCAGGATTTGGGGTACGTGTGTGGCAATTAACTAATGTGTTGGGTGTGTGTGTGTGTGTGTGATTTGTATTTTACTGTTGCCATCGTCTGCCAAGGGAAACTGATGGAAATTAGCTAGTTAGCTAAACCTGCTACAAAGCTTCTCTTCTCTTCTGAGACTAATGTTTTTGTACAATGTCCCTGATCAAATAAACTAATAATTAATTTAAATGTTGTTTTAATGATGCACACAGCAGCAGCATTTCAATCAGAGTGAAATAACACTAAAACATGTTTGACTGTGGGATCTCCATTGAACATCACAGGATGTTTTTCCCTGAACAATCTTGCCCGGTGCAGTATCAGATCTGTATAGAAGGTACATATAATGTTTCCATGCTTGAAAACTGGGTTTAAGGAAAGGAGAAGAAGAACAGGAAGTAGAACATTCAAACTTTTCTTCAATAAATGATGTCTAAACATCTAACATCCTGCTTCAGGTGGATTAAAGGTTTAAACGTAAACAAAAATAGTTTTAAGTTTAATGTCATCGTGTTAATACAAAAGGAATGAAGACACAAATTAACTATTTCTTAACGTCTTAGTTTTTGGGATTAAAATCAAGGCTGATGTAGTTTGAAGGAGCTCACCCCATCCAGTGACGGACGCGAGCTCTGGGAGAAAACTCTTTGGCTTTTCCACCAAACCTCTTCAAAGTCGGCCCACATGGACATTCCCTGCAGTCAAAAAAAAAAGAAACCATCATTAATTAACGGTCAATATTTCAGGCAGATCATGTACACCCTGAGGTTGTGATGTTGTTATGTTTGTTTGATGCTACGATTGATTCTTCCACTGGACACAGTTGTTTGAAAACAGTGAGGGTAATAATAAGAAAGCTGGCGCCCTTGTTGTCGAGGGCCAGTTGTTGTTGACTCACTTTGCATGCATGGCCTCCCATTTCAGGATCTCCTCCCAGGCCTGCTCATTGTTTGTATTGTGGATTTTAATGATGTTGGTCATGTCCTTAGCAGCAAGGTCATCCTCCCGCCAGCGCCACCTGCAGCACAAACAAGTGAGTGGATCATCATTTACGGCTTTACTGACAAAATGCAACGCCATGGCTCGTCTTATTGTAAATGTCGTGACCATGATCCTTTAACCCAACAATCCCACAACAACAGGTATACAAATTTCACAATAATATTACTTGTTACGCTCAAAAGTAACCCAATATAAGCATCATTTTCTTCAGGAAAAAAAGATCACATCTCTCTCAATGATCTCTTATCATCCTCTTCATGTGGGTTGCTCTGTCTGTATCTGCCAAAACTCAGATTTTGACTTTGATATTTTCTTAATTTTCTGTGTCTTGGAGGGCGTCAACATTTACAAAGTGGTTTTGTAGCCTCCAGCTAATAACATCCTGCACCGTTTGAGGTCAAAAGGTTTTTAAGCTAAGCTTTTGGTGTTGTTGAGGCGGGATGGGGGTTAAAGTTCTGTTCTCAAACCGCAATAGATGAACCTTTTTCATACTGCCTTTAAGATAAATGGACAGAAATGTTTTTTAAAAATCATTTTAAATTCCGTTACAAACTGGGGGTATGTTTCTGTAAACACCTGCAGTGATGAGCTGACATAAGAAAGGCTGAGTAAGGACTGACCCTTTCCGCAGCATGGCGTTCCAAAACATCTGTTCAGAAGGGTAAACCCAGTTCTTCTCGGTGTTGTGGCGAGGTATTTGTGACTCCTCTCTGTTGACAGACAGGCTGAAAGGTTGGTCAGGAGCTGGTGATTGGTTGGGAGGAGGCATCTGGAATAAGAAAAACAGAACAAAACAGGATTTAGACGCAGGACCGCATAGTTTAAAGACACATACGTAGCTTATCCAGCAGAAAATAAATTCAGTCTGCAAGTAACAGCACAAAGGCATGGCCAAGATTGCTGCTTGGAGAAATCAAGAAAATATTTTCTACAAAAAACATTCTTGTTCATAGCATTAAGATCAGTGAAAAGAATTGAGGCTCTATGTTTGATGATTTAACATTTATTCCTGATTTGCTTGTTCTCTCACTCCCCTTCCCTGTCGCTCAACCCCCCTCCTCCCCTTCCGTACCCCATACTGGTAAAGGTACCATGTTTGCAGGGTCGATGTCGCTGTTCGCGCCTTCTGCAGCTTTCATTGGACACTCGACAAACTCATAGGCCCGGTCTTGGTGAGCCGGACCTGCTTCCGCTTTGTGCATTGGACACTCAGGCGGAGGAGTAACTGAAGGACACAAAAGCAACTGGTTCAGACTTAAGAGGGGACAACAAAAAAAAAACTCCAACCATATTAGGCCACAGCTTTAATTGACTGGTAAAGCATTTAAAAATGAACTTTGAGACGAAACAAATGTGTTGTGACAAAAATAATTAACAGGCCTGCATGTCACTGATCTTATAACTGTTACCTTTCACAGGCTGCGATTGATGCATGGGACACTCAGAAGGGGGAGACACTGAGAAAGTAAGATACAGACACATAAAACAACATTATTACATGATATAATATAGTAATATAATGACGTAATGCTAGTTAGGAGTCTCGTAAAGTCACCTTTGACAGGCTTGGCGTCTTGGTGCATGGGGCAGCCCTGAGGTGGGGTGGCCATGATGGCCTCTGCCTGGACTGTAGGGGCAGCTGGTGTAGACATGGAGGCTCCCATCCTGCCCTGTTCTGAAACAAAAACACACAACATTTAGGCTGTCCACACAATTCACCTGAGATATGCTGGGGTGGATAAATATCTAAGTTGCAATAGCGAAAATAATGCTCAGCCCCTTGGACACCCAAGAAAGAACATTTAATTACACAGTTGGTAAATGCACATACACAGTATGTTATCTATATTTAGCCTGTGGTTATGTGTCTTTGAGAACTGAGTTCATATGGCTAATGTAATCGTCACATGTTTGGGTGCATTGAGAAGTGTATCCTCAAATAACCTCAACGATTCAGTCTGGAAGCTTCTACACTCAAGCTTTACAGTGATAATAAACAATTACACACCCAAACACTGTGATTACAATGAGTAAAAGAAACGAAATGCATAAATCAGCCTGCTATTCACGCTAAGCATTTACCCCCATTTACTAATTGTATCCACAGAAAGTCAGACTACCTAGCGGCTATGCTAATGTTAGCGGATAGGTTGACTACATCCTTTAAGATTTAACCTCCTTCTAAAAGTGATACTTCAAAATAACATTTTGGGACACCTCTTTTAGTATCCGTCTGACGGGTTTTCAACATGAGGACGGATATATAACGAGAGCGAGAGAATTAAGGAAACTAACCTTTGGGAGAAGTCAGATGAGAAGTGTTTTCTGTCCGGTTACTATCCCCAATGTCAACGTGCAGGACAGACGACGTCACCCAGAAGTAGTTGCACAACTGAGCTTACGTAAGCCATCACGTCATCACGTCGTCGTCGACGCTATGTAACTCCCATAATATTTAAATAAATAAAACTGTGGTTCTCACACTTTTTCGTTTCAAAGACCCCACAGGAATTAGACTACGGTCCCGTTATGATGTTATATTATCCCGGGGATCAAACATATTTTATAGATTTGTGTTTATATAGTCTATATTTAATTCATAGACTGTAAAGGTTTAATTACATAAAGTGTAGGCCAATAGGCAACCCGCAAAAGTGTCATTCTGTTAGCCTACTTGGGGATGGAATCAGTCTATTTCTTATACAAGAAATGTTTGTAATACTTTGTGACTACAATGAATCTGATAACATATTTACCCTTCTTTTATACATGTATAAATACAACAAGTTCAAAACGTAAGTTAAGCATTTGGCTTTCTTTTACTCTTATAATGTCTTTTTGCCATCAGTTTTGCCAACAATGGAGTGCACTGTAGGATTTAAACCAACTTTCCCATAAGTGTTAAAAGTCCTATTGACATTGTTTACCAAACACGTTCGCACTGACTTGTCCCTGTGTTACTTAACAAGGTTTTCCTGTAGTATATTGGCAAGTCACTAGAGGGAGCCAGAACCAGCGTATGGGTAAAATGTGTGTAGTATCCACAGTGGCACTGTATCAAATCATACTGAAGGGTACACTGCAGTCCTTCTTACATAAGGACTTATTTTTTAAAGAACATTTCGCCAGGTTAATGTAAAAAAAAGTACTATTTTTCCTTAACATCTCTGCATCAGTGGTTCCCAACTTTTGTTCATATGAGCCCCTCAGGACCCACATGAAAAAAAGTGATACCTTGCTGTTTAAAATTTTAAATGTTTTTATTGAAAATCTCCAAACAGAATAGTCCTACACACAACTTTTCTTACTAAAAGACCAACATTTCCAGTATGTGTTTAATCATTATTTCAGTTAATACTGTATGTGCATATAGCCTATCATTTGACAACCTCTGAGCCTTGCCGGGAGTCAATACTCATGAATGATTATGTTTTAACCACAGCTATTAATGAAACAGTAGTGGTACTTTTTGGAAATATATTTCAGTATTTGTAGCCACAAAGCTAATCAATAGGGCTTCATCATTGTATTCATAATATTGAAAATATGTGTTCTTAAATCAACCATTCAACATTTAATCTACCATTAACTTGGACTGAATTTTGCATAATATGCGACCTTTAAGCAGCATTTGGGTAAATGTTCAACTCATGTAGCTAATAATCAGAAAACTTAATATCGACGCAGGGCTTCAGCCTACCATAAAAATAAGGGGTTACATGAAGAGTTGTCTGTACAGGTGAGTTTTTAGTTGCTTCTTGATACTGTTCAAACATTCTTCTGATCTGAAGGTTCTAAGGACCTAAATCCAAAAAAGTCCCAGTTAGTGGCTTAAAAACATGACACAGTTTTGCTAACCTTTTTTCTGTGACCAAAGCTTAAATTTTCCATTTGTTTTATACAGGTTAAGGAAAGTTTATTAAGCCCCTAAAAATACATTTTCTAAGCATGTATGGTAAGTTCATAACATTACAATCAACACACAAGTTTATTCAGAACAATTATCCAGTTGATCCTTGACTTTTTTTAATCTACTTTGCACTGTTAAAATAATTTCCCTCAAACAGCATATACTGTTAAAAGTGTGAGTAAAGTAAAGCCCTATTATGCTTGAAGTTTTTGTGGTTGTGAACGCCCACATTGGAAAAAAAGACTTAACATTGGGACATTACTTGGACACCAATGGATATTGCTTTGGGTTTGGCTCCATTATTTGTTTGCTTGAGTAATTAATCCGAGTCCTTGCTGTGCCTGGAATGAGAACACAAACTCCGCTCACAGTAACGCTCTCCTCCCAAGTGTTCTGCAGGGAGAATTTGTTAAAGCTGTTTGTGATCATACAAAACCGTGATCTTGCATAAAGTTGCAATGTTTTGTATTCAGTATCAATAGGTGTCAGCTGTCTTAATATCGCAAATCCTTCTCTAAAGCAATAGTTGTAGCTTTGATAACGTGACCTTCCTCTCTTCAGAGAATGAACATTTGCGCCACAGACCAAACCTCTGCAAACCCTGCAGACCGCAATTATTGAGAAGTATGTGAAACTTCACACCAGTCACACTGATTAGAACACGGCTGTTCACACAAGTCGCTTCACCCATGTTGAACAGATTGAGGCGGAAGAGTTTCCTAATTTCTTTCAGAGAAATGGAGCACACATACAGAACACTTCCAGCAGTGCCAGGAATGAGACTCTTATCTAATAGTGCCACTTCAATTCATGGAGGCTCAATATATGCAAACTTGTGTCTGACCTGTTGTCAATTAGTACTTGTTCACACATTAGGTGTTCAACTCGCTCATGTCGCTGTAGGACACTTTAGGTTTGATTCATTGAAGTTACAGTCGGCGCTCAACGAGTGTTGAAAGTGGTTTATGTTCACATTTGGCCTGTCACTGTATGTGCAGTGTATCTGTTCTTCTTCTCTCATTTCGTTAGCTGCTATTGTTTGTTATTTTTGTCAGTGTCTTGTGAGCCCATATGGGCTCGGCACCCTTTGGTGTATGGCACGTTGAAATAAATGAATTAACTTAAAAAAAACAGCTGAATGTCTATCTGAGGGTTATAGAGATATATCCTGATGAATTGAATCTATTTGTGGATGTGTTTTTTTATTGACTCAATGTGATTGTGATTTCCCCACAGCTGTGATGCATACTATGAAGTTGTTGCAGTAAACGTTTTATACCCCAAACACACAACCAGCGTTCACTTACAGACATCCGTCATCTGATGATGTGTGTCTCAGGCACAAAACCAGCTTCTGGACTAGCACATACCAAATGGTAAATGGACCTGAGCTTGTATAGGGCTTTTCTAGTCTTCTGACTACTCAAAGCACTTTTACACCATCAGAAGGAACTAATCACTTCATACCCATTAATACGAGGAGCGGGAGCAATTCGGGGTTAAGTGTCTTGCCCAAGGACACATCGGACATGTTGCTGCAGGAGCTGGGGATTGAACCCTCGACCTTCGGCGACTCTACCAACTGCCACAGCCGCTCCAGAATCAAATCAAAGCATCCGTTACATGACATGGAGTAGAACATGCAGGAGGTTCACAATGATTAGGTGTCAGCGTATTAGTTTGGACCCATGTAACAAGACTTGGACACGTCACGCTCAAATCAAAAATCAAATGACTTGAGACTCAACCTACAAATTGAATTTGTCTCATTTTTGTTTGCCCTCATTGTCCTCACCTGTGTTTGATTGCCCCCTGTGTTTCTTTCCTTCTGTGTCAGGTGATTGTCACATTTACCCCGTGTTTGTGTGATAGAGTTTCAGCGTGGCTGTTGGTTTTCTATTCTGGAAAAGTAAGCTTTACTTTTTGCACGTTTGCCTGTTTGTTCAAATGAATCATCAGTTTGAATCTGGATTTGGGTTTACCTTTATTTTTTGGCTCTTGTGACATAACGGGGCTTTTTGAAATTTAGACTTTTCACATTTCATAAAATTGATAGCAAACTAATACCCATTTAAATTATGTCATTCCACTGTGATGACCCCTGATTGTCAGTACTCCTCCTGCTTCCTTGTATTTTGCTGCATTCATGTGGTGTCGGACAAATTGGAAAAACGAGTTTCCGAGTTGTAAAATGCACATGAACACCTGCTCAAGTTGGAACAACAACTCGGAAAACTCGGAAAAGAATGAGCTGTCCGACTTCCCGACTTGACTCATAATCGTCATCAAATGAGGGGCAAAATATGTTTCATTAATGTTAACATACTTTTAATTAATTCAGGTATTGCACATCAACTTTTAGCTCAAATATAACTTTTAACAGTTACATTTCACTGATCTTCTTCATACCATCAACGCTGTTTTGTGTTATTGTTACAACATTCAGACTTTCTGAACTGAAATCACGTGAACACGCTGAAGTCGGGAGAACGACTTCCAAACTCGGAACCTTGGACCACCCGAGCATCACGTGAATGCAGCATTTCTCCCCACTTAGGTTGCCTTCAGGTAGAGAGGGGCGGAGCCACTTAATTTGATATTGTGCACCTGGGCGGTGCACCTCAGTATTTAAGCTTGCTTCTCATGCTCTAGTTTTTCTCTCTTGTCAACTCTTCACACATTCACCTTTACAACCACCACTGATTTACAGATTGCATATTCTTTGATCAGAATGATTTGCCTTAGTTTGCAATAAATAATATCTTAGATCACTTAAAAACTGTGTGCTCTCCCTGTTTGTCCAGCTCACTTGTGACACCACGCTCTCGCTCCACTGTCCTAAACGCCATAAAAGCCCCATTTATTTATTAGACATGTTTTTTTATCCATTGTTCGTATATCAAAAAAATGGATTGGATCCTTAATAAGTATATTGCTTGAACATGGCAGTCTTAGAAGTTTTTACTCTTACCCTGCCACTCAAAACAAATAGATTGCATAATGCTGACAGATCAGGTGTATTTGTGAATTGTCACAGTGTTTAAACCCAGTCTGTAAACAAAGAGGGATTTAGCTGAAGTAAAACAGGCCTCTTCGGGCCTGCATCGCAGACTTTGTTCCTGCTTTGTAGTCCTGATTAATTCCAGTCCATCTACAGCTGGGACTAAAACGATGATGAATGTGTTATTTTCAACTCGCTGTTTTGAGATGTTTCCTTCACTGGGCCTTTTTATCTGTTTTCATTTCCACTAACTCTGCCTTTGATCAGGCACATGGGGGGACAAGCACGTCTGTTTCTCCTGGACAAACTCGACTGGAGCCTCTATTTACACTGTCTGGCCCTTTGGAGGGAGCTCTCATGTGTAGGAGCACAGTTGTGAAGAAAATGACATGCTTTATCTTTACATATTTATGCAGAGAGAACGCCAGAAAGGCCAACATCTGAAGGCAACATTGTTTTATATTTATTCCTTGCCTTAGGACATTATTCATCTTAACTGGTTTATTTAAATGTGATCATACATTAATGTCGATGGCATTATTCATGTATTCAACACTTAGGTTGCCTAATCGAACAATGAAAATATGTTTTCCTAAAAAACATGTTCTCGATTCAGGCTATTTGCCTAATCTTAATCCATAGTTTAGATAAACATTTCCATCCTTCAGTTTAAATTAAAACTGACATCTGGAAACCCATATTTCCTTGAAAAATAGTGATTTATCATAAATGATGTGCACTCAATGACTTACTTGACTTAAGCCTTTTGCTCCTCTTGGGTGCATAGGCCGCTGACGAATATCCTCCATTTCACTCTGTTTGTGGCTTTTCGCTCAAGCTGTCCCCAGTTGAGTCCACTCTCTGACATTTCTGCCTCTACACTTCTTCTCCAGCTGTTCCTGGGGCGACCTCTTTTCCTTTTCCCCTGGGGGTTCCATTTCAGGGCTTGTCGGGTGATGTTTGTGGCAGGTTTTCTGAGGGTGTGGCCAATCCAACTCCACTTTCTCTTTCGGATTTGTAAGTCTACAGGGTCTTGTGCACTCAATGGGCGATGACAATTCCAAAATATGATTCCCTGACAGCAAAGTCTGGGGTGTGTAGTACAATGTGCTGGGTTGTGGTTACACAAAGTTAATAGCAACGCATTTTTCAATAATTAGCTAATGACTTGATCAATGCAAGGGATGAACTGGGGAGTTCCCATCATGAAATGTGCTGCATTGCCTAGCAGAAGAATATAATATATCTCCAAATGGGATGCCAAAAGACCAACCAATACCAAAGGTATTAACCATTTAAATGTCTCTGATTTCACTTTGAAATGAACTTCATAATGTTTGCATTATAACTTGAATAAATTCATGGAGTTTGCATGACTCTCACTTTGTCATTCCTGTTGCTTTTTTAGGTTCTCCGCTGTCTTTTGGAGACATAATAAACATTTCATCTCCTTAGGTGCTGTCTCTTATCAAGCTAGGCGACAGCTTGATGTTCAGCTGTTTTTATGTTTAAAAAAATCTATTTCTATTTAAAAAAATGTTGCTAAAGGTTAATAAATATGTGAGAAGGCATGAGACTGTGCCTACTCAGGGCATCAAATAAATGACACTTGGATGCGTCGGTAGTCCTACTGGAGAAGACTTTGCACACCAATTCCACTGGGCTAAAAAAACACAAAAAAGTCCACAGGTCAAAAATCTAGGTGAAACAGTACAAAAAGGTGGAAAAATTAGCAGCTAACGTTTCAGTCCTTCACTACCAAGCGGCAGAATCTAGAACAAAATCTACAGCACATTAAGATTTAAAGTCAAATTGAAAGCTTGACTTCCCCACTGAGTGGAACATGTTCTCCTAAGTAAGATAAGATATCAATCAAAATGCCTGAAATCATCCACAGAACAAATAAGGGGACATTTTCATCCTGGTAGAAAGTAACAACACATTTCTTTTGGCTGTAAAGTATGTATCTGCCTGCCACAACCAAAGAGAAGACATATGTGTCTCCTCCCTAAACTAGAGCTCTGCTCAGTCATTTTGTGTTTGTTATAGACTTTTGCATTTTGTTATATTGCTTTCTTGTGGGTGTAATGTAATTATCCAATTATATTTAATTTAGCCTTGCCCATTATGTGACTTCAACATTCACGCCAAGGCGCTGACTTGATCTTGACTTTCCTGAAGCAGAAGAGAGCAGCGCTCTATTTGTTGAAGTAAACATGCAGCTTTGGTTTATCTTTTTGTTGTTTGTGATGCTAGACT
Source organism: Labrus mixtus (assembly GCF_963584025.1). Lineage (NCBI taxonomy): Eukaryota > Metazoa > Chordata > Actinopteri > Labriformes > Labridae > Labrus > Labrus mixtus. The sequence goes on from NC_083630.1 coordinate 9,425,926, forward strand.
ACATCTTCCAGACAAAGCATAGCAATCAACATCATTGTAAAGAGTCCTTTTCTCAGCATGCGACCTGCAGGAAAAATTATCCCAGCATCAGCAACAAAGGAGAGCACAAATAAAACTCCCTGCTGTGAGGCTCCGCAGCTGCCACTTACCTCAGCTTCAGAGGAGAAGCTGCTTCATAGTGGACCATTTGTCATGACGAGTGACGGATGAGTGAGAGGAGAATGGGGCTTGAAGGACACCTCCTGCCAAAGGGAGAAAGACGCAGACTGTAACTGGGCAAACAAAATAACAAATGTCACTAGCACAGAAATCTGGAGACACAGATGTTAGGGCTGTTGTGCAAAAAAAGGCTTATATGAAAGTATGTGAGTGAGCCATCAGGCAGTTACAATACCACAAGTATAAAGTGCGAAATAAAATGCCTGCCAATAACAACTACCAATCTTACCCAGGTATCATTGATATTGTCACACTTAAAGAAAAAATTGCCTTGCCTTTTTTTTATATTTGTAAAATCTTTAACCCTTTTTTTGATAACTTATTACACAAATATTAGAACAAATTTAGTCAGTCACATTGTTGATGTCTGATACATGAGTTACATGAGACATAAAATGAACGAGGTAAGTTTAGTTTTGTAGGTGACATTGTTTGTGATTGACGTTAAATGCAGGGTTGGTAATTTTCTCCAGATACACTTTTTTAAAATTTGGTTGAGATTGTCTTTCGGTCCTGACAGACATTAATAATTCATTCTGAAAAAGGATCAAAGAAAAACCGTCATCTGTAGCAGTTGTAAGCCTGTAAAAACTTTGGCCAATGTCTGCCACGAGGTACCAATCTGATGAACCAATCAGACGCCTCCCTGTCTCCCTGCTCGTTCCCTACCCCATGCATGCAGAAGCCCACACTCAAAGCATGAGCTGAGGTCCGCTTCTGGACCAATGGTGCTTGAGCATGTTAGTGAGGGGCGTGGCTTTTGAGACATTACCAGCTCAGACTTGTAGCCTACTGCTTGTCTAAGCGTAAGTGTGAGGGAACTTTCTGCTCTGTGAGATTGCTGAGAGAATCAACTCCCTGCAGTCAGGTGTGTGTGTGACGGATTGGCCTTGATTAAGACCAGGTGTGGGGAGCTTATATACTCTTGGACTCCAGTGCTCTGTGCTGACTTATTATCTCACCTTCAGAGGTAGTGAGTGGTTCTCCCTGTGGTTTCTCTTGTGTAAGTCTGGATAAACAGAAACCAACCCTTTCTGTCTTTGCTCTCTGTTGCCAGTCTCTCAGAGTAAACTTCAGGTGCTGGATTTTTGTTACTTCTCCAGCCTTTTGTGTTCACTTTTAAGGTCTCCCTGGCAGCCTTTGCATTTTGTTTAGTGTTTTCGGGGTCTCCTGGACAATTTTGGTTTTGAGTCAGCTGCTTGGCAGCAGTGGTTTAGTTTATTTTCTGGCATTATTTAGATTCAGAAGCTTGTTTTGGCACGGTACGATTAAGGTATTTCCCCCTCTCCAATCTGTTGCTTAAGATTTTTGTGGTTATGCTTCTGGGAAAGCATTGAGACACTCCTGGGTTTGCAGGGTTCGTTGACCGTTGAGCCTAGTCAAAGGTGAATTTCTGTCCCTGACAATAAATGTAAAAGCCTGTCCAATATTTGCTGGAGTATTGCTTCTTACTCAGTCACTCTCTCTTTTTCTCTCCTTAGCTTCATCCATCACTATCGTCTTTTGTCTCTTAGCCGCAGTCATTTTATCAAACATTACAAGACATGCCATACTAGTTTATTTTGGCGGAAGGCTGGTGCGTGTCCTGGTGCCATGAAGCCATACATACTTCTGCAAACTGTGACCACTGCCAAAGTTAGATAGTGTTGAAAACAGGCGACCATGGTGCTCTGTGGATGGGATGGACACCATTCTCCCTGTTGTTTGAAACTACTATTTTTAAGGTGGAACGTTAAATATTGTTGCTTAAAAATGGAGTTAGTCTTTTCACATTAGACTCAATCTACTGGATTAATACTTCTATATTTTTGGTGCCAACAGTACAAGCACAGAACCTTGTGGTACCCCCTCTGATATATGGTTCACTGTACAGATCGCCATTGTTCTGTCAGACCAACATTAAATATTCTCCCAGCATGGTCATCAAATACCGACAAAGACCTTTTTTTTTTTTATCTTGTGTACTTTTTTGTCTTCCTTTTTATTTAAAGATTTATCCAGTCCCTTACCAGTTTTGAATTGATTTCCAGCCTTAACTCTAAGGATTTATTCACTGATTCTGTTTCAATGCAATTTGGCCATGTTTCATTGTACTGATAACTGCAAACTCTCACATGTTATAGTTTATCTACTCTCAAAAATCTTTACAAATGTCATATGTCCTTTTTTATAAATGTGCTTTGTGCATCATTAAGTTCAGTGATGCTGACTGACAGCCGCTTCTATATGTGGCCATCTGATTTGGCTGAAATACATTCACCTTCATGTTGGCAGCTTGCACTTTAAACATCAGTTTTCTATTCATTTTCAAATACAGCCTTGAATGCATCTCAGTTAAATATGATGCTGCTAAAAAAAAATCCAGTTGTCTAAAATATGCATTCCACCAAATGACCTCCACTGAGAACAAACAAAAGAAGAACACAAACAGAAAAATACAATTTGTCTAAATCAAGGCTTTGGCTTATTTCTGGGTTAGAGCGGCATGGCACAGCCTCATTCCACAAGCTTAGTGCTGGTTTAAATATGTTTTTTTTCCTTTTACTGCGGTTTGTATCATTCCAGTTTTAGCTCAGAACTACAGTTTATGTGCTGCCAGTGGATGGCAACCTTGAGGACAAGGGTTTGGCAAAGATGGTGTGGTACACAGCATCAGAGTAACTGTGAGGCATACCTACACTAGTGTGGAAATATAGTCACAGCTATGGTGCATTTTAGAAGAAAACATCAGTCAAATTAGACCCCCACAAACCAACAGCTCTGTGAAAGACTGTCAATGTTAGGTTGCAGATTTTGCTGCCAGTAGATACTTTGAAAATGCACAAATCAATTTATAAGACTCCTTGTCATATAAAAGTTATAACTTGTTGTGTGGAACCTGCAAATAACTTCTCCTGTCCCATTAGTTCTAGCATAGCTACAAAATTAGCGTCTTTTAGCTCTTTGTTTCAGGGCTTTGAATGATAAAGGGTCCTGTTTTTTTCAGTCTCAGTGAACTCATTAACCCGTTTTGAGCAGAGTTAGTCAGCTGCTTCTAAAAAGTTTTTAGCTGCGTCACCAAAAAAAAGGAGACAAACCCCCTGTGCACTAATATGTTAGACAAAGCTAGCAAGTTAACATTTAACATTAAGCAGCTAAAGAGATATTTTATGAGGCACAAGGGCGCAAAGCGGTTGGATTAGGTCCCTTGATTATATGATGGCTACATATGCTTATAGTCTAAAATGAATCAAACCAATCACACGGTGCCATCCCACGTTCCCTTTAAGAGCCAGGTGTGCCTGCAGGCTGGCGGGTCGCTATTTACATCATGTCGGATTGAATAACAAGATGACTGGAGACGAGGAAAACGAAATGCTAAATGTATATATTTTATTTTGTAGCTCTTTTAGCAGATGTATGTTTCCATGCCTCTACAGAAAATATATGTTTGTATTTTTTTACCTACTCTGCTGTCTAGCCCACAAAACACTGGATTTAAGGAATCATTTTAGAGGCAAGGAGTATATAGACATTAATCTTGTGCCATCCACACACAGTGCTAGAATGTCTTCCACACAGACGTGCAGCCAGATGTATCCACCCTATTCATACAGTTAGCGTGCTAAATATAGCCACACACAGAGCAGAGAACTGGTAATTGCTGCCATAAAAGTGTCTTTTTATAGACGTTTTCAAAAAGAGGGTGAAGACTCTGTGGCAAGAAGAATTAGTTGCTGCACTGAATGTATATAACACATGCTGCTGATGTCATCTGTTATGATAAAGCTGTAACCGTTTTTTAGGGCTTGAAGGCTAATCCAAGCACCGCTTTGAACCACCTGAATGGATTACAGACACCGCTATGTTTTAGTTAGCTTCAAAGAAAAGGCACGGTACATTCCTCACCAAATGTCAATGGCTGTATTATAGGAGTCAAAATACAAAATCAAAGTCATTGATATTGTGTATTTGTGTTTTAGTTTTGGTGATATTAAAGCTGAATTAATTAATTTGTTAAATTATATGGCACATCATTTAATCACAACATAATTGAAATCAATTAGGAACATTTTTCACAAACTTTATTTCTTCAGCAACTTTTTTTGACAAACGTTTTGGATATCTCTGCCAGCACTTATTTTTAGATCACTGTCATTCTGTGTCAATTTGCATAACATCTGAGCTTCCATTAGCCAGCTAACAAACAAGGACAACTTTGTACGGAGCTTGTGCCTAATGGTGCTCAATTATATTGCGATCCAATTAATAACTCCTTCATGTGAACGCCAGGGGAGGGTGGTTGAAGGTGTGTTGCTGGAGGAGAGCGGAGGCTTCAGTATGGCGGAGGTGTCACCAAACAGCAGTCTGTTTTGGTTTCTTGCTGGTGCGCAAGGGAGACATCTACTGGCTCAAAAAGTTGCACATTCTTCCTTTTAAATTACAAAATCTCAGAAACGGTTGGAAGACAACTTCTAATACTTTTAGAGAGTTGATATTATGTACACAAGATTATGATTTACATAGTTAGAAGCTGTTTGTGGATCTAGGTTTCCAGGGGCTTTTAGGGTCATTAGTGAGCTACACTTTTTGGAACCATGAATCAAGTATTTTTATAACTCAGGCTACTATAACCTCCAGCTCTTGTATTCATCGCTGGTGTATTGCATAACAGTTTACGATTCCATGCAGTTCATCTCTGTAAATAGAATAAAGCAGTGGACGGCCTCTGATCCCAACAGTCGCCTCAGTTTGAATGAGGGCCATGTGTACGTACATATGTGCTGCCCACATTGCTGTTTTGGAGAGCTGCACGCACATGAAAGGAGGTATTTATTAAGGGTGCATACCACACACACACTCACACACACATTAGCAGATGTGGGCCTCAGAACATTCAATCCCTCTACATGATGTTCAGTATGCTTAGAGGTTTTCCTGAGAGTTATGATGCTTTGGACCTGCTGGAAACAATCAAGAGAACGATTACCTTTTTTCTTTTCCTTTTTTTTTAACACGCTCCTCATGTGTTTTTGCTTGGTTTGAAATCATCCATTAAAGCAGTGTCATTGAAGCTAGCAAGACATTGAGATGGGTAATTCTTTAGTTGAATAATGGAGGGTAGGGTTGTATCTCCACCAGTAGAGCTCAAAATTATAAATAGAGGAGAGAGAAACAATACATCCAAGAAGATGATCAGGAATTCAAAAATAGGCCAAACACATGGGAATTACAGGTGAGTAACAAAGGACAGATAGCAACTGGGTGGTAAAGTATAGATTACTCTTTAGTATTTGGAAAAAATCTCAAAACTTGAATCACTGACTTCAAAGTCCTGTAATTTCAATTTCAACTAGAAGATTGATAAACAAGTTATTAGATCATTTACTTTTGAAGGTTAACTTTGGGCGCACTTACAGTTAGCCCAGTTGCCCTGTAACTGCCCTCCCTCCCCAGCCCCCAGGTGACCTGAGCTCACATTGCTGTAAATACGCCATCGCCTAGTAATACTGGATAGTCTCAGATTTTCCCTAAAGACCTCAGAGTTCTTGTGGGTTATATCCAACTTGAACCCTTCCTACTATGCCACTATTGTTTAAAATGAGTTGACAAGAGGAACGATTAGGATATTCACATGTCCATGTTGTGTACCTGTGCTTGTGCATCAGCAACCATACCAAGCTGAATCACACCTCTTCCAAGTGTACCCGAGCACTCCCACTAGTCAAACAAACTGGACTTTGCGTGTCCAATGCTGTAGGTCACAGTACGGATTGCCTACTGTTAGTGCGCCCTGAAAGCTTTTGTGACAAACTTTGGTTTTGCTAGTAACTTATCCCAGTAACTTATCCCATTCACACACATTCATACACTGTTGATAAAGCAGCATGAGCAATTTAGGGTTAAGTGTCTTGCCCTAGGACACATTGGACATGTGGCTGCAGGATCTGGGGATCGAATATTTATATGTTGGACACTTACTGGCTGGCAGCTGTAAGCACCATTGTCTTAAACCCTGTTAAATAATAGTAAGTTTAATTTCAGGTGGAAAAGCAATGTTTTAATGTCCTTTTTTGAAGTGAAAGCTGTTTGTTAGACCTCTAACCTGTTAATTATGACAAATTTTTTTGTCATATTTACCCTAATGTGAAACCACCCGTAATCAACCCAAAACCATTTCTGATTTAAAAAAAGAAATCAGAAAAAATATTTGGCTGGGTATATTCCATATAATTTCATAAGGAATTACATCCTTTTGGAAGATCTACACTTTTGGCAGGAGTTTGTCAGAGATTATATTCAGATCACTTCACACAGACGTAAAACAGAAACACTGCAGCTGCTGGAACCAGAACTTATTTTTGAGTGTGTTTTTCTCTGGGATCAGCTGAATGTCAACTGACAAGACCCACAAAGAGGGTTAGCCACTTGTTTTTCTGCTCTCAGTAAATGTAATGTGGTTTAAATTTTTGGTTGTCTTTCATGAGACCTCAATGTTTTCAACCCAGCTTCGTAAAAAAACAAGAAATACAGACAGTGAAAATAAACATTTGATGGCCCTAACTTAATAATACGATATCACTAATGTATATTTTTGGAGACTCCTATTTGCTCTCTATTGTTTGTATTTGCGCCATCAACAAAGGTAAGGTATGAGTTTAACTGCAGTGATGTCACAGCAGGTGTTGAGCTGATGGAAAACACCTTCTGTGATGTCATCGACTGGCTTGTCACCAGCAGTGATGCATGCTGGGTTATCAGCATGTACATAGCAGATCAACAGCTGGGCACTCTGAGTTTAGCTTTGATCATCTGTGAACAAAGTGACAAGTCATTCTTAGACTTTACTTTGTAAGCGTTAACTAAGATGGCCTACAGTTGTTTGTTGACTTCTCATTTGCTTAGTAGTGATGTTATTGTCATTAGCCTTACAAGTGTTTTTTTTTTTGTTTTTTTTATCAGGCTTTTTACATTTATCACATGACATCTGTTTGTCGTCCTGTGTCTGCTAGTGACCTTACACAATATAGTTGACTGTGTGTTTTTATGATGTAGCACATTGTGATTGGCTGTTTGTCAGAGAGTTTACAGATGTAGTTTTCACAGGTCTACAGACGGAGAACATGGATGAATGCTATGAATCGTTGGAGAATTTGTAATGTGTCAAAACTGGTGCGAACTGTCATGTGTTTAGGACACAACAAAAAATTAGAGCACATGTTATGTCTGCAAGATGTCAGTATCATTACATGCACATTCAGGTTCTGTTCTGCATGTCCCCATGGGGGGGGGTTAAAGGTTTGCGCTCTCAGCAAAATCTGTGGCACTGATACTGCTGAGAGCTAAGAGCAGAACCAATACCGCCAAATACAACTGTACAAACCATAAGTGCAATAAATGGTTAAATCTATGATGAGAGTATTCCTGACTGGAACACATTAATTTATGATACACTGATGGTGTGTAAGTGTTCAGGGAGAGAGAGAGGAAGGAAATCCCAATAAGCTTAACATGTTGCTTACAGATGTCCTTCTATAATTATCACAGTGCCAGATACCAATAAATGTCACAGGCAGAATGATAAAGTGTTTGAGAAAAAAAAAAAAGATGGTTTGTCTTATCTAGCAGCATTCAGTAAGATATCACTGATAACATTGTTTTCTTCCTAACTTAAATTTTGCATTCTTGAAGCTGAAGCACAAACTAATAAAACAGAGGGAGACATGCTTTATTTATTAAATTGTCTTTCAACCACATCATTAGTGACGTGTCAGCTGGGAACCGCAAAAGACATCAAATCAAAGGTTAATACGTCCCAAATAAGACCATAAACAGGAAGCTGGTGCACATGTGAGTAGACCTTCCATTCACTCTTGCATCAGATGAAATGAGACTCAATCACAAAGTTCCGGTTCATTTATTGGCATCCTGTAACCACAAAGTACAGAGGCCATATTATGGTCTGTGGCCGTGGGCGGGCTATACCTGTGTTTGTGTGTGCACGTCTGCGTGGCATTTTTGAGCACATTTGGTTCACATATGGCCTCAAGGTGTGCACCCCCCCCCCCCCCCCCCCCCCCCCCCACTGCAAAACACATGCAAACTTTACCCACATGCATCTCCCTGTGATTAAAGTGGGGAGTTTGAAGTAAAAATAGCTCTGCTGAGCCTTTCTTTTTTGTTGCCACTAATTTATAGAAATGAACCTTGCCAATCAATAAATATAATATATAATAAATAATATTATAGGTGGAATGTGATAGGTGTCACAGGCTGCATTAGAGAACGATATGCTGATAGACCCATGCTAACTCCACTGTTAGCAGTAAGCTCAATTGGTGGTGCAGAAAACAGATTTAACATGTCAACAGGTGATGGATTTGCATCATTCAGGTTGCTGAAACTTGACTTCACCCCGATGATAAAGATTCTCCAGATTGGATGGTAAATAAATCTGCCAACAGAGAAAGCTATGGAGGCTTCTATAGCGAGGGATTCCATTGTTATACCGCAAATCTTCAAAACCAGTTAAAGTCCAACATTTACTCTTCAGATGTCTGGCTCTGTTTGGTCCAACTCTGGGAACATTTCCATCTCATTAGAAGCTAAATTGCATACTTTCTATGAGAGGTTTTTGGGGGTACAAAATGAAACCCGAATGGACCAATATGGTTCAAATATCCAATTTGAATCAAATATATTTTTACAAAGCACCCTGTCTTTGTTTCTTTCAGTGAAGGACTAGCAAGGCGTGTGATCAAATATAAAATCAAGCTCTAACCTGGAGTCGGAATAACAGGAAAGAGATGGACATTGGAAAGAAGGGGGCCTGATTTCCTTAAGGTGCGTTCCATTTATCTCAGGATCTCAGAGCTGATCATGACGTCTCAGCTGAGTTGACTGCGTTCCAGTTGGAAGTTGGCAACAAGTTGGACAAGCAACATGGCCGCCTCCGGGAGCACCTTTTGTTTTGTTTGCTAAAACCTGGCGATAACAACACAATACATGAACATGTCAACAGATAGAACTCGCACGATCATATCGGTATCTCACACCTGGGCGCTAATGCTGACGCAAGCTCATTTCCTGTTTAAGGATAGGAGCACTGGATGTTAAAATGATAACTTTGTCAGGAGGAATTTAGGAATGACACTTGCGCTGCGTGCCAAGAAACTTTGCTCCGGGTTTGTGACAGGGCCCAGTGTTGGTTCAAATGCATTCCCTTTTTAACCTTATTGTTTCTCTAAATCAATCATTTCTTTGTGTGTCTATCCATTTTCACAATTTCCCTCTTTAGTTCTGGAATACGTTGAACACATAACACCCTCAGCTTACGGTCTTTGCTCTATGGCAGACCACAGGTGGCTCATGTTATTTTCCCTTGCTCAATGGCATTGTATGTCATGGTCTAGCTCAGCCATGTCAAACTCAGCGCCTCGAAACCAAGCAAACAGCCCAATAGTGAAAGAGGATTTAGTGAGTAACAATAGCAAACCATATGTTCCTGTTTCCCATCCATCATGGCTGACACCAAACACTGACAGGGCCCCCCCTTCTTTTCTTTTTCTCTGCTTCTTCTCCCTCTCTGACATGCGAGGGGACCTCAGAGGTTTTACTGTGTGTGCATGTGTGTGTGTGTCTTTGTGTGCCTCATCAACCATGGCGCTAACACGAGGACATACTGTACATGGGGAGCTATCGTGTGAACCTGACAGATGTTGTTTTTGCTTGGGTAAATGCAGGGTTCCGATTCACACCTTTGCTGTAACCCGGGCCTGAGTGCATGTTAGTGCGTGTGTGTGTCTGTGTGTGTGTGTGTGTGTGTGTGTGTTTGTGTTTCCACGTACTGACAGGTGGTGAAAAGCCATGTAATGCTGCCTGGGGGATGGATGCAAAAAACACATCTCTAGAAGCCCGTCTGCACCACCACACACATGCACACACATGCACACACAGACACACACACACATATATCTGTCCTTTAATCACCTTAGTTACTGTACAGGTGTGAATGGAAACCCCACACACCACCACGTCATGAGGAGTATCGCTGTTGACAAGAGAGAAAATGAGGCTTCCTTCACCATCACTCAAACAAGCCTTCACAAGTCAACACACGGGATGTTACTGAGGTGTTTCAACGGCATCACAAAAAGGACTAATGGAGGGCTTTAGTTGATGGATACACCCTTTAGAGGTCATATTGTCGATCCTCAGCTCTTGTGCAATATGGCTGTGAAAACACAGACAGTAAAATACTGTTTAGGACCGGGGGTACAATTTCTTTGGCATGTGGTTTATTTTAAGGTGAATGTTGTGTTGGGAACCAGAGCATGACAAGTTCAGCTTTATGGACTGTTTAAAGTGAAGGACCATCTGTCGGGGGATGATTTGAAGTTGGGAACTTGGAAAGTGAATTTAGCCAGAAAATATATTGTACAGTATGTGTGATGCCTGAGAAACCTTCCAATCATTTTTGAAACATCCCAATACACAAACTCTCCGATTAATGTCTCACCATTAGGACACAACCGGGTGTGAGGTTATAAATTAATAAGGACTGAGTTTATCCCCTAATGAGTCTCTCTTAAACAAAGAGAGAAAAAAAAAATTTCATCAGTGGCACATTAAGGTTAAAACTACGGAATAAACCAATGTGGTTAATTTGACCTCAGTATTCATTCGACTTAAAAACAGAAACAGTTGTTAGCCTGCAGCTTACAAATCGTTTTGTATCTGAAGCCATTGTCACACATTCACTCAGGACAACCTGCGCCTGAAGAAGTCTCCAATCCGCTAAATCAAATGTGTCCCTCACAGAGGGCAGTTTTCCCTGTCGGACCAGAGATGTGGGCGTCTAAGAAGGTAGGACATGACATTAAAAAGATGATGTGGAAATCCAAGCTAGAGGGCGCAGTGAAAGAGTCTGTCACTGTTATGACATTGGTTGTGTTTATATCAATGCTCTGTGTAATTGGATTTAATGGCAGCGTCACTAAATGATTCGAAAAGGACATAACTCACCGGTCACATGATATCAACATCATCACCCCTCTCGCTCACAGACTTTTCCTGAATATTTCTTTCTGCATAATGATACTGAAGATGTTCAGGAGTTAAACCCATAACTGACTGCAATAGCCTTTACACCTGTAACTCTGAATCCTTTTGCGTCTTCTGTTACTTGACATGAGTTGTGGAAGATAGTGACATTTCAGACCACAACTTTGATATCGTGGTTTTTATGTTGACCAAAGACTTTTTTTTAGAATTTCTCGTCAAAATCCTTCATTTTACATTTTGGTTATTTATACACTGGGAAAAAAAATGTTCTCAAGATCTTTCTATGAATTGACTTATTTGCATTCTCTCTGCTTTGTTCTCTTTTTTTTCCTCAATACATTTCATTTTGGAGCATGTATTACTGGGTGCAGATTCTTTTTAAATGTGTTTATTCAAATGTTCTGTCATATCTCAAACAGTTCTTTGTTCCATATACATCCTCACATTCATCATCCTTTTTTCACTGTCCCAAAGAAATTGATCACAGGTAATTTATATATAAAGCTCCTTCAGATTGGAATAATCTTCCCCCCTCTCTGAAATCCATCACTTCATTTATTTTCTTTCCTTAGATTCCTTAGATTTGATTACTTATGTATTTATTTGTTATTTTTCCTGTACTACTACTATAATTCAATGACAAAGCGCTCTATTGCTGCACCTTAAATATGTTGTACTCTATTTCTTTACCTGGTCTTGTTCAGCAGCTGATAGCTGGGGGTGGGGTGGGAGAGGCTGAGAGAGAGCTATGTGTGAATTACTTTGTTTTTGTGTTAGGACCCCCTTGAAAATGAGATGATACATCTCAAGGGGCTATCCTACTCAATACATTCAAATTCAAATATGTGCACTCTGGAAGAAGTCATATAAAGTCGATTTGTACAGACAGACAGACACTTTGTTGATCCTGATTTGAATTCTAGTTTCCTTTCTTGTTACGTTTCTTGAAATAAGATCTTGATCTCATTTTCAGATAACTATCAAGGACATCTTGCTTGATGCTATGGCAGCCAGTTTTACTCAGTACAAACAATTCAGGCCTGATTGTTTTGCTTGTAAAATCTTAAAATCTGGACTTTTCATGTGAATGTGGCTTTTGTGAAGTGTAATAAGATATTTTTGTATAAAAATTAGACAGAGACATTTGGTAAGATATGAGATTTTGCAGTGCATTTCTGCTGATAGATAAGTAAATAGAAAATGTTTATTTTTAGTCAAATTTAAATGCTATACCACCACTTTTGATGTATCTATAAGTAGAGCAGAAATGAGATCCTGAAACTGTGAAGGGAATTTATTGTTTGTTCCATCAGTGAGCTGTGTGTAAGCAGGCTGAGCCTCACATTGCTGAGCTCTTGACTTTGAACATGTGTTTCCTTTATCATTTAGGCCTTTAACTCTTTCCCACTCATGAGATTCATTTCACAATATTCTCTTGCCCTACTGACACCTCGTCAGGGGTTGTGTTACACAGATGCTTATATTTTAAATACAATATAATCAAAAAATCATGAAATTATATAAACCACTGCCCCAACATCAGACATTAAGATGAACCAGTGGTGTATTTTTTGAAGGCCTTTCTTCGTTTTTAGAGGTTTAATATGGGGTGACAATGGCCTAGTGGTTTCCACGCTCTATGAAAGGAGGCTATAGAAGTCCTCACTGACTGTCTGGGTTTGGGTCCAATTGGTGACTACTTTCAAACATGTAATTCCCAAATGTCTCTCTCAAAAGTTCCTGCTGTATCCACTGTCCTTTCTGAATGAAGGCAAAAAGCCCCAAAAAATTAATCTTAAAAAAAAAAAAAAAAGTGTAAGAAGTTTAATAATGATATTTTGACACGTTTATCAAGTTACCTAAGGTAATATTTTTAGTTTTTGTTTTAGAAGAATTTGGGGCTTTTTGGGGGGCTTTATTGGCAATAAAGGACAGTGGACAGGGACGGAAATTAGGGAGAGAGAGAGAGAGAGTGAGGAATGACATGCCAGAAAGAAGCCACAGATCAGATTTGAACCCCGGGCCACCCGCTTGGAGGACGTTAGCCTCCATACATGGAGTGTGCACTAACCACTGCGTCACCAACGCCCAATGTCTTTTTGTTTTGTCTATTTATTTTGGTTTCATTGTTTTATTTTGTACTTACCCTTGTTTCCGTCTTCTAGATCCTGCGCCTCATGTTTAACCGCCTAAGTGTCCTCACCTGCGTTTCATCATCCTGTGATTTTCTGTGTAATCCCTGTGTGTCCTCCCTCCTGTTTCCAGTTTGTTATGCGTTCCATAGTGTTGTTCAGTCAGTACTTATTGTAGGATTCACTAATGGATGACCTGTAGCCTGTTTTTTACCATTGCCATTTTGCATGCACTGATCTGGGCCATGAAATAAACTCACATCTCCCAATCTCTTATCGAACTCTGCCCTGCAGTTTTGGGTCCGTCATTCTTTCTGGTTCTGACATATATATACATATATGCATATTTTCATTCACGTACATGGCATGAAAGACATCCAAAGGGATCTTTCAAAGGACGCCTTTAAGTTATTTATTAGTTTTATGACCAAGAAGAAAACGTGTAAGTTGTTTTACAGCAGGAAATGAAGTAGTAAGTACTCTCTTCTGACTGTTTAATAAATGAACACATTTCACCAATTAGCTGTTACAGAAAGTAAACATGACTTCTATCACAGATGGTGTTTGCATCAATGAACATGTGGTGTTTTAAACTGCTCATCTTGAACAAGATAAAACACTTTCAACAAATTCTTAATTTCAAAGGCCAACTTCTACAATATGATAAAAATCCAATATCCGCTTGGTACATGTTAATTCAGACACCCACACAGTCCACACACACACAGTCACACTTACGGCAGACATCTGTGGACATCAGGGATCTGCTATACACGTAATAACTGAAATTAAGCATCTGGTTAGCGAGGACAGGCACAGAACTAATGGAAAACAACAACACTGAGTTTATCATGATGTCTAACTACATCTGCCTTGACAATGGAGCTCTGTGCTGAAGCTGGGAGCCAGTTGGGCAGTCAGTGACGGATGGAGCCTCAGGGTTTGTACTGTAGGTCTGACTGCAAACAAGAGACTCTCTCTTCTGCAGACACTTTATTCTTCCAGGATGCCGTGTCTCTGAGCGACTGCTGTAGGCACAAGTGTGCCGGGCCTTTACTGTTTGTAGTGATTTTAAAATCAGGGAGAAACACAGCATATTGACATACAAATACAGTGCCATATATTTTAAAAAATGCAACAACAAAAGACCCCCCTGCAATTAATTAAATATTCTTGAATATACAAAGCAAAGAAAAGAACCAGAGCTGTTTAGGACTGAGTGGTGGTGGTGGTGGTGGTGGTGGTGAAGCATCAAAGAGGGAAATTCCTCTTTTAAAATAATGTCAAAACTTTGGCCAAACCTTAAAAATGCTGTGGTAGTACAATGACATGAGTACTGCAGGCTCAACTGAGCCATGTCCTCCTCCACCCATGAGTTGGAGTGATGTTGGACTGGTAGCTTTCCATTTGAAACACATTCATCTGGCTGGGCATCAGGACGAGGTCATGGACTCTTCTAGATGACTTGAAACAAGGAATACGAGTAATATTGCACTGCACTTAACTGCAATTTATCACAGTATGTGTTATTGGAGGGTTTTGTTTTCAAGATATAATAAGCTTAGTTTTTATATGCATTGACGGAGAATAAGTAAATGTCTGTATTATATTTTTCCATGAATTACATTCAGCTGCTGTACAATACTCAGACAATTAAATACAATATTAATCTTACAATTCTACAATTCGTTGAGCAGACGCTTTAGTCCAAAGCGACATACATCAGAGAGTAAGAACAACACAAGCAAGGGTCTAGAGAGGAGGAAACAACGTCAGTAAGTGCAAATGAAAAGCTTTAAGTCTGATTGGACAAACAGGTGCTGACAGGAAGTGACCAGAGGCAAAGCACAACATCAACAGATGTTCTTGAGAGTTGTAATCAGCATAGAAACCATCTTAAAATTGTTGTTATCAAACAAAACATTGTCATTACCATCATCATCATCATGTAAAAACCATCATCATCATCATTAAGGTCGAAAGGTGTTCATGAAAGAACTGGGTCTTTAGCTTTTTCTTAAAGGCGCAAAGGGACTCATGCACGTGGAATGGAGTTTGGTTGTTCATTCCACCACCTGGGGGCGTCAGAGGAGAAGAGTCTATGTAGACGGAACTGTCCGACGGAAAATCTTTTTTTTTTTGTGAACAACTTTTGAGGTAGCAGCGTGTATACATTCACATAAACATGCTCAAAATAGTTCAACAGAGAGTTCATTAAATCGAGTATTGAACATTATCACAGGATCAACACGCAATCATAAAATCAAAATAAATACACAACTTAGCTTGGAGCATACAGTATTATGCAAGTAGTTTGCAGATATGTATTTTCATCTGTGAAAATAGGCAATTAAAATACATCATATAAATCCATGTGAGTGTCCACAAGTACACAACAAACCTACAGTCCAATATACACAACCAAATGCCAACCCCTCATTTCCTTGGTGAGTGACACACATGGACGGAAAAACTTTAAAACTTCTCTTGCCTGAAATCTCAAACTAAGATTCAGTGATATCAAAAGTTCTAGAAATAACTATAAGCTTACTAGGTTAAATTCAAATTGACTCATACACTATTGACCCAGTGCGCCATAGTAGCACTACAACAAAGTGGCTTGCTGGCAAGTAGGGTGCTGAAAATGTTCAATATAACATCATCAGCATTGTTTTTTTGTCAGCTTTTCTTCAAATAAGCTAAATGATGTGGTACAAACTGCCAATCTGCAGCAACATAACGCTTAACTTCTGTGCTGGCATTCTGTTTCTTGACAAAGGTGCCGAGCTGACCAACATCTCCTGTGGCTAATGTACTTACTACTGACAAGTACCTCATACAACCACACTGCAAAACTACACAACTATCCCTTTAAATTGGCTGTATGTGTTCTCAGTATTTATCTTAAGTGGAACTATAAGTATTTCTAATACTATTTCTAAGTGAATGCTTTAAAATAAAGTAATGATGCCGTCAACATGGGACTGAACTTCATCCTGCATCACTTCGACTCCCTGGGGACCTATGCTAGGATCCTGTTTGCGGTTCGGCGTTCAACACCATCATCCCAGATATCCTCCACCAGAAACTCACCCAGCTCACAGTTCTGGCCTCCACCTGTCAGTGTATCACCAAATTCCTGACTGACAGGAGGCAGCAGGTGAGGCTGGGGAGCATCACATCCAGCACCCAGACAATCAGTGCCGGCGTCCCCCAGGGGTGTGTTCTCTTCCCACTGCTCTTCTCCCTAACGACTTGGTGGATTCTGATTCTGAAGACCCTCAGAGAACATTAAAGCTGATTATTATATTATATTTGATAAATGAATAACAAGTCACGTCAAGTCAAAGTTTACTCAAAGATGTGTGTTTTTAAGAGCGGTTTAAAAGTTTCAGTGAATGTAGCGGTTCTGATGTTCACAGGTGAACTGTTCCACAAGTTAGGAGCAGCTGCCAACATAGTGGAACATCCAAAAGCATCTGGTGAGTTGACCGCATTGCTCTGACTGGATCATGCTAGCAAAACAGCCATGATAAGTATGACAGAGCCAAACCATGTCAAGTTTTAAAAAGAAGTTATACTATGCAGTAATCTAAATGACATGTTTATAATGCGTGAGAAACAGTATATTGTTTTGAGTTCATACACTTAATTACATCAGAGTATACAACTTTGTACTACAACTGTGTTACATCAAAATAAAATGTAGTATTTCGGGTATCATGTCATATGTTTGAGCTCAAAGGACTATCTATGTATCCCAGATGACCTCAGTGCATCTGTGTGAATAAATGATTCATTCTCCTGCTCTCTGCCAGCACATGGGCCCTCCTCCCTCGTGGCCCCTCACTATTCATTCCTGTCGACAGCATGATGTAGCCACATGGGGCCAAAGTGCTGACTCCAGCCCCTGACATCCTCCTCACTCAGGACCTTTGACCCGTTACAAGAGAGGATGTCTCCCTGGACAGAGATTTTCCTGCTGTTTGACGTCTGTGTGGCACAAAAAGCCGCCTGGCCCTGTTGACACGGGCATTATGAGGGACAATGAGGGGACAGACTGGGAGGCCCCCCCCCCTGGAAATCAACACTTCCTGTCACTAGATGAATGTATCAGAAAAATCACCATATCATTCGTACCTGGATGGTTATCTTCTCAAGCTGTTTTTTTCCCCTTTCACCAAAATAAAATAACTTTTTAACTTTGTTGGCTGATAGTTGAATTAATTAATTGCATAGATTAATGATTCATTCAGAGGGAGATTTGTGTTTCCTAAGTCCTTTTCGAATATGAACTCTGAACAATTACAAGATAATTTCTAGAAATTCAGGTCCTGACACTATTTGGACTTTTCCCTTTTAGATATATTCCACACAGCAGGAGATTGTCTGTTACGGATCTGTTCTCTCTTCTGGTAATACTCCAATGGTTTAGGTAAGGGATACTGGGTAAAGTTTTTTTTAAGAAAGAGGAATTATCCGTTACTGTAACTGAAGTATACACAATTTAACCCTAGAACACTAACTAACAGTTTTGTAACACCATCACTAATGTAGTGTATATTTTACCCGATAGAATATACCCAACAAAACATACTTCACATCAAAATGTATTAAAGTACAACAATACATGGCACATTTAAGTTATTTTATTTCCCCCTATACAAAGTCTAATAAAACGAAAAATGGGAGGACCCTATAACAAGTCTCTAAAATTAAAAATTATTATATATTATATATAATATTATTAAATTATTATGAAAAATTAGGGAATCGTTAATGAAAAATTCCTAAAAAAATAAATAATGGTCCACTTGTTCCTGGGACATGTGAGCCTTGTCTGGTGAAGGATACGTCTCTCACTGCATTACTGACATGTGTGGGAAATATTTTACTCATGATCAGTAACGTCGGGTGAAAATCACGGGAGCAGGTGCCTGTTGAAAATAAACCAGGGATTGGAGCAGGGAAACATGCCTACCTTCAATGAAGTCAAGGGTCAGCCTGAACCTACCCAAAGACCCACACAACTCAGACAGCAGCAACACAATGACATTCACCTGACCACAGTCGCATGGGTGAAAATCACCCAACATTAGTGTTCTAAGGTTAAACGCAATAGTGGAAAAGCAACTTGTGGAAAATTGATGAGAGCATTAACTAAAATAAAACTTAATGCCCACGTCATGCAAAACGACGCCTCTAGCAGGAAAACTGCGTCAAGTTCAAGCAGATTGGCATTTTGACATGCAGCCTACATGGATAATGTCTGGGTTATTGACTCTTTTACACCAGCTGAACATGACCCTGTTGTTTATATTTGAGCAGTTATAAGTTCAGAGCTTTAGCACAAGAAGGGCAAAGGTTGAAAACTGGATGAATACTTTATAATCATATAAATTATTATATTATAAATATATCCTACGGATAATTCCTCTTCATTTTTCTTGGTTGACTTTCATTGACAAATTTTGGTTTTCACAGCAATAATTCACAAATGATTTGCAAGGCAACAAGAGTGAATGGTTTTAATTGGGGTCCCCTTATGGAGATTTCCTACTGTCATTGAAACATTTGCACATTTTGGGTCACTGCTGTGGTTTAAAGACCTACTGGTCTGGGGTCTCCAAGCAGTTGCCTGCGCTACCTGTTGACAAGCAGCGCTTCTGGGAATGCTGATACAACACACTGATCCTTTGATGTGTTAAGGCAGCAAAACATTCATAATAATGTCTCATCGTTCCATTATTCAAAGTAGGTTTGTGCCGGTGTGTGATGACTCCCAAAACACTCTCTGAAGTCTCTAACAGATTCATGGGCAATCTTCAAGAAAAGAACAGAGGAGAAATGACTCCTTCAAATAAATCAGTGCAGCAGGAACAAAAGCTATGTTGTATGTATAACAGTGACAGAATTCAAAAATATTTATACTGATTGCATGCTTTGTCTCTGTGTGTTATGCGTGGGTGTCCCTCGGGTGCTGCAGTTTTGTGAGTGACTATGTCTGTGTGTTAGTGGAATAGGAACCTGTGCGAAGTGCTTCAAAGTATTTTCTAGCAGCGTAGAGATTGAAGCTCCCCTGTGACTCTCAGTGGAAAAAAGTGTGAATGGAAAAAAAATGGTTATTCACTGATTAAAATGTGTGGAAATCCTCTTTGGATTTTAAAAAGAAATGAAACTATCTCGCTAAACAAGTTCACAGTGATACATTTCAGTCCTGTAAAATCCATGCCGGTTTATTTTATTTTTTTAAACGTGCAATATGTTTATCGCTTAAAAAAACAAACTACTGTACTTCAGAAAACCTTTGTGGACCAAGCAAACCTAACATCTAAAGAACAACACCAATAAGAAATCTCCTACAGATGATATCAAGTGCATGTAAAGTTGATGCCTGTGATGCATCTTTTTTCAACATCAAATGATACATTATGCATCGCACATTTATTTAATACTATCCCCTTAATCCCTGCTGTTTGTATAGGCTATTTACACGAGAAAATGATGCTAATGTAATCCTGTCTCCTGGAGATATGTTTGTTTAACATTTTGTTGCCAGAAATATTTTTCAGGAAGTGTACTTAGAGCCTGGATTTAATTAAGTGGAAAGATTTGTTTATTGAATTGAATTAAATGCTGTTTGTATCAAGCCATTTGTTTTTAAGGGTAGGGAAAGGTCAGTTTCAAGAAAAGTCAAAATGTCATGTCTTGTGTTTAAGAACACTTCTTTTCAACAGGCCAGTTTTCAACAAGAAATATCGACAATAATTTTCTCTTCTTTCACATGGTGCGGCTGTGGATCAGTTGGGTTCGATCCCCAGCTCCTGTACATGACACTCAACCATGCATGTGAATGGGATGAGTTACTTCTGGGTGTGACACTGATATGGCAGTAAAGGCTCTTTGAGTAGTCAGAAAACTAGAAAAGTGCTATACGAGCTGAAGTCCATTTACCATGCAGTCTGTATAAATATTTATTTTTTAGTTGGTGTTTTGAGACTTTCCAGCAGTTAAGTCCGTGAATTTAATGTAATCATGCAAATCTATTGTGTTACAGACAGTCAAAAATACATTGCAAAATAGGTAAACTACATCAGTCAATTTAAAAACACTTTCCATTCATTTGTCACCGTTAACTGGTATGGTTTCCCTTTCTGCGCATGTCCTTAGTGGTCCATACGCACACCGGGGGCTGAGAGAGAGAGAGAGAGAGAGAGAGAGAGAGAGAGAGAGTTAACAGGGGATCTATGGAGCGTGTCACAGTACAAGTGTTTTCTATGTCTTCTTGTCCACGATGCACTTTAGGATTGCAATAAGATGCGTGTGTGTTTCCAGATAATCAGTTTCTTCCTCTCAGTAAACTTTTACTGCCAGCCGCTCCGAGCTCAGGGTGAGTAGTCTGTTTCCATGATTCCAACTTCAGAACTGTTCGTCTACCTCACTCTGTGTCCGCTTTCATGCAGTGCTACACCCTTTAAAAAGACAGAAAAGTGAACATCTTAAGCCTGAATGCCTCTGTTTTGTACGCTTAAAGTTTGGACTAACTTGTTGCTTTAGTGACAGCTGGCATCCTGTTGGTACGATAGATTTCGCTCTCATGTTGTGAGGACATCAAGCCAAACTCCACTCAAAACTCTTGGAATTCAATATTCATTTTACTATCAGTGAACGTATCCCCATCGCAGACAATTTATTCAAATGTTTCTGCAATCATTTAAGTCCTTAAGTCAATTCGGGCCACAAAATGTCCAGCAGCCAGTTATTGTATCCAATAAATCATATACATTTGAAGTAGTTTACAACGCTAGCTACCGCCCACCACAGAGTGTCTACGTTAGGTGTGACAGGACTGTGGGAATAACGGGGGAAAGAAACATTGTTAAACTTCTAATGTATCGTCATTGGTTTATTTATTGCACGCCGAATTAAAGAGTTAATCCTTGACATTCATTTAAGGTTTCTAGTGTTTATTGTTGTGGTTTTTCCTTTGTTGAAAAACACAGCAAAAAAAAAAAAAGCATCAGTAGCATGACGCTGTGTCCGTCGCTCGACGTATGGGGTTAACATCCTGTGTAACAAAAAACATGTTTGAATGAGCCTTAGAAGAAGTTTGAAGTATGGCCTAGTGAATATAAAGTCCAGCCTTCCAGCTTCTGTCGTTGTTATTTGGCTCCCGGAAGGCTGCTATAGTGTTGGAACAAGATTTTTGTTTCGGTTCATTGTGTGACAAATTGCTGGGGATAGGAAGGAAAAAGCTCGTATAGAGATTGAGGGAAAAAAAAAGTAAAAGGGACCGTTACCTCTTAGGACCAACCTCATGTAAAGATGTTTTACAAATAACACACGAGTCTTAAAAAGTAGCCTAAAGCGCTACTATGAACAACTTTACTACATTTTAGGAATCAGCAGACTATTATGCATTTCGGCATAGCCTGCATTTTATAGCCTACTTTAATAATGACGCATTCACTCGCATTAGATACCAGGTAGCTTGTAAAGGTGTGTGTCCAGGCTGCAAGTGTCTTCACTATGAATAAGCCTATTTAAGGTTCATTAGCTTCCATAGTTGAGTTACAAAGAAAACCTGGAAGTAAAACTGCCTCTCGTTTTGAATAAAATCTAGTCGCTAAAAGAAAGAGCTGCACAGAAGCTAAATGTGTATGAATTGCGACGTGTTTACTTTGAGGCTGCAAATTAATTCACTTGGACTTGTTAAGCGACTCAGACAAACACAGAGGTGTGTTGGTGCTGTTGTAGGACAACTAGCCTTGGAGTTGCTTTCACTTGTTAATTGACTAAGGCGACACGGAGTTGCCACATTCTTCAGCCTTTTGGCTAGGTGTCTTCTCAATAGACCTTCAGCAGTTGTTACTCATTGCTATCATTTTGGTAAGTGTGTATTCAAACGTCCTATAGCGAGTGTTTAAACGGGCTCCATGGGCAGGGTTGTAAATTGGTCTAACATGCTGTTGGGTAGCTCTTTGATCTTCAGTCCACATGGGTGCAGGATGTGGATTTGCTCTGGTTAAATATCACTTTGTACAGATTTTTTTTTCTGACACATCTGCCAGGAACATGAAAGAAACAAAGCTCTTAGATCCTCTTTCGGGGTGCACATTGTCTCCGAAAGGCTTGCGACAGTATTAAAGGTCTCAGAAAAAAAAAAACACAAGAACATGTAATGTAGCACCATGCGGCAAAGTGATCAGACAGTAGTGCCCTAAGGAAGAATATGGCTCTTTCTACAACTTCCTCCCACTATTTTGCGTAGGAATTCCATACATTTTTCCCCCCTACAAGAGTTTTGCTAAGTTCTCCCCTTCATTTCTTTCATGTTGCGATTTGGTTATGGAGGCTAGCCGTGAGAGAATGCATCTGGAACCAATTTGACTCCTCAAAGCAGAGGGGGAAGAGGAGGGGAAGTAGGGAAGTGAACGGCAGCCCTCTTCTCTCCATGTCCACTCGGAGCAGGAATGGGCCTGAGTCCCGCAAACTTAATTATAGTTTTGTGAACACAAGATTAAAGTGTAGTACACCCAGTTGAATTTCTTGGCCATCCTTTGGTATAGTGATTGTTGAAGTAACTATGAAATATAGGGCTACAGTTTTTCCAACCAGCAACCCGTTACCCTTGTTTTGTCAAAGCTAAATATATAAAAAGTGAAATACACACAGTGAAATTACAAAGAGTTAGGGTCAGTTCCTTGGTTCGAAAACGTCTCATTATGGTCAATTGAGTTCTATTTGGAACTGGAAGGTTTCAGGATATTCTAGTACAACAGGGAATTTTGCTTAGACTGGGGCTGCTGACCCGCTGCGCTCCCTGGAGACACTGAGTTCAAAGCACTTTGCTATCGAAAGGCAGCATCAGCAGTCTCGTCATAGTTGAGGTTTACACATGCTAGTAAACAGCGCGCAGCAGACGTTTTCAGGACAACAGGAAGACACTCAGGGTGCATGTAGCTGCACATTGTTCAGGCTACATCATATCCAGGTGCAGTTGTAAGGCACAAGCCAACTGCCTGCAACAATCAGTTTAAGATATACGTTATGCAGCTCATTAGTCCTCAACAATTGTGTAACCAGTTTTATTCAATAAAAGTGATGTTAACTGTTGCATATCTGAATACGCTTGGGGGTTTACTGATAACATTTTGGAATCACAACAGACAAACTCTGCTTTTTACGATTAGCTCCACATTAAGCAGATACAGTTTTTTTTTTTCCTACAATCGAGCACTCTGTCCAGGAAAAATAAATCTACTCACACAAAGAGTTTTTCGAAATAAGCCACAAGTCCATGATATTCATTCATGCAAATTATTTTGGCTTACCAGTCACTCCCTGGTAAGTGCTAAGACTAGCTCTTTAACTCAGTAGAATGCCAAAAAGACCAACAAGAAATTCAGCCATTCCCACAGATGACTGGAGTAGATCCTGAAGTATGTATTCAAAAATAGACTTTGAATAATGAATCCAGAATAGTTTTGAATCGAAAATCGTGACCCCAAGAATCAAAAGACACCCAAAGACTCACAGCCCTAATATTCATAAAACGTCTACTTGGTGCTTGAATGTGTAGGGGGTAAAGACAGCTTATTCTGAATGATGGCAGTGAGGATCAGGGTCTGTGTGTCAGTATAATGTGAGGAAAAGCTTTATCGTTGTCATTGTTCTTTGATTTTATGATGAACTGTATGCCCCACTGATGTAGTTTTGTTGCTTCCTATCTGGCTGAGTAAAAAGAGATAAAGAGCTCTTTTTATTTTTCACATTTTCAGACTGTAATGTTTAAATGTTATACCTTTGTTACCCTCAGTCAGTAGACAGAGATGTACTGTAGTCTGACTATTAAAGCTGAAATACATCAAGGACTACTATTCCCTTAAGTCCTAAAAGTGTAGGGACGTCTTTGCCCTTCAGCTATTTATTTTATTAGATATAAGGAAGATGTTCCAGCATAACATCCTCAGCTCATTTCCTGAAAGTCTTCCTTCACTGCATTTATTGTATTTTATATATCCTATTTATTGCTCGTTCTCTCTGATAAATTAATTGTTTGGAAATTGAGTTCCCACGAGTAGGAATTCAATTAAGCAGGAGCTGTATCTGTTGGACCGACTGGGATGAGACTGGTGGAAGGCAGACCCTAAAAAAACAAAATAGATAACATATAGTCCGTCTATAAGTTTATTGTTTGGAGACTTGGAAATTAAAACTAACAGGAAGCAAAGAAAGAAGGATCCCGCTATCTTTTTTTAAAAATGTTATTAGATTCTGTCTTGTTTTTGTTTCACTGCATACCCCATGGTATCAAAACAAAGCCTTGTTTGGTTTGTAGAAAATATAGAAAGGTTATAGTTTGGAGCCACTGTTGTTTGTTTTAGATGCTATTGAGTGTGAGAGCTGGGCATAGACGAAACCTCATCATCTAATTCCTCTATTAGATCTATTCAAATCTGTGCTTTAAAAACATCTGTGATACCTAGCTTGCACAGAGAAGTAACCGCTAAGCAGCTTCCCTGGAGCAGCTGGAAGATACGGTTCTAGTTTTAGGAGAAAGACCAGTACAGAGAGAGAGGAGAGAGTTACAGTATAGGGCTTTCACACTCTATATTTCCAGGAGGAAGTTTCTCCAGCCAGCCCCTTATAGTATTTTTTCTGCAGCAAGTCTGAGTGAGCTGATGTGAGAATGCAGCAGGATATTCTCCGGAGAATTCACCTCCAGTCAATAGCCTGGTCAGCACCGGAATTATGAGTCAGTTGAACAAATTAAATATTTTTATGTGTTGGCCCTCTATGCCGGTTAAATTGAATGCTCAAACTGTAACCCCCAATTCACACATACTCCGTGCACACCGCGGTCCGTCAGCGCCTCGCACTACGGCGTACTTAGCTGCCACTCTAGTCAATCATTGTGTTCACACAGGGCGCGCTGCGGTCCGTCTCCGGGCCACCAACGGCACTACGTCTCTGCTCCGTTTCATATACGCAGCGAGTCTATTTTCGCCGGAGTACGCTGCAGGCACGCGTCAAGCTGGACAGAATATGACAGCCCGGAGAGGAAGTCAGACAAGGAAACGCTCAGAGCATCCGGTCAATTTCAAAATAAAACACAATATACGGACTCGCGATCGTATTTTTCATCACTTTATCAACATTACGTCAAAACAGGAACCGAATTGACAACAATGCATCCTCAGAAAGACAAAGCAACATGTTGTTTGCATGTTTTTGTCTTTATTCCCGCGGGATCTTGTAGTTCTCCTGTGATGTGTCAGAAACGGATCCAGTGTGAGTGGGCGCGAGCCGTCCGACGGAGCAAAACCGTGGCGCTGACGGACCGTGGCGCTGACGGACCGTGGCGCTGACGGACCGCGGCGCGCACGGAGTATGTGTGAATTGGGGGTCACGCCGCGCAAGCTCTGGTCAGTTGGCCTGCTCTCCATGCTCTACCACCCGGATGTAAACAAGCACAGTAGGAGCAGTGCGGTTTGGCTGTATTTTGGTTGAGAAAATTGAGATAAAAATGTAAGTATGGCTGTGTCAGGTTAAATTGGCATATCGACCAGAGCAATGTGTAATTAGCACAAGAATGTGGGCGTCAACATTCAATGAGAACTGAAGGCTGGTGGGGCTAGCCACTGTCAGTCAGAACATTAGCAACAGCAAACACCATTAGGTTGTTTACCAGAAGACACTTTTATATAAATTGTGCTAAATGTTGACTGTTTTCTTAACTTCAGACTGGTCGGTTAATCTGAGTTTAAATTACAGTTTAATAGTAATAGCTAGCTTGAAATTTACCTAGAAAATGTAAACAAACAAAATAACATTCTGTTCTGGAGTTAGTGTGTTAAGTTGGGCTATTACTGGTGCTATAATGCCATAGAGCAATATTTACAGCACTATCTGGCTCCTTGATTCTTTTGAAGTGAGGCTCTGTCGACAGTTATGTCCTTTGCCTGAACAAACATTTCTTAAAGTTTTGTAAAGGAGGGTCCTTGGTTGTTGAGATCGGTGCCCAACATTGCTAACATAAGGCACACATAATTGTACAATTAGGAAAGGAGTCTCACCTTGGTTTTAAGGTGATGTGCTTAATTGGACCAATTTCAATTGTAGTTGTCGTAGACCTTAGCTGAAAGTCATGTTGCATCTTTCAAACCTAAATGGCTGAATGTGACAGAGACACTGAACCTCCCCAAGTCTTCCTCTTTGGTCTCTCCTCTTTGCCACACTCTTCCTGAACACGTGTGTCTCATTATGTCATTTCCCATTACACACACGAGAGAGTTGGTCAGGTCTGCATCCTCCTTTGATTCTGCTAATTGAATATGAAATCAGTGGGAAGGGCAAAATCTGCCATCTGGAGGTGTGTGTGTGTGTGTTTAAGATCTGCTCTTTCTCTGATAGGAGTCAGGTTTTTTGTATTTGTGATTGGTCTGCGATTTAGGTTACACACCTGGTCAGCATTTGCCGGGACTGTCTACTCCAGCGTCTTATAAAACTGTAAACACACTTACACATCAGAAAGTTACTGTTGATTACCAAACAAAAACAACACAATTTCAAATAGGAACTTTAATATAAATACATAATTTTAAAATAATTTTGCTGCTTGTGTTAAAGGCTTTATATGCGATTTTTTGATCCTGCGCCCTTGAGCACCAGCATGAAACCAAAACAACTTGTGGTGCATTGTTGGGTTAGCATGCTAATGCTAGCGATCTTTATTATGCTCGTATCTTCACACTGCCTGTAAATTTACCTGAAATAAGCGTGATCTAGAAACACAGTTAAGCAGTGAGTACAGTATGTTATTCTTCTTTTCTCTAGTCCCTCAATTAAACAACTTTTATACGCGAGGGGATGAGTCAGCCGTCATCCCGGCGATGTAAACAAACTGAAAATATGACTCGGAAAACATCACAGACAGTGGGACTCGGGTGTTACACCCATTGTAGACAGTCATGACTCACAGATTCATTTTCAGAGGATATACTTGATTTCTATTATATTTAAGAGTGAAAAATCACATATAAAGCCTTTAATAAATTTTTTTAAAAAAGATTACATATGGCAAGGAGCAGGAGCAGAATGTAAGGTATTACTTTAATTACCATATTTGGGCACAATCTTAGCAAATGCTAGGTTAGAAACAAGTATTAGCGCTGGCTTGGTTAGCAACCTGTATTGGTATTTAATGTATTAATTGGGCGATCTGCTAATCCATCTGGGATGCATCTGGACTCACCAACTTAAACAGGCTTGACCTCATGAATACTCTTATTTGATGTATTAAATGAATATCACGCTGTATTGAAGAAGAAGTGATCTTGTGTGTCTTTGTATAGTTGTACTTTCTGCAACGATTGAAGCACCATTAAAAAGAATGCAAGTGAAAGGCACTTCAGCAAAGGTGTCCCTTTTTCACAGCCAGAGTCGCATCTATTTATAAGCTGCAGTCTTGAGTGTTACAGTATCAAAAGAAAAAAAAAAATGGACACAGAAAATGTGTCATGCCCATTAACTCCCTTTTTCTACAAACTTCTTGCGCGCCACAGTCCGTAAGTGCCGCACACTATGTTGCCGTTGGCTGCCAGTTTAGTCAATGCTTTTGTTTCCACAGTGAGCGCCGCGGTCCATCTCTGGATCGTGCCAGCAGCGCCACAACACTCTGCCCAGAGTCTATAGCTGGACAGAATAGAACGACCCGGACAGGAAGTCTGATGAAGAAACACACAGAGCGCCTGGTCAATTTCAAAATAAAACACAATAAACAGACTCACAATTGTATTTTCCATCACTTTATCAACATCAAGTCAAAACAGGCACCAAACGAACAACAGATCATATTCAGAAAGACAAAAAAAACATGTTTGGATGTTTTTCTCTTTATTCCTGCGCAATCTTGTAGTTCTCCTGTGATGTGTGTACAGCTGTTCATGGCTGCAGTCTAGTTCAAGAAATGGACCCAATGGGGAAAGTGGCGCGTCGTCGGACAAAGCATAACCGTGGTGCCGATGCACCGCTGAGCGCACATAGTTGTGGAAATGAGGAGTTATGCTGCAATCATTTGTGGAGCAAAAGTTAAGCACTGTGGAATCACCTAAGTGGGTTATTGGCTCACAAAGAATGCATCATATTGCTTTCAAAGTAAATTACGTTTTTATCACAGAGATGACATCAGCTGAGCTGCGGCACCTCACTGTCCTTAGTGGATTACCCATTGTGCATACCTCTCACTTTCTTTTCACCCCGTCTGTTGTTTCTTGACGTCTCTAAAAGTGGAATTGTGAGCTACCCAATCCCACCCCAACCTGACAGGAAAAGTGATGCGTTGAACACAGTTCTGTACATTTGAGAGTCATAAACACATTCACACTAACAGTAACATATCCTTCGGGTCCTGTTAATGTCAGATTTTCACAGAGTTCCAATATTTAAACAGAGCAGGACATTGGCTGGTGGGGCTGATCGTATCTCTCTCACAGATGTCTGGCAGACGATGTAAGTTCTGTATCAAGAGCAAGTAAAGTTCCATTCATCAGAGTCTCCCATTGAACACTGTCAGAGAGGCTTGAAAACCCTTCACTCTACAGCCACAAATATTTTTCAGAGTTGCCAGATGTTACCAAACATCAAAGGTAGAATCAGCTGTCTGACATCTGACATATTTTATGAGATATCTAGATCACTTTCAAATCTTACAGTCCCCTTGATGTTCTCCATGCAACAAGCTCCAGAAATATCTGACCGTCAGGGGCCACAAAATCCTGGAAAAAGAATACATCAGTGTAGTTCATCAACAGAATTTTTTATAATTGGAAAGACATTCTCCTGAATTCCTCTGCTTCTCTAGCCCTGTTGATCCTTCAATGCGCCTTCAGCTCCTTATGGCAAATCTCAATTAATCAATTCACAGGAAGTGACCTTTGGCCTCCATCCATTAAACTCTCCCCCACAGAGTCTACTGCGACTCTGAGGAATGCAGGAAGAGAGTAGGAGCTCTGTGCATGTGTGGCTCCCCACATACTAACATGCATGTCACTGTGCATTTTGTCTAGCGTAATCTTTAAGCTAAGATAAATCCATGTTTGTTGTTTTATTTACCCTTAACTTTGGTTTAAAGCTAAAAACTGTAATGTAATTTGTCATCTGCATTGGTTGTGTTTTCAGACGTACAGACACATTTGCTAGGGCTGAACTTGTTATCTGTTTAGTCTCTGTCTGAATGCTTCTTCTGGCTGATGATGACAACAATGTCAAAGAGTTCTTATAGTTGTCCTCCTGTCATGGAGTGATCTCTTCCTACCCAACCCCGAAGTTAGTCATGACATTTTTTATGACACAGGAGTACAGTAGTAATTTAAAGTGTGTAACTACAGAAGAAAGAATAGCATTCTTGTGTTTTCTCTCTCTCATTTCTCAAATTAATTTGCTGACCAAACAACAGGATTTACCCACTATGTTTCCCCAGGGCCAAAATGTACTATCAAGGCCCTACTCCCTGCTCCCAGTGCACAAGGCTTTACCCATTCTCAGGTGGTCAAAATGAGGTCAGCATTCTTTAGCTAAAACTATGATAGTTTATATAGACTTCTTTTGGTAAGAACAAGTGTGAGTAGCCTTCATCTTTTGGGAGTTTCATCTTCAAAAATAATTGGAATTGATGTTGATTTTTGACAGCAATATATTCGTTTTGTGGGTCCAGGGTTGGGGGTCACCATCTCAAACTATACCCTCCATTCTTGTTGAAAAATCTTGCTAGCTGTAGCTTGTGGAAGAGTCATCCTACACAAGTTACTTCATGCAGTCCAAAAACAATGATTGGAGGGACTGACATATCAAACGCCTGCAACATCAGGAAATTCCTTACAATGTAGGAGACCATCTTTAGTGATCACTGTCGGGAGTAAATGGAATTTAAGCAACAAAGACTTTCTATGAATGTATTTCCTTCCTTAGCTTTACCAAGATTACAACCAGACATGATGTTCTATGAGAGGGATCTACCTATGCTTCGAAAAAGCCACAAGAAGAATTTTTACATTTTGCAGTTAATAAGGTTGAGTTATTAGCCTCTTGTTAGGAAATAAAACCTTTGTAAGGAATGCTCTGGAAAATGTCTGGCAGTGGTGTTTAATATTTATGCACAGCTATAGTAAAGGAATAAAAAAAGTGTTTTTATATGAGAAAACAGTCTAAGACTTGCTATGTGTTTGTTGAGAGTTAACCCAGTTTTAAAAACTGAATGATTGAGAATGATAATAGTATAGTATTTTTTACATTTTCTGTTGGGGCACTCACTCCGCTCTCTGTTGATTGATTATTCTTGACATTGATTTATATCCTGTACCAGTTCATTTCCTACAGTGCTTTTGATATCTTCCCCTCCCATCCAGTGCAGTTATTCATCACCAATGCCCAATGGCTTTTCAGTCATTTAAACAAAACACCATTTCCTTCTTTTTTGAATCCTGCCAATGCCCTGAAAAAAAACGAGTGCCAAGCCTTACGTTCACCTCTTAGCTCAACTCCAACATTACGTCCACCTCTTAGCTCAACTCCAACATAAACATACAGGAAACTGGCTGGCAGGAAACCCAGGGTAATGTTACATTTAAATAGAAGGGGGTGCACTTGAATTCCTTCCCTTATCGTCCCAGCAGCTGGCTCCCAGTCAGAAGTGTGGCTGCTATTTCCAGATTGTTTGTCACAGTTGAAAAAGTTCTTTTTGCCCTGGCCATTTGAAGTGTGGCAGCCCGGTGCCTCTAATGGGTGGCACTTGGAAAAACAGAAGTGAAGAAAAAATTGCTTTCTTTAATAGTCTGCACGCTAAGATGTTGGACTGGTAATAATAAAAACAGAAAAGGCACAGTTAAGTTGAAGTGTGAAAAACCCTTCCTTTTAATTCAATCCTGGTTTGGTTCCTTTTCTGTTCTTATCTGTGTCCCATTTTTGTCCTGGTCATAAAGTTCCTGGAGCTTGCATGTGAGGCACACCACACTTTTTTATAGAACAGTCAGACTATGTTCATTAAGGAAAAACTGTTACGCAATGTAGGGTTGTCATGATACCAGATTTGTAAACTTTGAAACAGATCTAGTGAAAATCAAAGGATACCGCTTTGGTTAACGCGGCAACAAATGTTAGAGAATTTTTTGTTTTTAATTACCAATACGTCAGCAACATGTGATACTGAAACGTTGTCAAAGTAAATTTGTTCAATAGGGACTATTCTCTCTCTCTTCACATACGGCAGCTTCGGTTCAACAATGACTGAAGATCTGAGGCTTTGAGCTTGTGCTGGCTTACACAAAAAAAGAGGGGAATTGGTGTAAATATACATAATTATGTGTAGTATTTAGATTTCAGGACATATGCTTCCATGGTCCATGAGATCAATGATAATCCAACTTTCATTTTATTTTGGCCTTATTTAAATAATAATAATACATTTTATTTAAAGGCGTCTTTAAAAGCACTCCAGGTCACTTTACAAAGCAGAAATAAAAACAACAACAAAGTAACAATCACCATCACATCCTGAACACAATATGCGTCTTCTTTTGGCTGACTGAATATTTCTTTATTGCCACTTCACGCAAAGAGGCAGTCAAAAAAAAAAGCTTTGCTGTTAGTAGTGCTGTGGCTCAACCAACAAAAAGTTGAAGAAATGTATTTTGACAGTTACATTTTCCCCCTGACAAAGCTGATTAATGATCAGTTAAATATTTAATAGGATATTCTGTGGTTGAGAGGATATAACCCATGCTGTTTGTATTTATTGCAGTGAGAATGAATAGACAAAGCCAAACAACGCATCTGAAATGTGAATGATGAGTCTTTCAGTAATCAGTTTACTAAATCAATTAGACTGTGGTGGACTTGTTAATGCATGCTATAAATTACAGCTCCTTTTCAAGTAGAAGTTTCGACTTAAATTGCTGACTTAGCTCAAACTGTGCTCAACTTCTTCCTCTGCAGAAAAAGTTCCCACAAGGACACAAGGATCATAGGGGTGAGATTTCTGTGTCAGAGTAGGAGAAAGAGGTGTGTCTGTAGTTTTGCTGAGATGTTTGTAGAAAAGTTTTGAGTTTTCCAATTGTTCTATCAAAGTTGCAAAATGGATTCATGCAATTTTAAATCAGAAAATGTAAGTTTAATGTGTTTTTTTTTTTAAAATCTGTAACAGGTTACATCGTTAGCCAATGACATGTCACTTTCTGTATCAACTATGTTGTTAGTGTTTTTAAATAAATGTCTGACACCTGGCATATTGTGCATGTAGCCAAATTTACTAAAGGCCTCAAATCTGTTCAGAGTGTTAAAGTAGCCTGTCATGTTAGCCTGGGAAGCTAAGTCTAACACTGGTACAAAACTGGTGAAAACATGTAAAAAATCTCAGGGACTAAATCACTAAGAATCGATTGCAGCGGCTTGAAGGTCCAAAAATGGTGCATCGTTTTGCTCCCACCATCTTCTCCATCTTGAAACCTCGACCTTCTCGCCTCTCAACCAGAAGGTTGAGGGCACGATCCCCAGCTGAGCAGCATGTCCGATGTGTCCTTGGACAAGACACTTAACCCCACATTGCTCCTGCTGCTTGCTGGTGGTGTATGAATGGATTAGTGTTGTACTGTCAAAAGCGTCTGATAAGTGAATTGTAACATTGTAACATCTCAAAATTGAAATTCACGAAACATATAGTGCTAGTAATATTCAGGAGCAAAGACAAAAAGTCGTCCTGCTCTGTTCTATTAACTCTTGTTTTGCACCTGAATGTGGAGAAGAGCACCTTTACTTAACAGGGAGATGACGGAGCTATTTTGTCCACATAAAGATGATGAGCTAGGGGGGGTACGGGGAGAAAAATGTCAGGGTTAATTTTGATTCCAGAAAAATGCTATAGGTGTTTCACCTTTTAAAAACAAAGCTTCCTCTCTGAATGGAGCAAGCAGGGGCCTGTTAAAATGACAAACAAAAACAACTCTTAATAATAGTGATGTAAAAGTAATACAGACTTTATAAAGAGATCATTTATTTATAAGCCATACAGAGGCAAAATTGTTTTCCTGATCAATGCAAAATTAGCCTGTGACATCTCTCATAAATGCTGCAGCAGACGTGTTTTTCTCTTAACTTGTGTGTGTGTGGGTATTAGCGCCAGTTTTTGTGAATAAGGCACTTTGCAATGATAAATATTTGCATTAGAAAGGGGACAGTTTTTCCCCAAATGACTGTGTAATTGCACATTCAAATACGCCCAACCAGCACCGGTGCACAAAGACGCTGTTTGCTCTGCGGCGCAATAAGGGTTCCGCTTAACCCCCTTTGTGTGTTTTGTGAACCAGACGGTTTCTTTTTGATTCATTTGAGCAGGTTAAGCGAATCCTTTTGTGAATCAGGCCCTCAGTCTGACAGTATTGTCTGAAGGAACTTCGCAGCATTGCACAACTCTTGGAAAAGGCAAAATTTGTCCCAGCCTCTGTGAATGTTCCACTCCACAGGAACCACAGTCATGTTTTCCATCACAGATCAAATATTTATCTTGATCAACACTGCAACGATTCTCTTGCTTCTATTTGGCTCATAAATGGCCCGCAGCTGGCCTCGTTCACCATTATGCACCACATTTACGCCACATCCGTGTCCCCATGACTCCACTGAGGGTTTCCGATTCGGAGTTAATGTGGAGTTCTCATGCATGCTTGTCGACTGTCATTATCGGATGCTCTCTTCTGTCTCCTTTATGCTGCATGGTATGGATGTGGTGTTAGATTCTTTACACATATGGCAATGGTGCAGGCCAACATAAAAGCAGAAAAGAGTGTGATTGATGGTGTTATTAGTGGTTTGCAAATTTCACCA
Source organism: Labrus mixtus (assembly GCF_963584025.1). NCBI lineage: Eukaryota > Metazoa > Chordata > Actinopteri > Labriformes > Labridae > Labrus > Labrus mixtus. Next base: position 9,460,197 of record NC_083630.1, read on the forward strand.
TAAGGTGCTGAGATGGAAAAACAACACTAATTTAATTAACAGGTGTTACCTTGAAAACAGACACCAATGTTTTGTCTCACAAAAGACATTATTTACCCCCTAGTGTTTTGATTAACCCCCTACAGATGGGCCACATGTCCCTCCCCAGGAGAGCTCTCACCTCCTGCTGCTGCATCACTTATCTTAAGGATGAAAGTGTGTGTGTGTGCCTGTGTGTGTTTTTACTGTCATGGTACATTTGTGAGACATTACAAATGCGACAATGCTGGCTTACCATTAAGGTGTCACTTTTGGTTCCAGGCTCACGCAGCTCACTCCTCGCAGTGCATTGATTTTTGCAGTTTTTTATTTGATCATCTTTTTTGAAAGCATTTTTCCAAATGGATGGGTTACCCCTGGATAAGGGACTAACTTTAAAAGGTTTACAGGGCCCATGGATAAAATGCAATCAAAAATTAGAAAATTAATATTTTCATCTCACTAATCCAACATGAGCAGTCTCCGTCCAAAAGCATGAACTTGCTCATAAGCAGTACCCTAAGGGCTACTAAATGTGTTGAATTAACAAGACATGATTGTTAAGTGATCACATTCATTGTACTGATAAATGAACAAAGCATTATTTGCTCTCTCTCTCTCTCTTACTGGGGCGGCTGTGGCTCAGTTGTGGCTGCTTTGTCGGCGGCGTACAAATGCAAAATGAATGGGATTAGACTTCTGATGGTCTCACTATAGCAACCGCTGCCACCTTAACTCTTCCAAATGAGTTAAAAAGAGCGTTTGATGTGTGCAGGAATCCAAAAAATAGCCGACCGCACATTGAATTGATCATCATTAGGCCTATCGGACCAAGTTTTCAATGGTTGATCTTTTTTTGAAACTCATTGCTTCACCTTCTCTGATGTCTCTGTTACAAATGTCTGTACTGTAAGAAGACGAGTTGTTACCTTTGAAAAAGATGATCTTGTATTCTGTAGTTCAACGACAATAGTCTTGTGTGAAAGCAATGAAGGGCGCACAAACACTGAGAAAGTGAGAAATGCTTTCCACATGCTGTTCAGTTACAGTAGTAGACATAAAGTGTCCAGATAAACACAGAGTCTAAGTAAAGTGATTGTTAAAGTGCCATTTAATGTTTCCTTCCCTGAGGGATTGAATCACGTATTTCATCGTCTCCCGACCGTTCTGTATTATTCTTTAATAGTACGTTCAGTCCTCAATGTATGAGTAACAATCCTGTATTTCAGGATCCAGAAGGCTTTTTGTATAGAAGTATACAAGAAACTGTAAAGTGCAATTTAGATGGCTGAATGAAGTATAACAATGCAGCTGAGAGGTTGACTACGCTGTGCTTTATTCCAGCGACTGAGTGTTACAATGTAGCTGAGGGGGAGTTCTTGTTCCTGTTGTGTGTATGCTGAGGCAGAATGGGGCCAGCGCTCATTAGCAGCCAGCCAGGGGCCTCATACTGTACATGACTGAATGGCCTCCATCATCCCTCCCCTCCCCCCTCCCTCAAATTATTATGTCACCTGCCATTGTTTGAATAAGCTGTTTCAGTGTGGGTGTGAGCGACTGAGAGAGAAAGACAGGGAGAGAGAGCGATGTTTTTTTTTTTTCTTCTCAGTTCATTCAGGCCAGAAAGCACGCCGACAGATTAACAAAATCAGTAAAGTAAGGTCAACAAAACTTGATATTTAGCCTTGCTAGCAACACGGGTCAAGGGAAGGCATTGCCCGTCAGTCAGTCAGCCCTTTGGTGATTCCCTTTATTGAAATCCCTCAGGAGCTGTTAGATGTGTTGCCAAGAAACCTGTTGGAGGATCGCTAAGCTTTCTAGTGTTCATTTTGAGGGTAATTACAGAAGTGCCATGTCCTTTAATCTTGTACCATTAACGTCAAATGATACCTGGTTATCTTACATTGCATTAAGCAGTAGTGCTGGGAGTCTTTGGGCGTCTCACGATCCGATTCGATTTCAATTCTTGGGGTCAGGATTCGATTCAGAATATATTTTTGATTCAAAACGATTCATGATTCAAAGTCTATTTTTGAATGAGTAGGCCTACTTACTTCAGGATCTACTCCAGTCATCTGAGAGACTGGCTGAATGTCTTGCTGCTCCATTTGAGTTAAAGAGCTAGCCTTAGCACTTAGCTTCGATTTTTGGAAGTTATAAATCTATTTAAAATCTCAGAAGATAAAAGTCTTGATTTTTTCATAAAACTATTTTTTCCCCACCTCTATTAAGCAGCTAAAAAGCATCTATATTCCTGGGAGTTAGCAGTTAGCTTTTAGCAAAGAGGTCTCGTAGATATCCTATACACTGAACCCCAAATAGATGCTAATGGTGTTTTTACCTCTGCTGGTTGTCTAAATAGACAAAAGCTTTCTATCATAAATCACAGAGATGCTATTTAAGAAGTGTTTGTAGCCACCGTTATGACACTTATGGCTTTTGGACTGCTTTTAAAAGAAATGCTGTTGGGAAGTGTTGCTGTCTCCATGCACCTTCATTTTAAGGATAACATATTTGGATGTTTGGGTAAAACTTATAATAAACATCATCAATAAAGAGTAAATATATAGTTAATTAAACTGTAGTTATAATTAATAATGTGTAAAGCTATAAGTTATGTTAACAGTTTATTGTTGCACACATTATACACAATATTTTTTTATTGATTACCAAATAATCTGTAAACATTTAAGAGATGGTTTATAAAACATCTATAAACCTTTAAATATTGACTATACAAAATTTTGTAACAGCACAGTATTTGGCCATGTTTTTCGGTTCGGTCCTGACGTCCGGCCCGTTGGAGGAATAACAAGGGGTTTATTACAAACCAGTTATTTATTTTACTTTTAAGCGAAACATCTTCAAGACTGACTTGTCTTTGGAGTAAGAGCCTGAAGTGACCTATCAGAATTTGACATGTCGATGTTAAAGCTTTATGAATGAGATCATTTTGTTGTTGATTATATGTCAGAGGTGTTATCTGCCTGCTCCGCTGACCCCACATGGCCACCATGTAACTTCATTTGCAATGCAGATGAAACAAACACAGAAAGAGAAGAAGACAATCCAAATAACTGAATGAGCATACATGATGATCTGCAGAAAATGACTCTTGAATGATGATGTGAAAAACATAAAGAAGGTGTAAGTGTGAACTTAATGTAGTCCATTCTTTATACACACTTTCCTGTTGTTCTTTAGAGCAAAAGCAGAGATGTAACAGACTCAGTGATTGAATCCAGGAACCCCTGTGTCAGACGGCTTAAGACACAGCGGTGGAGGGGTTGCTGCTGTGCTGCTGCACACAAACAATCACACACACACACACACACACACACACACACACACACACACACACACACACACACACACACACACACACACACTGATAAGAGAGTATAGTGGTGTAATGGTTTAGATCAGACTGTGTCAGGCCTGACAACAAGTACACTCACTTTCCTTTAAGTCTGATAATGTAAACAGTGATTCACGGACAGGGCGCTGCTGGATGGAGGAACTTAATTAGTGAAGTTGAAACTGCATCGCTTAAATTCGAAGCTTGATCCAAAGGCACCTCGATAGGTCAGAAGATCTTGAGAACATTTCACCTCTCCTCAGAACCAGTCCAGTTGCCTTTGGATCAAGCTCCAAATTTACCATAACCTGGATGACTGAGAACCTGCACAGATATCCACCACTTAAAGGCCAAACATCGAACATATCATTTCAGTCGTCACCCAACTTTAAAGTAAGGTTTCATTTCAACAGCCCTACGACTCTAGAGCGATGTAGTTGTGAAAAGGCTTCACTGGTTGTATGTTGCAGCACAGAGGGAGATTTTCAAAGTTGACAAACGGGACAAAAGCTAAAACACATTTAGCTTTTGTCACAGTGTGATGTTTCATGGTATTAATCCTGTCAGGTGGGAGAAGGTTAAGAGCGCATTTCAAATGGAAAACAGAAAAAGTCATGCTTTCTCTGCTTATCAACACAGTTACTTCAATCAACACCAGTACGTGTAAGCTACAATAACAAATGTTATTAACCTACCCGTCACAATTGTGAGGTTCACCTTATTTTGGGCTGCGGTGAGACAATAAGACAATAAGTGCCCACCTTCCATTATTTGAACTGAGATTCTATTCTGAATCAAATGAAGTAGATTCATTGTTACCTAATTGGTCCTTTATTCTGAAAATACAGACATTGCCTTTATATGTATAAGCCCATCTTATTCTAACAAAGAGCAGCATAGTGTACAAGCACAGAGGTAAAGATAACTTCCTGCTCTCTGTTGAGGGTCTGAATGCAGAAGCACAACAACAATCCTTAGGCTTGAGTGACATGAAGTATCTCTCATATGGCTCCATACAGTTAAACATTCTTGTTTAAAAAACTAGAACTTTGCTACATGTGGAAACCATATCTAGTATTCAATGCTGGTCTTAACTTTGGCCATTGCTGAGCTTGTTTTTAGTACTTTGTGACCAGAAATTTAGTCAAATCATGAGATTTGATTGTGTATTTGTATGGATGTGAACTTTTTTTTCGAATTAAAACACATTATTTTGCCGTTAGCATGAGTCTACAAATACTTCTCACCTGTGCTGCTGTTGGACAACAGAAACAGACATAAGATATATGTTCTCTAAATAAATAGAGTTCACTATTTTAGATGAACTCTGTATTATTGAGCTTCATGAACAAAAGACGAGTAGAAACAGAGAGACTGGACTGATAACAGAAAGCTGTTCCATTGACTGCATGTTTGAGTAATCTTTCTGTTCCTCAATGGAAGAGTGTGGCTCAGTATAATGTGTTAAAGTGTCTGGTTTGAAAGTCCACTTACAAGGAGGGGGAAGCAGCAAACTGAGCAGTTGACAGCAAACTGAGCCAAGTCTCTTACTGGAACCCTGGGCTGGGCTGTGGTTTGGAGCCTAGTTGCTAGCCAACATCCCCTGTCTGTGTGTCTTTATTACTCTGGTTTTGCTGTGAGACACGTACATGTTATTTATAATGTTGTGCTGCATCTCTGTGTGTACAAACAAGTCTTTGCCACAGTATTTAACATCAAACTACAGTTTGACGCAGTTTGAACAATGATTGCTTTTATCCATTTTTTAGACAGTCATAATTTCTGCAGTCATTTGTGAGTCATAAGTTAATGGTGAATCAATCTGTGGGGCATGACCACCAAAGGGACGCACAGAGACATGACAGGGGGGATGCTGATGCCTGGGCAGGGGCTAACCATGGTGTGCCCCCCCCCGATACTTTAAACCAATGGTAATGCTCTAAAAGTGATGTAACAGCTAACCTGGTCCATCTCTTTGCAGATCCCTCCTGTTGCCACCATGCTGCCGAGCTCTCCCCTTGCAAAGAAGCTTGTGACCAGGTGAAAAAAAAACATTCTCACACTCACACACACACACACACACACACACACACACACACACACACACACACACACACACACACACACACACACACACACACACACACACACACACACACACACACACACATGCAGACAGAAACACTTGAACACACACACAACAGCCAACTGCTCAGCCCATTATGGTCGGCCTATGAATAGAGGTTTTTGAAGGGGAGTGGTGTTAAGTTTTTTGTTTCTATGCGCTTTGAAGTGTTGAATAAAAGTTCTGTCTCACTCCGTTTCAATTGGGAGCAGGTGATGCTCTCTCTTTTTCTCTCTCCCCCTCTCTCTCTCTCTGAAGCTCCCATGTTCTTCTTTGCGGCAAAGAGACACAAAAGAGATGGTAAAGAAGCTTTGCTCTCCGAGCAAACAGGCGGAGAGTTCAAACCTCCCTCCAGCTTTTGAAGTATACTCTGAAGAGGGAGGTTGACCAGAACTTATTGTCCTTTTATTGGCTGACGTCATCGTTTTGCTAGCCAAAAAAAAGAAGAAGGAAACCCAGAAAAAGACATTACATAAAAGATGAAGATGGACAAAAAGATGTGGAGAAATGGGAGGGACATTTCATAAGAGTGAACGAGTGGAAGACAAATGAAGAGATGAGAGTGATCAAGATCATAAAGATGGTGGAGAGAAGATAATGGCCTTTTAGAAGTGTAATGGCTTCAAAATAGCCTTCAAAGGTGGTTGTTAGGTTCAGAGTATGGGTGGGTTCTTTGGTTTGGGGTGTAGGGGGGTTGGTGTCACACGTTGTAATCACTAGGACGTATTAAGCTCTACTGGAAGCTGCCTTGTGCCTGGTCGCACCCGGAAAATAAGCGGGTCTTCAAAGGTTCTGGTGGTTATTTGTAGAACCAAAATGGCCCACATAAGACCTAATCCTTAAAGGCCTACATGGTGTGGAGCTCACTTGTACATATGAAAAGGGACATAAATTGATTTCTATTGAGAACATTTAGTAAATGGTTCTTTAAATCAACTCAACCTGTAAAGGATTTCAGTCCAAATTAACACCATTTTGATTTTCCTTGATTAACATTTAATTTAGGAGGGAAGTCATTGAAATTAAAAATCAGTTTTTAAAGAGTATCCTGGCCTAGTTTATGACAAATAATAATCAGCAACACATACAATTAGTATGTAAAATACATGATAATAACAAGACATTAAATAACAACTAAAACACAAAATATTTCTTAAATCAACCCCAATCAAAATCATATTAAACATCACATTTACAGCCAGGTGTTCCTGCCTCCAAGTCATTTAACATCACCTTAAAAGCCTTGGATGAAGCCAGTTCCGTCAGTTTCAGGTGTTTTAATTATTCATTCCTAAAAGGTCAGAGGAGGATGGAATAAAGTTACTGTTTTAAAACCTAAATTCAGTGTGATCAAACAAAGACACAAAAGACACAAAAGCCCCTGCAGAGTTCTCTTTGAAGGGAAGAAGCTCAAAATCAACGTGGTGATAAAGAAAAGACTTAATAATACATCTTTCAAAATTAAACATCCTCAATGTAAAGATAAGAAGAAACTGAATTCATACAATGGTACTGTAAGTGTGGACTATGCCAGCAAAATTGCAGCAGTACGCTTTTTTCAAATAATTAAAATTAAAATCAATGAAAGCGCAGAGACACAATGAGAGCAGCAGAGACAAGGTGCAACAGCAAAACTTTGTTTGTTCAGCAAACTGTTTGCCACCACCAGCAAACACAGAGCTAGCATAGCATAATAAGCATTCAGTCATGTGTCATCCTGAGGATTTCAAATTCAATATTTACCCCCAATAAGCACATACGCGATGCGGTGCGTCAGCGAGCGCCGCGGTCCGTCTCTGGACCGTCCGTCTCTGCTCCGTTTCAAATATGCTGGGTGTTTATTTTTGACGGGAGTACGCTGCAGGCATGCGTCAACATTACATTAAAACTGGCACCAAACAAAAACAACAAATCATTGTCAGAAAGACAAAGCAACATGTAGTTTGCACGTTTCTCTTTATTCCTGCGCGATCTTGTAGTTCTACTGTGGTGTTTGCTAAGCTGATCAAGGCTCTGCTGCGCTCACCTTCCAGAAACGGATCCAGGGGGGCAGGGCGCAAAAAGTCATGTGTCTATTGTGGGTTACGCTCTTATTGCGCCAACTTCTCACTTCTTTATCTTTAAAAACGGTCCCATTTGCTGCTTAATGTTCCGCTGTGTTCGCCAGCTAGTCGCTGAGTGTGTCTGGTTCTTAGATGTAAGTGCACAATGGGATTATTAGAGTCTTTTCACTCAAACCAGCTCGCTCTGTGCTACACCAAACAATGCACTGCAATCACTGTAATGCCTAATAGCTGTGGAAGAAAATAGATGATCCACAAAAACATCCAGTCCTCCCAGCAGTCTGAGTGTGCGAGGCTGTAAATCTCACTCACTTGGTTTCATGACTTCACACTTCAGCCAGAGACTGTTGGCAGTGGGTGCATTCTCCCAGGCTCTCGCCTCGTATGTTCACACAACACTTGGATGGCTTGGTGGGTGTGTGTTCGTGTGTGTGTGTGTGTGTGTGTGTGTGTGTGTGTGGAGCCACACCACAAACTTGGATGCCTTGTTGACGTCTAAGTGAGCATATCTCAGAAGTGTTGGGATTGCCTGCACTATCCAAAACTTTCCCATGGCCTGAACACATTCCCCTGTGTAGGAAAACAACAGAATACTTGGGGAAAGGTGTGACACACTTTACTCTCTTAATGATTCAAATGAACATAATATATTCTGCCATGTGGTTATAAGGGTTGGATGTGTGAGGAGCTGCTGGTTCTACCCACTGTGATTTCCAATGTCACTGAGGTATCAGCAGAGTTCCTCATCTTAGAAGCGTCGGTGTCTTTAAGGTGATTTGAAGTAGGGCCCGACCGATATGGGACACCAATATCGATATTGGCCGATATCTTTCTTAGATCTATGTTTCATCTATGTCATAGATCTGTAGAGATAGATAGATATTGAAATACACATTTATTGTGTTGATCCCGCTAATGCAGTTATCAAACACTTGTGGAATGATACTGAAGATAAGATGGTCACTCAACTGGAAAGTGACTGTGCATGTACGTGCATCACTGAGTGACACTCTGCAGAGTGATAATGCTTGTTGTAATCTATAGAGCGCCCTCTGCTGGTGAAGGAGAACTGCTAGTGTGATACAGTGATACTCAAATTAAATGCTATTTGACTGGTGAATAAATAAATAAAATAAAAATAGTAATATCGTCAAAATCTGCGATAGAATTAGCTCATACAGATAGTCACTGGATATGCTAATATTGGCCGATATTGGACGTACACCATCTTGTATAACACCTCTGCTGAACTGGACCATTGGGCCTACCACGCTCGCTCTACTGACTGTCTATTGCTCCAAGTCCTGCGGGTTTACTCTGAACTTGGAAAATCTGCTTTTAGCTTCTTAGCTCCAAAAATGTGGAACAATTTACAACACTCTCTCACTCAAGATTGACACTTTCACTTGGGCAGATTAAGACCATGACCTCAAACCACTTTACCACAGTGTGTAATTGTTTGTAATGAGAATCATCCGGACCTGTCTTTGTTGTTTTATTTGTGCCCTGTTTGATCTGTATCTCGACATCATTGTAAATGAGGGAAACCTCAATGATTTTCAAGGCTTAAATAAAGGTTTGAAATGAAATTATCGGCTGGCTGATAAATCATGAATCGGCCTGGCTCTAATACAAAGTTAAAGAACCATTTGTACTGGGAAGAATTAATCGGAGGTGTTTATCAGAGCTATAGAAAGTTTGACCTTTGATCTAAATGCGTATTTCATTCATCACTGGCTTCATTTTAAATGTATTTTCAGATTTACAGCAGTGGCCTCATGTTCTACAGTTATACCCTAACCCTAACTTCCAGAATAATATTAATATAAATATAATAAATATAAATATTAGTATGCATGAAAGTTAAACATCTTCATGTTTTTTTTTCAAGCTCCTGTGAGAAACTGTTGCTTCTTGGGGATTCGTGGACAATGCAGTCTTTGCTAATTTTCTTCTGTCCATGCTTTAGTCATTTTAAAGTATGAATATCATCCTGAACTATTTGTCAGTCAAATGCATCACTCACTGTCAATCTTTGTTTTGAAAAAAAAGCTGTTCCAGCAGAATGTTTTTAATAGCTTTGTCTGACGCCTACCCTTTGGCAGCAGGTACACACATGAATCAACTTTTAATAGAGTTATTGTGTGCTTGTGTAGTTTGTAAAGAGGCAACAGTATTTTGTTTCATATCCAGATAAGAAACTCCTCATTGGAGCTTTAAGTTACTTGGCCTACCTGATTCGATTGCATGGAAAAAACCTTCTTGTTTACAACAAGAGGATTGTTAATGGGACAGCCTTAGATACAGTTATGTAATAGATTTTTCAAATGACTCTTATCCCATTGTTGATACTTTTTTTTGGAGAAAAAATAAAAAAGTTGACTTCTTTTTCTTTGATTTTATAATAAAACTAATTTGGTTTTTGAGGAGCTGAAAATTCTTGTTGCAATTATGAAAACACTAGGGAGCGTCTTTGGTCCAAAATCAGATTTATAGATATTTTCTAATTATGTTGTTGGAGTGTTGTTAATAAGAGAAAATAACCATTTGTCCCTTACTCTGGGAGTGTGTGCTTTATTTTTGTGTGGGTTTATTGTTTACTGCATCTAAATTCTGAGAATCTTTTCCTGCATGACATTACCTACCCTCTCTTTCTCTCCCCACATTTCTGACTCTACTGTCCTATCTCTAAAGAAAGGCTAAAAATAAATCTCTAAAAAAGTCAAATGAATTAAAATAATTTGAATTCAACCCTGCTTTTAGTATTTAAATAAAGTAAGGACCTTGTAGTTTTGTACAGGTTTTCTAAATTTGAGGAAACTAAAATATCCAACCCGTCCTTCAGTTGGATCTGGATCAAAACCATCTCGTACTTGTTCTTCATATGTTTTCCGTTTTAATACTCCTGCTTAATGAGCACATTAATGGTTTTAGATTGTTTGAATTAATTCTATGTTTTGCTCATGTCTTGCAGCTCGCTACGATAAAGAGCGAGTCCCGTCTAAAGCATCTCCTCCAGAGGTTACCTGGTTACTGTCCAGAGTCCATGGTGAGTCCACTCCCTCTATCAAACCACACTTTCTATATTCACATGAAGAGACTTTTCCATGCTTTACCTATTATGGATATCATATTTTAGAAATCAAATGGATGCAATAAGATAAATCAATAAAAATCAGATTTAAATGGATTCATAATGGAGCCTTGGCTTGTTAAGATTGGATAAGATGTGATGAGGGGTTATCCATGTTGTTTTGCTTTGGTTTAAGTGGTTCATATCAGAAGGTTGTCTTTTCATTTAGGTTAGCTTTTGGTTTCTGGTCAACAGTAGTAGACACAGGATAGCTCTGCGTGTCAGATCCTAAGTAAGAAGCCTTAGGAACAGGTAACTTAAAAACCACAATAATATGGCAACATCCCATTTGTTTTTGTTTTTACCAACTAATACAGCAAAAGTGTCCAATGATAGACAAACAGAGCCCTGATCATGTCGATGTCTTTCTGACCTATGGTTATGGTAACATGAAGAATTAGCCACAGGTTGTTAGTAACAAAGTTTTAGGTTAAAGGGACAACCACTAAGATGTTGGAAAGCAAAATTTGGTAAAACATTCTAGGTTTCAGTTCCCTTCTGGGGCTTGTTCTCAAACGTTTCACGATGAGTACCACCTCAGAAAATTGTTGGCTCTCCAAGTACCGCCATTATAGCCAACATTGAAATAAAGTAGCGTAGGGCTTTAAACTACACAGTTTATACAGGAGGCCATTTGATTCCTGATATAGATTATTGATTATTGACGGCACACGGCCGAGGCTCATCCTCTGTGCCACTCCAAAAATAATCTAAACTTTTTAATTTCCGTTCTTAAGTTTTTATGTGTTGTGATGCTACAGCTAACCCCTTAACCTGTGTAAAGTTAAAACTAGTGTCAACTCTCTTATTAGAGATCTGCAGGAAGTGGGTCGGTGGTTATGGTTACCAAAACTCTAGAGCACCTGGTTAAACCACACAATCTCACACACACACACACACACACACACACACACACACACACACACGTGTCAACCTTCCTCCTTCCATGGTTAATTATAAAGCAGCGAGGTTGGCTTGGTGCTTGATTCATCTCTGTGCAAGCAGCCTATTTGAACATGCAGCTCTCATTTGAACATGTTTCCAGGTCTTATTCAGCAGCTGTTATTGATGTTTTTACAAAACAAACACAATGCATGACAATAAAGCCACATGTTTTATTCAACATTGGACATTGTGGCTGCCAAAGAGTTAATAATAAATGTGTTCCTGTGAATCTCAAACAAAACTCTAGATTTTCCATTAACATTGCTTAAACAGATGAGTCTGTATTTAGTTGAATAATTAGGTTTGGTGCTTAGGTTTAAAGCTGCCACACTGTGCTGTTGAGGGGGTCTGTTTCCCGGACCCTTACTGGTATAGATCAGTGGTCCCCAAACATTCCAGCCGCGGACCCCCACTGTCCCTACTTTCATGATTTATTGTAAGAAAGGTGAAAAGTAGAAAACAAGTAACCTACATAAACTTGAGGACTGAGTGTAAATTTAATAAACAAAGACTCAGCTGATGTCTGTGTGTATTTGTATTTTTTCAGGGGGCATATTTCAGCATAAATCTTACTTAATGACTATAGCTGCTTTTTGTATGTTCACAATAAAGGGTAAAATATTCAATTTTAAGTCACTTGATATTCTTATTTGGTTATGGAAGGTATCTCACGACCCCCCTCTCAATTGTCCTATGACCCCACTCACTTTGGGAACCTCTGGTTAGAGGTGGAGGGAAAAAAAATCGAGATTCTTATCTTCTAAGATTTTAAATAGATTCATAAAGAAATTCAGCCAGTCTCACAGATGACTGGAGTAGATCCTGAAGTATGTACTAACTTAAAAATAGACTTTGAATCATGAATCCCGAATCGTTTTGAAACGAAAATAGATTCTGAATTGAATTGTAACCACTTGAATCGAATCGTGAGACAACCAAGGATTCCCAGCTCTACCACCTGAAGGAGTGGAGCCTTATTGTTTCAGCCATATTCATATAATGTAGTTTCAGCATGAAATAATCACTGTTAATTGGGACTTGTGTTAAGATGCTGAATTGAAAGCAGCTTCTAACAAAATGTTTTAGCAGCTGTGTCGAACAAATGCCCTGTCTCTCTGTAGACCGGAGGGCTTTGGCTTGTCTAAACTGCAACATAACTCTTCTAGTTCGTATTCTTTGCTGTATTGGCCCCTGTTTCATCACAAATCATGTTTATGCTTCATGTAAAGAAACTGTTACTCCTCGGCCTGCCTCATAAATGATGCCGACGCCCCCTGACGGGAACCTTTGTTCCCCAGCCAAGAGACACGGGTCGGGGGTGTTAACAGTGACGTGTGTTTATACAAATGACTGTCCTGTAAAAGCAAAAGAGCTGGAAAGGGATTTCTAGTCTCTACCACTCTTTTAATTCAATCTCTTTACACATTCATATCAGTGTCTCTGTCTCCCTTACTCAGAGGAGACACCAGGGCCTATTTGTGATGATTAATCCCACAACATTTCACCACATACCCAACGGAAGTTTCATGGGATTTATTTGTTTTCCTGTTTTTCTACACTGTTTTGATCTGGGGAATGTAAAGCTTGTTCTGTATGAAATTAGAGAACCTTCTCACAGCTTCTTACCAATTTCTCAAGTCTCTTCGACTCCCAGTCGATGGTTGAGTATGATTATTTCCAAAATGAGTAAGTGCTGGATAATGAGTTTGTCCCTAGCCCCAAAGTGTTTCTAATCACATTCCAGACAATGTTATTCTCCTAACAGAATCCCTTAGGATGGACTTGATATATATTTTTTCATGTCAGAACTTCACTATACATCTGAAAGTCCATTAAGCCTGAGCCAAAACTTCATTGCAAAGCTTAAAGTAGAGCAAATGGAGTGTGTACACAGTTAAAAGCACTCAGTTTGAACATACCCGTGCTCTCTTCCAAGCTGGACTCGATATGAACTGATTGAAATTTCTCTGGCCGATTTGCACTTCCAATTTTTATCTGGCCTGACCTGACCTGACTTGATACCAATTTTGAGCGATACTGATGTTCTTTCTTTAATAATTGACAGCCAAAGCAAACAGTTTCTGGAAATGTTCTTTGATTTAAATTGCATTTATGTTTTATAATAAAACACTGAATGTTACCGTTAGTCACAAAGATCTTGAAAACTGTATAAACTGACCATCTCTCATTCTCACTCAGACTGATCTCCACTAGAACATTTTGAGAGTCAAACCCTTTATTTCTGTATTCTCCTTTATTTGTATGCCATCATCTATGGTGGAAGTGTGTATAAATATGTAAATTAAAACAAACAAAAGGTTTTAAATGACAATAAACATGAACTGATTTCTCTGCATTTACATTTCCACCTAGAAAGATTCAAACAGCCATTATTAACTCTCTTGAGTCCAAGGTTTTGAAATGTAACTAATAAATATTTCAAATTATAGAAACAGAGAATTTCACAGCTTCACACTATATTCTTCCTGACTCCTGAAGAAATCATCACATACAGACTCTCCCCTGTCTGCCTTGGTGAGCGTTATTTGTTGTTGTATAGAGTTTTAATCATCCATTAATTATTGATATTAATCTATAATATTTTCTGCAAAGTGATATTTCTCACATCAGGTCAAACTTTTCAATAACTCGCTCATCCAATTAGGTTTTATCATTTATACTGGATTACTTAAGTATTTAAACGTGCTGCGCTCACCCTTCCCACGTTGAAGAGAGAGAGAGAGAGAGAGAGAGAGCGGGAGTGCACACATACGGGCAGAGCAGGAAAGAGTTTGTGGCCTTTCCCAGGTATCGTCTGTGTGTGGGAAACACTGGAGCAACACATGGTTGTTACAATAAATGGTCAAACAAAAGACTACAAGGAAAATAGACATCTAAAACATTCACACACAAATAGCCTGGACTCTAAAGATTTCTCTCAAGATGAAAAAAACGAACACAGTGGCTAAGTTGTGCAATCTAAAGCCAGTCTGTCGATTGTTCCAAGCAGTAGGTGCAGAAAAACTAAATACTTCTTTTCCAATCCAGTACTAACCTCTGGGACAACAAGTTGCACAATGTCGACCGAACAAAGGTTGTGAATTCCATCGATGAGGATTGATTGATTATTTATTGATATGTTCAGTGCACCATGCTACAGACAAACAGCACAACGTAGTTATGATTGTGAAGTGCCATTGGACATCAACTGTATACTTACATAAACTTGTGTTTGGCATGAAGGGGGAATACCAAAAGATTATTTTGTACAATGCCAATTGTTTGGTGTCATGGCATATCGTGATTGCCTGCCATGGTGCACATGTCTTTGTTTGTTTCACACATCTCCTACTGACACTCAGTGAGAAGCATTTACAGATGGACATGAGGCAATGTTCTTTAGACAATACAATACTGTTCTCTTTGAAAAGCAGCTGATTGTATTTGTTGGTCAAACAAACCAAAGGCAAATCAACAGCGGCACAATCATGAACTCTGGTGTTTCAAGTATTGAAGTGGTGGGGTTCAGAGCAGAACACCAGACGCAATCCATAATTGCTGTGGTTTGTGACTGAAAAGAATGCACTGCAATTACTTAAATCTCTTAATTTTGTCCTTTTGAAAACAATCAACTTTATCCCAGTGAAAATGTCAGAAATTGAATTGTGGTACATTACATTTAGGAGCTTATTTGCTTCAATAATGGAAAGTTCAGCTTGTCTCACTCAGTCATGGTGGCTTCACCTCAGCGCCAACAACCAAACTTCCTCCAACTTGAACATTTCTGTTTCAGTGAGGCTTATCAGATCCTCAGTGTTGGGCTTGAATAAAGCCTCAAAGATATTCATGGAACTGTGGGTGTAGCCATAGTCCCTGCGCCCAAAGCGTTTAACATCCAATTACTCCATCTGATCATTTGAGAACCTATTTCAATTCAACAACTTTTGCCTGTTCACTGTTCTAACCTCACATTTTTACTGGTTTGATCGGAAAGTCACATTTTGTAGCTTTTCGAACAATCAGATTGTATAAAAAATGAGAAACATTTAACAATATGATACCTAAACATGTATCATCTTTCAGGAAAGCTTCAACATAAAACTTACAAGTGACATCTGACTTACACCTTTTCATTCCTTTTGGATTCTAGAATGAACTTTGGCTGTGCATCAACTCTACACTCCCAGGTAAGAGACACATTTCTGACTTTGGCATGAGGTCTATGATGTTTGACTTTTAGATCCTCTGTCAACGTCTGTTCAACAGATCATTATTCCTATTATTCCTATGTATTGAAGAGTTTGCAAAAAAAGTATCTCTATAACTCCCGTCCTTTTGTGCAAATAGAAATGGTTCTGGTAGATGTTATGTTATCAAATACATAAAAGTCATCCAACAAATCTGGATACTCAATGTCCTGGACAAGACCCAATGTCTACACAAGGAAACAAAGATATCCAGTATTCAACACCGGCCACTGTAAGGTTGGTCATTTAGATGGATCCCTGACCCACTGACTCGAGTGAGTACAGGTTAGGACACCTCACATCATTGAGTTACTGTAAGACAAATTGTTTTCTGCTTCCAGATGGTCCATCATTTTTTGATGGGAATTGACTGCAAGCTATGGCTTTCTTACTTTCAGCCACATGTTGGGCTCTGCCAACAAACACGTCATCACTGTGTAAAAACACCAAAATAGTCCACTGAGAAACAGACAGACCCTTTTATAGGCTAGATAGATATTTTTCTCAGGAGGTGGTGGAGACCAAACCATAGGTAAAAAGAGAGTAAATAAAGGATCAGGTATGTAGTTATTTGCAATTTTTGCTTGTTTGTTTGACTATTAGTCAATCACGCTTCAAGGCTTTCATATGACCCACATGAGCAATGATCAGCTTGTCATGTGGCCAAAGAAAAATGAAAATATTCAATTGCTTTTAAAGACAAACAATCAGGTTAGTAGTTCACTCTTTCAATAATGCAATGCAAAGGTTGCAGAAATTCGCTTAAGAGGGACTTGGAGGG
Source organism: Labrus mixtus (assembly GCF_963584025.1). NCBI lineage: Eukaryota > Metazoa > Chordata > Actinopteri > Labriformes > Labridae > Labrus > Labrus mixtus. Next base: position 9,476,867 of record NC_083630.1, read on the forward strand.
ATTCCTGATTGATCAGATCACATGTATTTGAACCCAAAGAATGCACTTAAAATGAATCAAAAGGAGACATTTGGACTCTTAAACTGACATGAAATATGAAATCCAATAGAAGTTGTATTTACTATGTAGGTTTGGTTTTGAGGGGATGGTAGCAAGTGTAGCTGTTAGAGCTGTGTGGAGTGACCCGAGCAGAAAGCAGGCAGTAGATCAAAGGCCTACATGCTGCTGCCTTTGCTTGGAACAAATGTACCTGTCAGTAGCTTGATAGCCTCCAGATTGGGAAGCATTGTTATTCTTACCTCTCTGTACCCTATGAACACTGGAGTCCAGACAACCTCAGGAGTCTGTTAAGATTTAACCTGTTAAGAAACTATCCTCCCTCACATCCTGTAAAAGATATCATCAATTCTCTTGAGTTCACTGCATTCCAGCAGCTTTAAGGGATTTACTCTGTTTGTGTAACCACTTCTCCCAACATGCCAACTTCAATTAATGATTTCCTTCACTTCTCAAAATGCCTCCATGCAACTCTTGCACAATGTAGAGGATCTTATCAAAGCCCATCAAATTACATGATAACATTAAATTGAAGCTCTATGACTTGGATTCTTATTATGAACCAGGCTTAAAAGTTGGCAGTGTGTGCATGTGCCAGTCATTGGACCACCAGCAGCAATGTTGGGACAAAAATCTGAGATTTTAGCATATTTGACATAGGTAAGCAAATTAAATTTGATAGTAATGCAAATGTTTGTACAAAATCTCTAACCTTTGTAGAGCCTCTGTCTGGTAACAGTTTTTCCCCCTGGTATAACCCATTTCTATACAAAACCAGTGCAGTTCAGCATTTTAAGCACTTAGCACCCTAAGCCCAAGAACGTCCTTGTCATTCGTGTTTTTTTTTGTAGCTGCAATTCCCCATGCTCTCAGTTGAAATAAGTTAAACTTTTGGAACACCACCTTGCTCTTCCATGAGCTAGCAAAATCAAGAAACAGCCGGACTTGTAATATCAACTTTGAGAACAGCAGCGGCAGAAACAAAACTCATTTTACTTGTGTTTAAAAATTCTAAGTCTAGAGCTGCTGCTAATGCCTGAACACGATTCCTTTACATTGTTTTTTTATGATTTATTGGTGGAATTTCCTTAAAAAAATGCAAATATTAAGCATACAGAGCAATTAAAAATGGACCTTACAGTCACTACTGAGGGAAACCAGAGTGCTGTGAGCTAACTTTTGTAACCTAGCAACAGTAGGCGCCTCTGAGAAGCGGTCTGAAATTGAAAACCGTTAGTGGACAATGGCTTTTTCAAATATACATTTTTTAAAATGTCCTTTAAAAACAAGTGAATTATCTAATTTGGTTTTCAATTTACTGTAAACCACTTGGAGCCACTAGTAGATTTTTACTACTTTTAGAGTCAATTCATCAGCCTGTTTTGGATATCTGATGAAGCTTAAATGTGTCTTCATTTTGTACAGAGTTCAGTGTGTCTTTCTAGATCTGGATGTCCACCCATTTTTTAGTGAGTCATCGCACATTTTGTATCCAACATCTGTATCCAAGTGAAAAATCACAACACTTCCAAACAATAGATCTTAAAGATACAGGAGGTCTTTGTGCTCTGACTTTTCCTTTTCTTTTCCCCTATGAGCCACACTCACATGAAAAATGTGAAGTTCTAGTAACGATTGAAGTATAAGTACACTCTGCTGCTAGACAGAAATATTAGAAAGACAAAAAATAAGATGATTTGAGATGAGTGCAGAAGGCCATGCTTTTTGCCTTTTTTTCTTATAAATACACATTTGATTTAAAACATAATCTAAACATTTAATAATTAGAAATGAGTCATTTATCAGCAATGATGGGTAATAGACCAACCTAAGCACCATTACTGTCGCTGTAAGTCAACATTCAATCATTCCGCTTAGATCCTGTATTTGATCATGCCTATAAACCCCTCTATTTCAGCCCTGCTCAGAACAGGCTGTTTCTGTGTCTGTAGCTTTAAATGTAAGTGAGCTGTGTCTGACCACGCCCCTCTGGTGGTGAGAAGGCAGACTCAAAGGGCAGAACAAACACCTAGCTGTGGGAGTTTCACCCACCTGGGGGAGGGGTTACTGCCTTTTGTGATGTCATGAAGGGGAAATCTCCAACTGGCCTGTTTGAAGACACATTTTCTGAAAAGTGGAGCAGACAAAAGATGGAGAGGATGGACTTTTCTCCTTATAAGGGGCTTTGTAGACAGACTAGGGACACATATCGGTGTTCAAAAAAACCTGGTAAAGACCTTTAACAGTGGGAAACACGACAGCCAGTGCCAGTGTCATCATTTGGTGTAGAGGCAAACCACCCTTAAAATTGCCACACGTATAGCAAGTTGATTCTGTGGTGTTTGATTTGTCTCCAGGTGTATCCAGGAAGTCAGACGGCTGGGTGGGGCTGGGCTGCTGTGAGCTGGCTATCTCATCTGAGTGTCGCAGGGAATGTAGACAGGTGAGAAAGAAATATCCAGCTTTTTTCTTGACTGTGACTATCCAAAAATAGTTTGACCAAGGCTTTAATAATGTTGTGAATTTCTGTTGTGTTTTATGAGAGTTTACCTGTTTTAATGTCTTTTCTTTTTTTCCCTAACAGGCTACATCTAAAAATGACATAACAAAAGTATGCAAAAAAGTCACAGAGGTGAGTACAAGGGTCTTAGAGAAGTCAAATGAATTCAGTGGCTGCATGTTAAATGTACAATTGAAGAACTTGAATGTCGTCTACTGCACATGTCATGATCGATGCTTTGCAACCATTGCAAACCGTAACTAGCCAAAGCAGTTATCACACATGCACTCCTGATCATTTCTTGAAAACTTCAGGACAACCTGCAATCCCTAAAAATCTTCCTCAGTTGCTTATTGACCCATGTCCCTCATTGCATGAAGTTTTACCTGTTGGGCAGAGGGGAGCGGTCAGGAGGCAAGACATTTAAAAGACGAAACAACAAAGTCTAACACTATAATGACAGTTGTTTGCCACGTGTTGCACGATTATCGCACCAGTCACGCTTTGCATGTGTGATATGTCACCGCCCTCACAAACTTGCCCAAGGTAAATTTTTCCTGAGTGTTTCCTGTTGTGTGCTCTCTTAAATCAGGCAAAATTTGACTAGGGGGCTGGCATGAAAAAGTCTGGGTAATGTCTGTTTGAAAAATGTGGCATTTTGCTTTTACACATGACGCTCAGCCAGAAAATTTCAGGATAGTTTCTGTAGTTTTGTGCATACGGGAAAACACCCCAACTGTCATGCTAGTAGTCTCAGTTTTTGCCTCTTCAAACTAAAAAGCAACCCTAAAGTTGGCGAACTGAAACGCAGTCAGCTGCATTTCCAAAAGCCTGCTGACACTGAGGGCTTCTAAAATGCTGTAGAGTGAAAGATGGCCTATATGTAGCTAAACATTTGTGTTATCAAGTGACATTTTTAAATTGGGATGTTGCTTTTCATTAAGACATTTCGAGACTGAGAACCCCTGAGGTGGAGCTGTAGTTTATTTGTTGCTTTATTCTATGATGAAATATTGAGTTAGAGTCTAACAGCTGGAGTCAGTATCACCACAGCTTCTCTCTTCTCATTCTAGACATCCCTCTACAGCTGCATCACCAAAAATGAAAGTAAGTTCTTACACACACACACACACACACACACACACACACACACACACACACACACACAAACACACACAGTGAGGAAGCCAACACTTTGTTTATCTGTAATGTCAATCCAGCCAATACATAAATAAGGACCCTTAAGATCACCAATATTGTAACAAAATAAAGGCATCTTTTTGTTCTTCCTCTATCCCTTTCTCTCTTGGTCTTAGTCTCACAGACTGTGAATACGCAACATTCACAGATGCACACACACTCATACAGCAGAGCCTTGTTATTTGCTTGGCAGGATGATAGGTCAGTTACTTCCTGTTGAGAGGTCTAATGTTGCTCAGGCAGCTTTAGAAAGAATAATAAAATACAAGGAGTGTTTATCTGCCTGAAGGTCAGATCTCTGAAGGTACACACAGCGTACAGGCCAATCCATTGTAAGTGAAAAAATATGAGGAACCAAAAGTAAAACAAGGCTTAATAATAATAATAATAATAATGATAGTTTCTGTTTGATGCAGAGTAGATATACGTCAGTTAAAAGACAGCTGTCAACAGTTAAAGGTATGCTGACATCCACTCACTTTAAATGCAGTGGGGGTTGTCCAAAGAAATGCATTATTTTTTATTTTCTTGCAATCCTGGCATGGACCAAGCAGATAATGTTTTTATACAGGTGCCTTCTGCACAGAGTTAGATAATGAAAGGGTTATCACTCTTATGTCTCTATACTGAATCTAAAATTGTATCCTACCGAAGCCTAGCTTGGTATTAAGAACAAGTGAGAGGTGAGGGGTTTATGTGCTCGGTACAGTATTGTTCACTTTTGCATGCATCGTGCATGTTTATCTGACTTCCATAAGGCTGCACTAGCAGTGTGTTTTCAGGTGAATCACTCAATATTGGACATTTAAACTCATCTGACTGAGCTTGTTGATGGGTTGAGAGTGCACTGAGAGATTTATTTTATGTTACAAACTCAACAGCCAATCATATGCCAGTCCTTGGCCTGGTGAAATAACATAGCTCATACGCATTAGAGAACTTAATTCAGCATTTTTTCTGTATTTTTTGTATTTTTTTTTTTCACGTTAGATAATCATCAAAATGTGTCCTTCATTCCGAGCCTTATTTTCAAGTCTTTTCAAATCAAAAGATGCCTATCTTTTTGCCCATTAGAATAATGTTTATGCCTTTTCAAATAATAATATTTAACACCTTTTGCAACAGATTTTCAGATTGAAAGAACAACATAGGATGGTTTCCTATGAATATCATGTCATAGGCATCATTATGAGGGACTTATGCACCATCACAACAAAAGCAGCAGCATGCTCTGTCATAACAAGTTTTAATAATGGGCAGACTCACCACTGGATGTGTGTTTGTGTGTGTGTTTGTGTTTGTGTGTTTTAACCTGCGTACATTTTCCTCCAGTGGGCTCCACATGTTGCAGCTATGCAGGGCGTCACACCACCTGTAGGGAGTACTGCCAGGCCATCTTCAGGACCGACTCCACCCCCACCGTGTCCCAGATCAACGCTGTCAAAGAGTACTGCCAGAGTCACAGCACTCAGCTGCTCGGCTGTGTCAGCAACTTCACCAAGTCCTACCCTATACGCAGCCCTATAGACAGTAAGTGAACCAACACTGCAGACATACAGCTGACACTCCAGGTGTTCTTTGAACAGCAACACTGGATCCCTTAATGCATCACAGGTTCATATGTTTTTATGCTGTTAGTTTACAGGGGCTCTAGGTTTACCTCGGTGTATTCTGAGCAAAGGCTTTGTTTGTGTTCCTCCAGCTTTTTAGATACGTTTGTTGCACAGCTTACTTTAATCCATTGCGGCCAGTGTTAATGCAATTCTGTTTGGGTTGCTTTAATCATTTAACACACTATAAAAAACTGACATCATTTCTTTCCAGTAACACCTCTGCTGTTATTTTTGGTAAATTACACAATACATTATCAACATGTTTTATGGGGACTACTTCTATTACTGTCTGGAACAGTTCTTGAACCATTTTGCAAAACCAAGGCCATTGGCATTGACAGTTAGGAGCTCATCGAGGAGTAGTTGACTGAGAATGAATGTCCAAAGTTCTACTTAACCTCTTGTAAGCATACTGGCAATTTGTCCCCTTTCATATTTACTTTTTATCACTTATTAAATTCAAAGTGATTCACTTGGTAAAGACAGCAGATTGGAGCCTCCTACTGGATAATACTGTTCACCTCAGTGGTCTAAATGTACTGTAACTATGGCTTGGAAACTTCTTGATTTTCTATCACTTTGACATCAGAATCAGGCTGTCATTTGAAATGAATATCACAAAGACGTTACAAATATCTTCTACAAGCCAGCAACTCTGTTAAAAAAAGCATCTATATCCTGAAGATTATCTACAGAAACATGTTGTATTTTCACAAGGGATCCATTTTTCTTTTTTCATATGTACATTTACGAGGTGAGAGCCAAATATTTCATGATATATTACATTTTCAGCTCTCCTCAGCCATCTGTCTCGTCTTTCCAGGTCTGTACTGCTGCGATCGAGCAGAGGCCACACACTGCCAGGTGGCATGCCGGAGGATACTCCGCACCATGAGCACAGAGCACGAGATCATGGAGGGTTTGATCGAGGAGTGTGGCTCCCAGCCTCTCCCTCAGGAGCCCATGTGGCAGTGCTTTCTGGGCAGCGCACACCCTCCTTCCCCACCTGAAGAGGAGACCCCCCACCCTGCTAAGATGGACTGTGCAAAGCTGCACTGCTGCGCCAAAGCTAACACCTCCCTCTGCAGGTACAGCGTGCCGACATCCACTGCTTAGTGTGAGCTAGTACATCAATGTCATATACTCTAGTGAAGGGGTTCTGAACTGGTGGGACACGGAGAGGTTTTCAGTGAAGCGCAAATGTGTCCCTAGAAAAGTCGATGAAGATTTTTTTTTGGTGCTATTTTTCTGGGGGCATTTTGGGTTAGGGGTTTATTGATCTGAAAGCTGAATAGAGACAGGAAATGTTGGGAGGAGAAAGTGGATAATGACATGCAATCGACCAAGATCAGACCTGAACTCACTGCTGCTGCAATGAGGACCACAGCCTCCGCACATGGTGGTGCCCCACACAACCGCCAGGCCATGCAGCACCCCCTATGAAGTGCTTTTTTAACAAGTTTGTTTTGTTCTGTTTCTTTTGCAAAACTGCATCAATTTCTATTAAATAAATCTGAAAATGTCAGTAACTTGGGTCGCAATTTCTCTTGAGGAGTAGGTGGTGGGTCATTGTGCTAGAGCAGCTCAGAACCAAGTGCTCTAGTGTAGAGTCCGCACTGAGGTGAAATGTGTTTTCTTCCACTAACACACACTGTGCTCTGCTCTGACAGGGACATGTGTCAGGAGATCAGCACTAACTGGGGCAGTCAGACGTGGCAGGACTTTGACCAGCTCTGTGAGTACAACCCTGTGGAGACAGAGCTCATCAACTGCCTGGCTGATGTCAGAGAACCGTGTCAGCTGGGCTGCAAGGACCTCACCTACTGCACCAACTTCAACAACAGGTCAGGCCCCTGGACACTTGCCTGTTAAGATCACGGACATATTCCATACTGGCCAACTGCCATCTCTCTGTGAGGAGACGAGTGCTTTACCCATTACAGTGTCTAGGAATCTAAGACAGCAACTTTTTCCCCTACAAAAAAATCTCATTTGGATACAATGCGATTCTTAAGTGTTTCAAAATCTTAATCTTACTGTCTTCAAAAGCTTCTTCTTCAAGGCTCAACAGTCGATAAAATGATCCGCTTAACACTCTTATCAGCAACAAATAACTTCATCCTTTCTTTTGAAAGTAAGGTATTATAAAGAGTATATTAGTATTAGTATTGTTATCAATTGCATGCACGTTTAATGATTTAAAAGATAAACCTTACTCAGTCACTTAAAAGCAGAGGTGTTGACTCGAGTCATGTGACTTGGACTTGAGTCACAGATTTGATGACTTAGGACTTGACAATATCATAAAGGACTTACAACTCGACTTGGACTTAAACTCAGATGACTCGTGACAAAATTTGGACTTGAGCCTAATTACTCGAAAACGATTGAGATTTAAATTTGTTATTTCAGAGCCCTGTGATTTCTGCGATGCGGAAAGAACGGACGGTATCCCAGAATTGACAATGAAAACGGAATCAACTGTACAACGCAGAATATCGAGGGATTTGCCTCAACAGGGGTGTGATTTATATAAAAAAAATTAGGTGTTTCATACAAAATGTTTTTTTTGTTTTTGCTTATTGCTGCTCCTTTGCTGTCTGCATGTTGCAGGGGCGAGCTGACACACACACATACACACACACACACACACACACACACACACACACACACCGGAATGCCAGCTATCAAGCACACCTGTTTACCATTAGCACAACAGAACACAGTCCATGATCTGTACAGACCAAATCTTTATGGTCGGGAATGCACGTGATCCGGTCAAACGATTGTTTCAACTTTTATCCGCTCACTCTCAGTCTGTCTTCTTTTATCTACAATCAGTAACGTAACCATAGTAACGGTATCCCACAGCCTGCTGTAGTCTGTGAACTGTTCCAGACAGACTGTCAATCAGGGGGAGCGGGGTTAGCCTGGGCACTACTACCTTTAAAAAAATAATAATAGGGAATACATTTTTTATAATATTTCAATTTCCTGAAGTGATAGATTGAAAGGATCCATGACTTTAATCTGTGATCTGATCCAATTGAACACATCGTTAAACACAGAATTCAGAAAAATTAAAAAAGGGTAAAATTGAATTTGGGGGGAAAAAAAAAGTCACACTGGTGTTGTTGTTTTATTTTAAGAAGTAGGCTCAATCAAATCATCCAAAAAGCTTGAATGATTTGTGTAAATGTTACAGATTATTCCTTTGTTAAATTGGCACTTTATTTGGTGAAGAGTGCTAATGACTTGTGTAGGACTGAAATTCAAAGATTATGACTTTGGACTTGACACGGGAGTTGCCTGTCTTTACTTGTGACTTGAATTGGGACCGAGAACAAAGACTTGAAACCAACTTGTGACTTGCAAAGCAAGGACTTTATCCCACCTCTGCTTAGAAGTATGCTTCCTGACCTATTCCTACATAGTTTTTGACAGATGAACTGCTTTCAGTGTTTACTCTTGAGCTGCTAACTTCTGCTACTTTTACAGTTTACAAGAATTTTACTGTACGATATCTTCTGCTGACAATACTTGTCAGCCATTTAAGCTGATTTACACAGTTTTTAGCTGGTACATTCACCTTGTAATTTCAGGTCTTTTGAATTTTTCTATTTTAACTATGAATTCATCACATGCAAATAATCCCTATGCTAATCTTTTCACTTTGAAAGCACCTACAAACAGCCCAAACTAGCACTCCTACAGTCTCAGAAAATGTACCCACTCTGTTTTATGAATGTATTGATTACATTCTATCTTCAGTCGTTAGACTCTTTGCCTCTGAACACACTCCCTGTGTGGTTACAACACATTAAATTCCTGTGTGAAAATGCATAATTTAGAGCCTGAAGGAAAGAAATCGTGAGAGAGGGAAACATGAGGCAGATTTACACTGAACCCAGTGTGACCCTGGTGTAATAAGAACCACAGCATGTTTTACACACTTTCTACAGATGGGGCCAAAAGCCAAATGGAGCAGCTTCAAAGGCTGCACTGGGAAGTCACACTAACACACACATCAAAACAAACCAAATATATTTCACACATACACACAGCAGTCTGCAGGTCACCTGGTGAGGAAGGCAACCACAAACTCCCAGAGCCACTTGAGACTGTAGAGCAATCTGCTGAGATGAACTGTGACATTTACTGTCTATCTCTTGAAACATAAAGTGTTTACTTAAGTAGAAATTCCTGCAGATTAAAAGTAGAGCTGCTGCAAATTTAAAGAGGTCATATTATGCCCTTTTTGGGGTTTGTATATTTAATCTATGTACTAAAGTACGTTCACAATAGCTAAAGTTCTTAAAAAGTGTCTGTTTTCATGTACTGCCGCTCCATGCACAGGCTCACTTCTGACTCTCTCTCTAAGGCTCTGAAGTGCCCTCGTTCAGAATCCCCACGTGTGCCAAGTCCTATCTGATTGGTTGGCCTGTCGGCTCTGCCGTAATTGGTCAGTCGCTCAGCACGATTCTCGGAAATGTCACGCCCCTTTTACCATAATGGGAATGCAGCCACTTTGGCTCCGAGGGCCGAGCAAAAACATTAGCACCTTAGCACTACTGTGCTACCGCAGACTACAGCATATCGTGGGTGTGCCACAGAAGTTAACGGGCGTGCAACATGAGCTGCTGGGCTTGCCACAACGAGCCAATGGGCTTAGATCAGTGATCTCACACTGACAAGACGTCACACTGGAAAAAAAATTTCGAGGGCGGCTAGAACCGAGCGTTACATGCAGCTAATGCTGCAGCTAACAGGAGGAGGTAGGAGAAGCCGCGTTTCCGCAGACTTTGAATTTTTGCACATAGATGTGCCTAAACATGCACAGAACACAAAACACACTAAAGAGCATATAAAACCAGAAAAAGCAGAATATGACCCCTTTAAGCTTTGCTCTTTTACTATTTTATTTATCTGTGGGTTTTGTAGCATTGATTGTCTGTGTCTTAGTTGGTGTCATCGAAATGTTGCTGTATTAAGCTCCAGAAACAACATCTGTAATAGTATGGATGCTTGTCAAGATAATCCTTTTTGATCCCTAGAGGGGAAATTTAGTTGTCACTACAGTACAAAGACAAAAATGAGCCCAGTGTTTCCCACACATACAAGATACCCTAGGCGGGATGTCCAGGTGTATTTATGGCTGCCCAAGTATATTTCTAACCTGTGTTTATTGATTTTATATTTATTCAAAAAATTTTGCATCAAAGAGAGAGAGAGAGAGAACGGGGGAGAGTGTGCAGGCGCACAGATTTCTAAATGGTGCCTGACAAAACTCAGAGAGAAAAAGAGAGCAGAATCTCATCAGCTTCAGAGAGAGAGAGAGAAAGAGAAAGAGAGAGAGAGAGGTCAACTGTCTGTGCATGCATGGGTATATATGAATGACGACAGCACCTGATTCAGGTTTTCTTCCCCATTGCTTTAAAAATCTCTTGGCAATTCTTCTTCCAGCAACCAGCATTTAGACACAGCCAGCCCATACTATTTTCAGTCAAGTGTTTACTTCACACATCCTCCAAAGTTCTATATATTTCTCTGTACTGCAGCCCTTTTCATTTTCAACCTCTCCAGCATTTTTAGCGCTATTTTTGTTCTCGTTATTTTTCATCCTCCTGGGATCATGTATGTCTAGATGATTTCTTGTCCTGAAAAACAAGTGAGAGATAAAACATGTTATTGCATTCAGTATTGCAAGCACACACATAAGTTAAATTCTTATAGATTCCCCCCAAATATATATTTTTCAGATAACAAATGCTTGTAGAAAATTGTAGACTGGTTCTCAGTAGTGGCTGAAGCTCTCTGTACGTGAGCAGCTCTAGAGAGGGCTGTTCCCCCTGCAGTATTTGAATGTGTTGTTCAGCTTACGACTGGATTTTACACTAAGCTTGCTGTTGTTACTTACAAAGAAAATAATTTGACAAACTGTGGTTTCAGATCATGGTGTATGGAGTTCACGCTGTGGCATTGTGGGATTTGAAGTCCAGGCAAACAAACTTATGTGTAAGGCTCTTTGAGTTTCCTTTGATGGGCTCCAGGAGAGGCTTGTATAGATTTCTTGTCCCCCTGAGGAGTGCAAACGCTGAGCTGTGTAGCCGGGAGCAGCAGGGAAGACAAACACTGATCTGGAGTTGGTGTTTCAGGGCGAGGGAGCACGGGGCTGATAACTGTGCATGTATGCGTCACTCTTACTGTGTCTGTGTGGGTGTAAAGCAAACATTCTTGAACCTTAAATTAGAAACCAATGCCTAATCCATCATTGCAGCCTTGATTTAGAAGATGCTCTCCAAAGCATGATGGTCTTTAAATCGCTCCATCATGTCATTTTGTTTTATTCGTTCATTCATTCAGTCACAGGTTCTTCACCTTACTAATGGTTGATCTATATGCCATTTACATGTTGTTCTGATTTGAATTAATGGCAAATGTTGGAGCGACTGGGCAATGTCCGTCACTTGTTTCCCCCAATTACCAATTGTGAGCAGACATGCTGCGAGGTATTGTGTGCAAATGTCTCCTGCTGCATCTCACTGCCTCCCTAAGTGCGAACTCTTTTTGTATTTTTACCATGCGAGTGCCATGACAGGTGTAAAAACACAGGCGCTGGATTCAGAGACTGTGTGGGTGTCCACAAACATGCGTGGTATTTTTGTACCTGCATGCATTGCTTCAGAGTAAAGTGGTTCAAAGGCTTGGTGGAGGGGAATATGGATCAGTGGATGTGGTTATTGTGAATACTCTAAACCAGTCACAGGAAAGAATCAGGTTTTCTAGTAAATTATAGAGCTGTTTATGGTTCAGAGAAGAATATTGTGAACCCGCAGTGCAAATCTGCAGCCAGTGGAAGATGGTGGGTTAAACTGCAAATTAGTAGAATAATGATTCAATTAAGTAATTTAAAGGAAAGTTTGGAAAGGTATTATTATGATCGCATCATTCATGATTAAACTTTTTTCTAAAGATTTATTTTTGTGCCTTTACTGCAGAGATAGGATAGTGGATAGAGCCACAGGTCGGATTTGAACCCGGGCTGCCCACTTTGAGGACCACATCTTCAGTGCATGAGGCGCGCACACTAACCACTATACCACCGGCGGCCCCCATGATTGTACTTGTAAATGATTCTGTAATATCTTTATGTGTGTGACACAGCAGGAAAAAGATGAACTGTGATAATGAGCTCATATGAGTGCATCTACTACCTGGGGACTGTGTCATTAAATCTGTTTGGTTAAGTTGAAGAATGTTGTTTTTCTGTATTAATATTTACATTTCTCGTGTTGAAGGCGTGACATGCAGCTAATTGACATTGCTGCAGAACAAACATTGGTAACGGATGTTTATTCTCAAGTTTCAGACTAAATGTGCACTAAAATGTAAACCACTCACTTTGTGAGAAATCACAGAGGTTGACAAAGTCTTTTTTTATGCCTGGAATGTACAAATCTGTAATAGCTTGTAGCCTTGTATTGTTTTTGCACCAACACAAAAAAGGGTCAGTGGATGTTTTGTGTTGTTCTTGTTTGCAGTGTTGTACTGTGCATACAGTCAGTACATAATGATTTTTCAAAAACAATGAGAAACCTTCATGGTTTGTGCTGCTGCAGTCATAATAAAAACTTCTGGGAAATCACTCCTCTGTAACTAAATTCAGGAGAGAGCTGTCGTGGTTTGCTCTAAATAAGAATCAGCTGATGGCTACATTTAGTTTTGGTTTGAGGGAGAAAACCAACGTTGACCATTTTGGGGGTTAAAGAGTTAAGAATTCAGCGATTTACACACACACACAGGCTCACATGCCTGCATAGACACAGACAGACCCAAAAGCGCACACCAGGTTTCTTAAAATAAACAAAGCATCCACTCATCAGCAGCAAATGGAATGACGGAACCACACCCAAAACTTCTGCCTGTAACCTTCTTCCTTCAAACCACCAATTAGCTGAGTCACTTGAGACCGAACCCACCAATCAGACATCAAAGACACTTCCTGGTGCAGTGGAAGGGGAAAACACTCTTCACATTACCCAGAGGGACTCTGTAAGGCCTGCAGTGCAGACGGCTACAAGGCCACAGTTTTAAGCAGAACTTATCATGCAATCAGCGGGTTGCTCATGTTGTATAATGTTCGATTCAAAGCACAAACCCACTTTTCCTCCCCACTTGAGTGTTTGTAAGGTATCATTTTTGTGTCTCCCTCTGCAGGCCGACAGAGTTGTTCCGCAGCTGCAACGTCCAGTCAGACCAGGGCGCCATGAATGACATTAAACTGTGGTCAAACGGAACGATCAAGATGCCGTTCATGAACATCCCTGTGCTCGACATCAGGAAGTGTCTGCCGGACATGTGGAAGGCCGTGGCCTGTTCGCTGCAGATCAAACCATGCCACAGCAAGTCCAGAGGGAGCGTCATATGCAAGTATGTGTCCTCCCAGCCTACAAGTGACATGCTATTAACATGTACTAACATGCAGGAGTGAAATTAAACTTTTCCTGTAACTAATATTGACTATTTTTTCTACTTATCCAAACTTACAGTAATTAAATTAACTCTTTAATGGAGACACCTTGAATGCTCTTATAGTTTCACCTTTTCTTTTTCTGCAATGACAAGTCAAATTGTGTGAGACAAAGGTTTTCTAGTGCTGGTTGTCCTGGTTGTCTGGACTCAAGTAAGCCAGATTTCCTGTACAAGAGAAGCCCCGTTCAGACTGGATTTACATCTCTAGTTGAGACGGGGGATTTTAACAGAACCTGCCCTGGTCTGTGATGTTGATCCTGTCCAGAGGGCATCTGTGGGTAATTTTAAACCCCCAAACCAATAATAATTGAAGCCGCAATTACCTACTGTTTTTCAGGTGATCTCACTGATCCTCCTGTAATTTAAATCCCATCTGCAGCTGCCTCTACGCAGTTTAAAGCAAATATCTTTAATTTTGAACAAGTGCATGGCTATCTTTTTATTTCTCAGCTCAATAGTAAATACAACTTTTATTTGAAGATGGAGTACCTTTAAAAAAAAGTCTAACGAGACAGAAACATAAAATCCCAAAGGTATAGCAATGTTTCTGCTTTGTATTCAGATTTGCAATATCTTTGCCTATTTCTCTCCCACAACCCCTGGAGAACTCGTTTTTTTGACATTTTTGATAATTTTCTAAAATCACCTCGGGCTCATTGTTTCCTCCTCTCCATTGTTTCTTCTGTGACTGCACAAAAAAGAAACTGCAGTCAGTGATGAGCGATGGGAACATCATTTCATGGGCCTGGGATTTGACGGACAGGTGGAGGCCATTCCCTTCTCCCAAGATCTGCTGTGTCATGTTTGAAGTGTGTGTGTGTGTGTGTGTGTGTGTGTGTGTGTGTGTGTGTGTGTGTGTGTGTGTGTGTGTGTGTGTGTGTGTGTGCGCTGCATAAGAGCACTCCATTCCCCCTGGGCAATAAATCTTGTTCAGCAGTTTGTCAAGTACAACCTTCCTCTGAGGTTTTAATCTTCCACTTGTCTTGACTGACATTACACCATGACATGTCATCCACATCCAGCTGCAGTCAGTGGGTTTCATCAGAGCCTCTCTCCCTGCATAGAGCCCGGCCTAGAACCCTCTTCACCTTGAAGTTACACAAGACCACTTTATGTCGATTCTTTTTATACATTTATTTGAAGTATCGTTTTAAAATCTGTTATCTGTGCTCAGGTCAGATTGTGTGGACATCCTGACCCAGTGTGGGGACAGGAAACGTTTCCATGAAGGCCAAACTCCAGAGAGGATCTGTGAGCTGCTGTCACCCATCGATGACCCTGAACGCTGCATTCCCCTCCACAGATACCTCAGTGAGTAACAAGGACAGTATTTATAGAAATGGAAATGAAAAACCTTATCAAGGTACAACGTTATTACAAAAACAGCTAATGCCCTGCAACCTGTCAAAGAGTGCATCCAGGTTAATAAGAGGTTAGTAGTTTGATAAGTAGGAGACTGGTCATACAGCAATCAAGTTTTAAATTAAGTGTGGATATGCACAAGTAGCCATGCAGGGAGGCCCAAATAAGTGCTATGTGCTCTTGTTTTATGAACCAATGATACAATGTACAAGCAGAATATTGGACAAACTAAAGAATATAAAGGAAAGCCGAACATCCGTATAGAGGACATTAAAGTATTCCAAATGGGGTCAAACAAAAGGGTACACAACCTCATGCAGATCCAAAGATTTCATTTTGGAAATTTGGAAAATAACTTTGAGCATTTGCTTTTCCCTGTTGTGAGATGTAGCAGAGCCCAGTTATATACAAAAATAACAACAAGATGCAGTAAAACTCCCAACTTCCATAAAACATTTTATGTTGTTACTGGTGTCAGTCCCTCAAAAGTTCAATTTGCCAAAATGGCTTGTATTTTCACTTTAGGCCATCAGGGGGCTGCGCAACACTGAAGATGAGAAACTCAGCGACAAAGCATTTTTAAAAAAAAAACCTGTTACGGCTAACATTTTAGCAAACAATTAGCTATTTATAATTTTTTAATAGACACAGTACAAGCTAGCGTCTGATTTGAGTTAAGATTCTAACTATGTGATAAGTTTAAGACAAACAGTCAGGGATCATTAAGCCGTGAAATTTGTTTTTTGATCGGTGATGCAGTAAGTGTATGTGTGGTGAGTGCATTTGGTAAAAGCAGCAACCTGCTTCTGACAAAACTGCTCAAAAAAAATTATAATAAGTATATAAGTATTCATTCTAATGACTTATGTGACTTCTCTTGTATTAAAATATCTCAGCACAACTGTATGTTGCATTATCATAACATTGTATCATACATTCTCAACATACATTTAATTAGTTTTATGATCCCTCAGATTTTCATTTACTGCCATGACCAGGTCTTAATTATCACACACTCTCTCCAGCTCCAAGTTCCCTTGGCAACAACATTGTGGAGGAGGTCATCCATCCATGCAACCCCAACCCATGCCCCAGCAACCACGTATGTCAGGTCAACAGGAAGGGATGCCTTGATGAGCTCAACTGCCAGCCATACCTCTGTGTTCCAGGTACGATCAGCTCCTACTACAGTTTGAGGAACATCTTTATTTTTCTTTCAGAACATACAAACTGCAGCATGCTAGTCATCCTGAGTGTGTGATGTGTCTTCAGGCTGTAAACTAGGTGAGGCCTCGGAGTTTCTGGTGCAGCAGGATGCTCGTATCCAGGTGCCGACTCGCGCTGGTCCCGCTGGGTGCTTCGAGGTCTGCAGCTGTGGTCCCAGTGGGCGTCTGGAGAACTGTGGGGAGATGCCCTGTGTGGACACCAACAAGCCCTGCATCGTAGGAGGACAGAGGAAGAGTAAGACCTCCTGTATATCTCTATAATTTAAGTCTTAAGAAGAACAGTAGACATTATGGAAATGGTTATATGACGTCCCTGGATGAAATAAGTGGTTTGCCGTTACTTCTTGGGGAGATTAGATTTAGAATGATGTCTCTACAGCCACACAATTGGAGTATTGCCTCACTCCTGCTTTAATGTCATATTGTTTCATTAAAAGGAAGAAGGTGTGGTTTGCTAAAAGTTGCACAAAACTTGGCTTGAACAGACTCCGACTATCTACCAATCAGTTATTGCCTGACAACAATTTAGTGTCTGGAACTGTCAGGTCATTTTTGGGGGGCTTCTGTTGTAGCCAGCAGTCAGAAAAATCTCCATAGCTTTCATTTTTGACAGCTCTTGCATGCAGATGTCCGTTTATATGGAAATAATAATGGTAAATCATCATCAGGATCCAGGAATGCATTCCTCCTCTTTTGCATTCCACATGAACTTTCTTTTTTTTTTATATATATGTGTACATATATATATATATATATATATGTATATATACAACCAAAACACTAGTGATCAATTATACCCAATCTACAAATTACAGCTAGTAGGCTTCGGATACCTTAACACATACAGTATCATATATTGAACCTATAATCATATTAGATCCCATATTTTCAATGAAGAATCTGTAAAAAAAAAAAAAGCTTACCGCTCACTTAAACTGTGTACTTCAGTTAATGACAACGGATCTGACACATACAGTCTCTTCTATGTACAACCTGTGTGAAAGTGTGAGAAGCACTCACTCTGCTCAGTGAGATTGCTGAGAGAATCGACTCCCTTCATTCAGTCAGGTGTGTGTGTGTGTGTGTGTGTGTGTGTGTGTGTGTGTGTGTGTGTGTGTGTGTGTGTGTGTGTGTGTGTGTGTGTGTGTGTGTGTGTGTGTGTGTGTGTGTGTGTGTGTGTGTGTGTGTGTGTGTGTGTGTGTGTGACTGATTGGCCTTGATTAAGACCAAGTATGGGGAGCTTATATATACTCTGGGTCTCCAGTGCTCTGTGCTGACTTATTATCTCATCTTCTGAGGTAGTGAGAGGTTCTCCCTGTAGTTTATCTTATGTAAGTCTGGATAAACAGAAACCCTTTCTGTCTAATTTGCTCTCCATTGCCCTACTCTCAGAGTAAACTTGGGGTGCTGGGGAGTTAGTTGCTACTCCAGTCTTTTGTGTTCACTGTTAAGGTCTCCCTGCAGCCTTTGGTTTTTGTTAAGTGTTTTCTGGGTATCCTGGACAATTTAGTTGCAAGTCAGCTGCTTGGCAGAAGTGGTTTAGTTCCTAATTTTCTAAAAGTCCGGATGATTTTCCAGATTTCTCCTTAGTTCATGAGTGAGAACTGCAGTGCAGGTCAGAAGATAGTGATTGGATGGATTTCAATGTTGAAGACTTGTGAGTCGTCACATATTCTTAATGTTTGGACACCTCTTTATGAATTGTTAAATGTATTATAGCTCTCATGATATCCAACTTTCAATTATAATCATGACTTGAAGGTTGGCAGGATGCAATATACAAGTCAATAACATATAAAACCCCACTATCTGTCACCTCCTGTGAACAGTGTGTGACGGGAGATGGTGAGCGCTGTATAAAGAATAAAACAGCAGTTTTATACAGCTCATCATATCTTTGGAAGAGTATTTCTGTGGCTAATAAAGCATGACAAACGTCATCGGAGTCGGACACACATCTCGCTTCTTTGCACATCAGCTTTCAGATGCTTTATCTTTTCCGTCAGATTTTTTTTGTTCCCATTGCAGGATGATGATTTATGGTATCATTACAGATGTATGGAACATGTGCATATCAGTATTTCTGCAAAAGAACCCAGAGGCACTTGACAATTTCTGCAGCCCTATGGCACAGAGTTTCATCATTTATAACATTGTTCTCATCATAAAATAGAACTGAAAGAAGAATTCATTTCCAAACTAATTTATTTCTGTTTACAAAGACAAATTCAACCGTTTCCATTTAATTACGGGTGTCACCACCTACTTGTTCCTTCCTTCACAGGTTTATTGCTCCTTTAGCCTTGTGCTTTTATGTTTGTTTTCCGCCTGCACCTCTGAGGAGTGAGCTGCTCTTCTGTTATTGAGGACAGATGCTTTCTTTGAATTGGGCTCACACTGTTCTGTTTTTTGTCGAGCCAACTCCATTCTAAAGTCTGCCAATTTAAAGTCCTGTTGTCTATCCGCAGGCAAGGACACATCACAGAACATCACTTACCTTTTCAGAATCATTTAAAAAAATAAAATAAAACTCTTCTGCAGCTCAGTAGGTACATACTTCACCAAGCTTTTCATGGTGGACTTGTTTCTTAAAAAGTGAGGGAGAACTCATGCTCAGAAAGTGGCAAAAGATGACAAAAGCTTTGCCATTATCCAATCTTGCCAGTTCAATCTTTTGAATTGGATTGCTCCTAGTTATCCTGTTGGCCTTTTACAGGAGAGTAAGAAATCTAGAGAGGGTCATATTTTTACGCTTTGAGTGCTTTCAAGCATTTTGTAGTTTTTATAACCACAATTTCCAAGAAGACTCACCTTATTTTTTGGTTGCAGAAGGTAAGAAACAATTCCTTGTTGATTGAAGTACTGCCTGGTGGAGTGTAAAATTGAACAACTGTGAACCTGTGAAATAATTCAAGATCTTTGGGAATCGATTTGGTATAGGAGTTATGACACAAACTATCTAAAATATTATTCCGTCCAGGGTATTCCTCTTTCAGATAGCATGCTGTGTGCGCAGAGGGGAACGCACACCAGCAAAAAGCAAGGGCGCACGATGCTAGGTGACCAAAAAAATAGTCGGGGAAAGTATAGCTACGCTATTTTGAGTATGTCCACTACACAGTAAAAAGCCCTCATCTTTCTACTGCTGAGGAGGAGACAAGCAGCAAAGAAGGAGATGGTGTGTGTTCATGAAATCCTCATGGAAAGACAGGATTTGGGAGAGTTTAGGTTTGTCCAGAAGCTTTAGCTCTATAATGACCACTTCATTATAGAGTGGCTGTGTTTCAGTTGGTAGAGTCATCGTCTTTCAACTACAGATTTCTCTCCAATGTCCCGTTAGGTCTGTGAACTAGAGCTCAGAAAATGTGAGTCACACAGTTTGTGACATCACGTTTGTGCTAATTGAACATTTTTGAAATTCAGCAAGAACCGCAAGCGCAACCTTGCCCTGTGCTCATCTCAGCGGGGTACAGGTACGCTCTTGCGCCAATGTAACACATAGAATGGGTTTGAGAGTGGCATGCAGTGCCCACCGCATCTGAAAGGCCCTTCACGCTGCTTCCCATTCTAACTAGTCAATTTTTCATCTGTTCTCTCCCCTTTGCTAAAATACAAAGGCATGAAATGGCCAAATTAGAACAAATTTGGTTCCAAAATGTAAAAAAAACTTATTAAGTGGACCTTGAGTTATGATCATTTTTTTAAACTATCCGATTTCTAAATGCTCAACTGACTGAACCGAACAAAGCAAACATTAGCTCTCTTCAATAGTCATGTTCATTCTCAGCCAGCCGAGTTCTTCAAACACAGGTCAAGTTTTGATTTGCTCAAGTTGAAAAATTTCCAACTCTTGATGGAGAAATATCGCTAAAATGATAGACGAGGTGTTCAAATATTCACCTTGTGTGTTGAATTTTGACTCTGTGTCTCATAGCTTGGCATAAACCACTGCTTCTCAAACAGTGGCAACATGAAAGGGGGGGTGTGTGTGGCCCAGGCAGGGGCGTGGCCGAATGGGTGGCCTGAGCCCCCCTAGAAATCTGATTGGCCACCCCAGGTGCTTAGCCCAAGATCCTAAACTATGGGTGACTATTTTGCCTTGTCAGAAGGCGATTTATGTTAAAATCACCTATTTGGGCTGTGTTGCAACAGGCTGATTGTAGCTTTCTTTGTATGTGTCACATTTCCTTTTGTTTTGAACGCTAAAATGTCACTTTGGACCACAGACTGTAAATATTAATGTACGAAGCCTGAGTGACGTCAGCCATCTGTTACGGCAGGGGGCTACAGAGGCTCATCGGCAGCAGCCGCCATGTTGGAAATCCTGTCTCTGCCTAACTTTCAGTCAATCTAACGACAGGTTGAGAGCTGGAGCTGAGGCGGGTTTTAAGCCTCTTGTCGAACCGTTACATCGGGCACACCTGTCAATCATGTCAGCAACGCGCCTAACTATGGATAACACACATCGTTTTCAAAATCAAAACAGAGCCCTTTTAAAAAATCACCCCCCGTACAGTGTGTGCCAGTGATGACAAAAAAACGTATGTGTTTTTTTTGTACCATGGCTGTAAACTTGTTTATTTATGCTGTAAAAACGACTTTTGCCAGTCATGTGTATGTGACTTCCGGGGCTCCTGGACGAACTGCAGGATTTTGCACTTCCGCATCGGCTTCTTTTTAAGACCGGAGATTGCCGCTTGCTTTGGACAAACATCTTCAATCAAGTTCAAAAAATAAATAAATAAACCTGGAAGATTTAAATGTTGCAACCTTTTTTTTTAAGTTAAAGTCAAATAAAACACAGGAATGTAAGATCTTTTGGATACTTTAAGATTAGCTTGAATTAGTTACAATTTGAATATAGAAGAGGTGAATGAATGTATCCCTGTGTTTGCACTCACATTTGTAATGGATGCTATTTTATAATTTTTACCTGGCCCCTTTAGTTACCATGTTGTTCGGAAGGGGATTTTCTCCATCCTAGATTTAATATTAATATATAATTTGTTTCACTCGTACACAAACAGAAAAATTATTTGGTTTTCACGGGGAGTTATGTGCTGGAATGACTCCTCGCCAAACATCTGTTGATCAATCTGCGAAGTACTCAGGGGTGAGCCTCAGCCTTGGTATCTCACATTTATCTGTTTTTAAGTCCATGCATCCAGCTGTTTTTCACCTGAGTCAGGCTTTAACTTTCCACCTGCTTTCAGTATTTACAGTAACTTTATTGTCCCTGAGGGGAAAATTTGGTTTGCAGCCAGGTGAAAACAATAAACATAGACAGGCACATAGACTCAGACAATAGAAACAACATACACCGTGAACAACGGTTAATACAAGAGTTAACCAGGTTAACCAGGTGATAAAGCCAAATGTGAGGACAGACTCCAACATGGAGTTATAAAAATGTGTCATCATTTTACTGCACACACCAAACCAGTCTAGCTTATGGAGAATGTACAGACAGTGCTGTGCTTTATAAACTGCATCTGTGTTCTCACTGCCTTTCAGGCTGTTATCAATAACAATACCCAGATATTTATTACACTGAACATTCACCCCCAGTGAATTTGGGGGGATTTACATTGTGTTGAAACGTATTGACAATTGAAATGATGCAAGGCTTTGAATGCTTTGATGTGAAAGCCCTAAATAAGGTCAGGTGCAACCAATTACCTTTCAGTTTAAACATCTGTTTCCTCATGTCTGCCTTTTGGATTGTTCTAGTGTGCGTAAGTTAAATGGTAAAGAAAGCCCAAAAGACATTTATCTGAATTCTTTGATGTAACAGTAAAAGTCTGGAGTGATTAAATAAGCTCATCACCTCAAGGCTCAAACATCCTAGTACAGGGGTTCCAAACATTTCAACTTGGGACTACCACAATAACTATGCTTAGAAACTGGGGACCTGTACTGTCCCCATATCAGTAATTCATGTAAGAAAGGCTAGAAGCAGAACACGTGTAATCTCAATGTAGGACTTTGTGGACAAACAACATTTAAAACACAGACACTCTGGGGATGTCGGTGTGTACTTGTGTTATTAGGGCACATCAGACACCTACATTGTTGCAGTTATTTTCAAACTTACATTTAAAGGATTTGTTTTTACAAATCATTTCGGTATAAATCTTAAACGACTTAAGTTGTATTTTAATTTCAACAACTATTTTGTATGGTTTTTTTTTCTCACAAAAATGGGTCAAATACACAATTTTAGATCATTTAACCTTTTCATTCGATTATGGAAGGCATCTCGCAACCCCCCTCTCAGTTTCTCACGACCCCCCATCAGGATTCCACCCCCACTTTGGGAACCACTGCTCTAGTAAGTGTATTTGAAAACAGAGCATTCAAACACAGTTTTAAGGATGGAGAACTGCAAAAATCTCTTCTGAAGCAAAGTAAAGAGATATCCTGCATCCTAACAATCCTTATTTAATACAATACATAAATTACTGGATGATTTAGCCTGATCTTAGTTTGCATGACAACAGCTCTTTCATTTGCATCAGCAGCTGTTCAGACAAGAATGTGTTTTAAAACAACCACAAATAAGAACAAAAAACTGTAATTAATTTGAAAACAGTGAAAAGTTTTAGTCTATCCCTGCCAGAGGAAATTTAATAGAGCTATTACTATGCCATTAACCTTTTGCAACTATTTACTTCCCTCCTCATCTAATTGTCTTCTTTCACTTAATTGCAACCAAACTTGGCACCAATCATCTAAAGGACATTAAGGACTTATTGGGGAAGTAAACTTTTTCTTGTGTAACACGAGAATTAGAAGGAGGTCGGCTCCTCTGAGTGCAAATATTCCCCAGGCTTGTCCAGAATTTTAAACAGATGAATTACTAATGTGAAAGAAAGAAAATCCAGCCTGCGGGGCGGTAAAAGCAGTAATGAGTCACTGCTTTAAAGTGGGAACATGGTAATTTAGAATCATTTTGATAACAATAAAAACACCATATTACATCAAAATTATTGTAAATCCTATAATACTGGGTTAAGAAGGATTGGAGTGTGTGTGTGAGTGTGTTGAGGGGTTTGATTGGAGATATTTTCGATTGATTGGTTTATGCTTTTTGCTGGACTTGATCTCAGCTGTCATTGGGTGAGAGGTGGGGTACACCCTGGACTGGTTGCAATCACAGGGTTGACATAGAGAGACACACAACCAGCCACATTCAAGGACCCAGAGGGAACCCATGCATGCACGGGGAGAACCTGCAAAGGCAAAACAGAGAGGCTACTGTTCAGGGATTTGAACCAGAAACCTTCTTATTGTGAGGCAACAGCTCTGACCATTGCACCACAGTGCAGCCCCCATATTAAGCATCATGTATTATACAGTGCCATACAACATTATATCTGTCTCATGTTTTACCTGTAGGACTCACATTTATAACTTGAACACATCTCCATAAAACAAAAAATAAAACATTCTCTTTCGTGTCTGCAGATCTTTTAAAAATCCTAGCATCTCTCCTGCCTGGCTGCTGATATTGATGTTAGCTCAAAACTCAGTTGCAATCCTCCAGAGCAGAAGAGCTCGTATCAGCATCAGGGTCAAAGCAGCTAAGCTGCCATCATTGGAAGTCAGACGGGGGCTGCCCTGTCTCATGCAGACCAGCATTGGGCAGCCCTCTGTACCCTTCCCTATTTTTCTTTACAGCTGTTTTAGGGTGGAGGTTATTTCAACAAAACTGGAGTCTCTGGGTCTTCTAGGATGATGACCCCAATCATTGACTCTTAAAGAATTGGCAATGCTTTAACTACCAAACAGTTTTACACAACAGCTTGTCAGCATTTTTGGAGGCCAAATCATAAAAACACTGAGGCCTTTGCAATTAACCACGCAGTTATACAGCAGATCTACCTGTAACGCAATCCTTATTTTATCCATATATGCGATTAGATGAATGTTTTGTAATTGATTGAATACCAAATACGTAATAAATAACTCAGCTCGGGTGTGTTTTTTTGGAACTTAAAACACAGCATCGTCCATGTGCAGTACCATTCTATTCATTTGTGCTGTTGTTGTCTTTCTAAAAGTGTTGCTGTTGTGTTTTATCACCAGGCCACGGGACATCTTTCATGGTGGACTGCCACACCTGTTCCTGCTTCGCTGGTGACTCCATCTGCTCCACACGGGAATGTCTGGGCTACGACAGCTCCGATGAGGACCGCCGACACTTCACTGGTAAGACGGCGCGGATGTTTGTTTGTTTGGCACATGCTATTCGTGCACCTGTCTTTCAACAACATGACAGGAAGTGACATCAACCAGATTTGAACATAACTGTAACTGGAGCTGCTTACAGTTCAGTTCATTATGCTTTAAAAAGCAGTGGCAACAACACAAACTCATTCTCTAACTCTGGCCTGAAATTCACAAGATTTTTTTTGACTTCACGCAGTCAGCATGGTGTCCATGGTTACTGTAGTTTCTTTACCGTAGGTTGAGACAGAAAAAAACGATTTTTCTAAGAACATGGAAGTCAGTAGCTTTTATATTTGTTAAATCATGTTTCACTTTTTGGTTTTGTCAGGTTTAGTCAACAAACAAATCATACGTTTTGTATGTGTTTTTACATCTTGTGAGCTTATTAAGGCAGCAACTGTTGCTATCCCGGTTGCTATCCTCGTTTCACACAATCACAATGGTTACAGGTGTCACTTCAGTCTGTTGCAAGGTTAGCGGAAATGTCACCATTTACTTGTTCAGAGAGTAACTGTCAAAAGAAGTCCTTGAGTTGTACCTCAGGCTGACTGTGCAGAGTGAATACAGTTCTTATTATAAACTCTGTCTTTTTGAACAGACCTGCTCTATCCCTCTCTCTCTCTCTTTGTTCAGCCTCACATAGCATTACCACAGAAAGCTGTTCTCTCACTTCAGAGGAGCAACCCATTCAGAGCCTGGATTCACACAGAAATGCTGCTTTTTGTCGGGGTTAAGTTTTGAAAGGAAAGACTCAAATGTCAGAGAATGTTGTCATACTTTTTAGATAGGCGTGGAAGAGTCAAGCTTCTTCCCATTCTGCAGCACACCTACATGTATGTAATGAACAACACCTGTCTGGCCCTTCTTTGGAAATGTTCTTCCATCACCGGGAGGCAGATTAAGATGGATTACAAGTAATATTTATCCTGGCAACTGCTACCCCTTGTGTGAGAACTATCCTCCTCTCCTGTCCTCCTGTGTCATTTTTTTCTTTCACCAGAATTTACAATGTTTGTCCCTCATCCTCCGCACAGGTCTGCCTTGTAGCTGTCCGGACCGTTTTGTCCCAGTATGTGCCTCAAACGGACGGACCTACCCCAGTGCCTGTGTGGCTCGTTGCATGGGATTCAAAGACCATCAATTTGTCTTCGGCTTGTGCCGCCTCAGCAAGCCCTGCGCCAACAAACCCTGCCAGAGAAACCAGAGGTAAGCTCTTGTTGACGTTCACCTTATCAGCTGGTAACAATGAGCTCAGACTCATCAAGAAAAACGAATTACAACATTTTCCCTCCCATCCTTCATCCTTCATCATACCCTTTTCCCCTTTATTTCACTGACAGCCAGGTTGTAGCTACAGGTGGTTATGGTTAAACTGAGGGGGGGTTGACTAACCACAAAGCTCTTGTCACTGTGGTGTTATTCCATTTCAGTCACTCATCATCACAATCCATCCATAAGCTTTTAACTTATCACCCTTGGTCTGACGCAGTTTCTTAGGCTGCACCTGGTTTCTTAGGTTGGTTGCACCTTCCATGCTAGTTTACCGTCTTTCTCTTATTTATTTATATTTATTTCTGTTTTATGGCGTTTGTTGACCCTTCCGTTCTTGCGGGCTTCCCCTGGGTATCCTATGTTGCACGTCTCAATGCTATGAACTATGGGTAATTCCCTCCCGCTAAGTCTGCAGATATGCCCACTTTTGGACAGGGTGCATAAAGGGCTCGTAAAGTCAGCCAGAGATCCCTCACAAACTTGACAATCCGACATTGGGACGGCCCCGAGCCCTCGCAGACTTAGCGGGAACGAGCATCAAAGTCGGTGAGTGTGTGAGGGTGGACATCGAGATTGGGCCTTAGTGCATGTGTGCTTGATTCGTCTTCCTTTCCAGTGATCCAAGTCTTTCCTTGTGACTCTTCTTTTCTCCCTGTGGATTCTTTTGTCTGATTTTGATGGACTTTTTCTGTCTTTGGCCTTTTTGTTTTAATACATATTTTCAGTTTAGAATCTGCAGTTGGGTCCCACTCCTTGTTTTTCCCTGACATGACACACCGAGAGTTCATGCTGGCCATGCTTTTAACTGTTGTGCTGAGAGGTTGCGTTAGATACAGCTAAATATTTAAACCGAAATGAACTCTTATCTTCCATGCATAAATGTTCCTGTAAGTGTTTCATTTATTTTTCCACTCGGTGATGTGGTCTGGAAGACATTAAAGGCAGGCGCACACGTAAACACACACACAAGGCAGATTTACCACCTGCACTCACAAGCCCTTCACGATCAGGTCTTTTATCCTACAGCACAAACTTTCATAAACCTTTTTTCCTGGCCCTCTGTTCAAAGACTCAACACAATTATCAGAAGAGGCATGTGTGGAAACTTGGCGGTTGCTGTGGTGACAGGGCAGGCTTTGTTAAATCAATTTGTTCTAATTGCCTCGCTCTTTTATTGGAGGTTTTTTTTTTTTTTAAATGGTCTTGGTGTGAATGTAAATGTTATGTGTAATGGTGTATTTCAACTTCATGCGCAAAGAATACCCAGATACTATTTGTTTTATTTATATAAAGTGATAAGTATAGATATATAAAGACGTATTATGTGTGTGCTTACAGGTGCCTCCCAAAGTATCGTGTGTGTCTGAGTGACTCATCAGACTGCCCACAGTACGAGTGTGTAGGTCGTCCCGGACCCTGTGATAAGAACAGTGTGGAGCCGGCCTGTGATACTGATGGCCTGGTCCACCCCAATCTGTGCCATTTGCAGCAGGCTGGGAAAACTCTGGCCTACATGGGCCACTGCCAGGTAGGTTACACAGATCAGCAGGAGGCAGCGAGAGGCAGAGACCGCTGTCCTCGTGTTGTTTCTGTTGACGAATCGTTCTCTTAACCCTTAAGTGTTTCTAGAGCTAAGACGAACTGATGACGTGACAGACAGCACAAGTGATAACCATACTGCGCAAAAGTTTACAAGTGTTAAGACACAAGTGATGATTTGATTGAGAGTTTGTCCGTATTGATTGGGAGGACCAGAAACATGCTGAGCACAGCCAGAAGATTGGAGAAGGAAATGAGATGATAGTTTGACATAAGTTAAGATATATTTATTGTGACTGTACAAGTACAAAGAAATACTGTTGGAGCAAGCCTGTAGATGCCTAATATCAGTTAAATATACAAATATACAAATACTAAAACACAAAATACTAACCTTGACAAAATACAGATGTACAAATGATTATAAAAATACTTAAATCCCCCCCCCCCCCCCCCCCCACACCACAGGTTGATATGGAAAGTAAATGGCAAAGCTTTTAAGTTATCTGGTGTTGTGCGCCACATGTACAGAGGCTAAAGCCCTCCAAGCAGGCGACCCAGGTTCAAATGGCCGTGTTGGTAATTCCCTAGACTTTCTCTCCCTAATGTCAAACTCTATCCACTGTCATATCTTCAAATGAAGGCATAAAAGCCCAAAAATAAACCTTTAAAAAAGACAACATGTTACCATTTGTAACCTGTCTGCTGTAAAGGAGGAACAATTGTCTGTATTGTACTGTAGAGTTTGTACAGCTATGACAATAAACTCTTATTAAAAATCATGAACATATGAAATATTCAGACTATATACGTCATATTAGCAACATATAAACACACTGTATATGGATGCAGGTTTTATACTGTTTGTGTTTATTGTCTTCAGGATGCCTGTACGAAGCCCAAGCAAGTTTGTGGCCACAATGGTGAGACCTACAACACGGTGTGTGACGCCTTCTCCGACCGCGTGGCTGTGGATTACGAGGGCCCCTGCCAAGCTGTGGGGGGCGTGTCTGACATGGCCCCTGACTCTGCATGCAGCGGGATACCCTGCCCTCCTCTGTCCACTCCAGGCTGCCTGCCTGTCACCCCCCCTGGTGAGTGTCAAAAAATCTGTCGAGTATAAGAGGCATGGTTCTTCGTGGTGGAATTGAAAAAAATAAAAAAATCTCGGTTCGATTTTCAGGAGCCTGCTGTCCAATATGTGCCAGCATGCTGCAGATCCTCTGGAACAAAGAGCAGATGAACACTTTCTCAAAGGTATGGCTTATTTACCTTTCTAGAGCTGCTATTTAACCACTGTCAGCTTAAATACTCTAAAACAGTATATGTGAAACATGTTAAGTATGGAAAATATCAGACACTGTGCTGATCCATGATTGTTGTTGTTTGGTTTGTATACAGGTACAGTCTCATGGAACAGTTTAAGTACCAAAACAAGGCTTCTTAACTTCAGTGACAAAAAGAGCTCACTCTGGTTTGACTGAGGTTTGTCAGTGTTCTCTATGTGGCTGCTACAGATAGTTTGGCATGTAATTACAAGTGTTGACCACTTGGGAGAGCTGTAAATCCAAACAGGTTACTTATTGCGGCAACATGCAAATGAACAAAGAACACAGTGCTGATACTGAAATAATAGCAATAAGGCAGTTTTTCAATTAAAGAAAATACTTTCAAATAAGTTTACTTTTGATCATCATTTTTAATGTTTTTTTTATTTTTATTATTTGTCCACTTGAAATCTGATCCATGCACTCAAATCAGTAAACTGTAGAGAAATGAATGCAGTCACAAAATGGATTAATTCAACCTTTACCTCGACTATTCACTGTCCATTTCCTTGTCAGTCGGTTAGTATTCCACACACCGTGTCACAGATGGAAAAGAGAAAAGAACACCCCCGAGGGTTTGCTGCCAAAACATTTTATATTTCATTCAAAATGAGGTCCTACATTTTAGTGAAGGCTTTCCTCCGCTTCCTCGTATCACACACTGTCTCTCTGTATCATGAAGAGAGCCGAGCTTGAGCTGGTAAAAGTGGGTGCTTGGCCGAGGCTCATGAGGTAGGGCAGGTCATCTAGTTATCTGCTCTTCCAGTCCACATGTTGAGGCGTGAGTGAGTACATGAACGTGTGTGTCAATGGGGTGGAAGTGATGTAGTGTAGAGTGCTCTGAAGTGTTGGAGAACCATAGAGGCGCTCTATGAGTCCAGCTTGTTAACATTTCATATAAATTGGAGGCAATTTTGTTTGTGCACATTTTGATGGACTATAACAGTTTTTCTATCATGTATTACCTAAAGCTACTTTATACTACTTTCTACTACACATCAGAGGGAACTATTCTACCTTTAGCTTTAAACCACAGTTACTTTAATTATTGCACTTTTAACATTAGAACATTTTATATTTATTAGGACAACAATTGATAGGAAAGGAATCTACCTTTATTGCCATGTTTATCTGAAGGCTGCTGTTGATTTCACAATAAACATTTGTGGAGAGGTTTTTTTTGAGACTACAATACATTTTTTAAGAATAACTTGTGGACCTTTACAAAAAGTCCCCCTATTTGACCGCTAAAGGGTAAAAAGTAAGATTTTTATTTCCCTCCCATCAGCTCAGATTTAAGTGTTGACCCTTTTAAGAGACTCAACTCCTTGCTGTACGCTGGCAACTACTGAAATATATCACACATTACTAACTGTAAATAAAGTACTTAAAACTGGCTCCTGTGGTGAATGGACTCGAGCTTGTATAGCAAAAGAATTTTACACTGCATGTGTCCACTGCACCTACACATTCACACACTGAGGGCAGAGGCTGCTATATAAAGTAAGAAGTAATTAATCCCATTCATAGACATTAATATGGCGCCAGTAAAGCAGTGGGAGCAACTTGGGGTTAAATGTCTTCCGTAAGGACACATCTGACATGTGCCTGCAGGAGCTGGGGATCAAACCCCTGACCTTCCGGTTGAGAGACGACCGACTCTACCAACTCAGCCACGGCCGCCCTTTTCTATAGTGAATTGCATGATTTTTTAAATTATAATTTGATATTGTTTTTGTTTAATATACTTTGAAAGGAAAAAAACAAACAATTAAAAGTTGCCAAAAGTACAGCTGTAGCTCAGTTGGTAGAGTCGGGGGTTCGATCCCCAGCTCTGCAGCTACATGTCCGATGAGTCCTTGGGCAAGACACTTAACCCCAAATTGCTCACGCTGATTAGTCGGCAGCATATGAATGTGTACGAATGGGATTACTTAATACCTATGGTTACTTTACTCAGTAGCCTCTACCATCAGTGTGTGAATGTGTAGCTGTGACCTGTGGTGTTAAAGCGCTTTGACCATTTACCCAAAGGTGGCCCATCAGGCTTTGGCCGACATTACATTTTCCAACACACATTCCTTTATACAAGTCCAGTACAGTGTACGTAGTGATACTTGGTTATAATTTGCCTCATGTCTAAGCTACAGTTTTACTTAAGGTGAGATGCTGAAAAGCAGTCAAGTGAAATGATGCAAAGACCATCCCAGTGCCTTTGCTCTGCTGTGCATGTACACCAACATAAAAGTTGACTACTGTTCTATAGGAAGTCCCCAAAAGGAAACAATTGATCTAAAATTCCTTAAACAATAATTAAGTGCTAATAGTAATAAAGTGCTTACTTCCTTCCACCCTTTTGCCGCAGCTTTCCCTCACATGGCTCCGCTGAGCCTCCCTGGATGTATGCCCAGCCTGTTGAACAGCAGGAGAAGCCTGAAGGCGGCTGATGCCTAAACGCTGACATGTTAGCAGCTAATAAGTCCCTCCGGCATCTCATTCTGATCAGCTTAATCATCAAACAACAAAGCACCCCCCCTTGGCTGTAAATCAAGTTGGCTATAATCCCCCACACAGGCATCATCATCATAGTAAGACTCAGCATTAAGCCTGTTAAACCCAAACACAAGCAGAGCTGATTTGATCTGCAGCTGCTAAGATACATGAGAATATGAGTGTAACTCCACTTAAGCTACAGCTCGGCCCGCTGAGAGGCCCCCTGCCCTCTTCATGAAGCAACAGGCAGCTTTTACAACACCAGCTCTTGCAAGCACCTTTTATTTATTCATTGTGTAAACCATTAATTCATACCATAAACGCATGACGCCTGTCACCCCTTAGGTTGGAGCTTGAACATCAAAGAGTGGTTCCTGGTGTTCGGAAGAAACAGTATTGACAAAAGTTGTATAAAGCTGTTAATGTCTAACAAAAGATTTGTGAAGTATAACAAGTATCCTCAAGTGATGTCCCTTACGTCAGCAGTAATTGGTACTTAAGACCACAAAATTTGCAATGAAAACAATGGAGCTATAAAGAATTGACTTCCCCAGACCTCTGTAGCATTATTTTTATTTCTCCATGAGAGTACTGACTAGCCCGAGCTGATTGGCTGGTACCACTAAATTGGGATTTGCTTGGAAAGTCAAAAGAGCAAAAACGTTTATGTCCCATGTTAAACCAACCGTCATCACTGACTTAATATGTAATATTGTAACCAAAAGATCAGGGGTTCGAAAAGCCTTTTGAGTAGTCAGAAGAGTAGAAAAGCGCCATACAAGCTCCATTTACCATTTTGCAAAATGTCCAATCTTCATTCCGTTGTTTTGGTTAAGGCAATGTTTTCTACCATTATTCTGTGCCACAGCTCAGGCGTTGGTTCAAAACGATGTTTTGAAGTTTCTGGAATGTAATTATTATTTTTCTCTATAGAAATTCCTCTTAAAACATCAAATATCTTTAGTTCCCTCTCTCATTAGGTGGTTGTGTACTTGACATGCACCTGAGAAAATATTTATTTGCACAAATCAAAATTTAAGTTTTTTGAAAGTTGGAAAAAAAAAAAGTTGGAACATTGTCTAATCCCTCTGCCTCTGTTTAACTCCTGTGTACAGCTGAATAAGAACCAGCCAGTGACGGTGCATGACGTCCTGCAGATCCTCCGGCTTCATGTCTCAGTGCCGCAGTGCGACGTCTTTGGATACCTGAGCATCGACCATGAGATGGTCGTCCTCATTGCTCCGGTGGACCAGCAGCCAACACCACTACAGGTAAAACACTCATACAGAACATTCATGTCCATTCTGATCACTTTTCAAAAATTGTAGTTTCTTAAACAGCGCTCAGAGTAAATTGTCAATCAACTAAATTCATCAATGATCTTTATTTGGGTAAAATGTCTTAGTGACCCAAATGAAAGATGAATGATTTATTATAGTGGATTGTTTCTTTATGATGTCATTTCCCTTTATTTTCATCTATGAAATGAACACATAATAAATAAGTCCACCTTTATCCTTTCTGTTGGAGAATACATCAGTATGGCTGGTGATTTTTCACATGTCTCCTATTATCTAAAAATCCTGTTTGAAGACCAAAACCAGCATCTGAATGTTTAATTCAGATTCCTGTCAAGAACTGTTTGGATCCAAAGCACGACATGTCTTATTCCTGTTTGATATGACTCGTTTATCGTTTCATCACTGAAAACTCGTCCTGCTGCCCCCGAATACATTCCAGAGCTTTAAATGTGCTCTCTGTAATTTCAAGGTTGATTTATTTGTTATTTTGCAACATAGTGTTGCAAGACGAAATGTTAGTCGAATCTGGCCCGTCCAAACTGCACACACATAAAGCTTACAGTAGATACGCCGCAATCAATTTCACATTTATCGGTCACATACACAATTACATACAACTGAGTAGTACAAGTTTTATATGCATTTTTGGTAGCTGTTCAACCAAGAATTATACACATTACATACATGAAATCCATTTAGAATACAACAGAATTACTTCTGAAGAGTACAGTAAAATTAAATAAATATATGTATTTAAAGCAACCAACCAGACTGACTCCCATACTTTGGACTTGAACCAGCAGCCCTCCATTTCCCAACCCAAGTCCCTACAGACTGAACTTCTGTCGACCTTAGATACGGATACATGAATACATAACGATCTGTCAACTTGATTGTGTGGTATCTTCAATGATTTCAAGGACCCAACCTTCTTCGTTGCAGGGTTTTTTATTCAATAATAAAATGAAAAACCAAATGATGTGACAATGAAGTCTGCAGAGTCCAGAACTGAATAATACACACATACATGATTTTGAATACATTGTCACCCTGCCCTCAGTGATCCCAGCATCAGATCTCACATCTTCTCATATGCTCCTCAATACGCATTGTATAGGTAATATGTATATATGTGTTTTAATATATCACTGTTAAGGTCATCATATTACTTAATGTCATTACCAAACATACCTTTTCTTACTTGAACATCTGGAAACATGAAGATAGTACCCCACCATTGTGCATACATTAAGAAACATACTGCCCGCTCTGTATGGATGATTTTCTTAATATTTGAAGAAGTGTGGAAACCAGAAAAGACTCTGTCACAATGTAAGTATCTTCATCGGTATCATTGCTTGACTGATATGAACATGACAGATAATAAAAAAAAAAAACACACTTTGTGTTCACAACAAGCAGCATCCTCCGGTGTTGAAAAAGAAGCCGATGCTGAAGTGTAAAATCCTTCAGTTCGACGAGTGTCCGCTTGAGGCTGGCTGTGGAAGGACTGAAAGTTGTACACACCCCATTCAAAGCCAGTTTTTTCAGCAGAAAAATTACATGTTTACAGCCTCAAAAAACTAAAGAGGTCTGATTAGCTCATGTCTCGATCTGCACACACTGTACGGAGGGATGCATTTTTTGATAACTCCTCCGTTTTTATTTTTTTGAAGGAGAAGCGTTATAGTTGCGTAGCTGACCTGATAACCTGCTCATAAGATCCAACAACTTTTGTGAAAAGTGAGCCTATAGTTGTTTTTTCCATAATTCTGTTGATAAACAGACAAACAAACAGCACCTAGTCCGGGGGGCTCCGGTTGTGGGCACTAGAATTAAGGCAGATCCGTTAATCCAAAGAGTCTGTTCTCTGTTTACGAGGAATTCGAAATCTCCCGTTGAAGAGTGAGCAACTCAATCCTGTAGTGCTTGATTACATCATTTTCATCGAGGAGAGTTTTTTAAAGAATGCTGAGCTGAAAGCAACAAACAACAGTCCTGTGTAGGTGTGTTTTTGAGGTGTGTGCAAACATATGAAAGCTCAACAAACCTGTGGGAAAATTGTGGAGCCTTTTTTTAAAGTTTTTAAAGATTCATATTTTCTGTAGAAACAAATGGGCCACAGACAGGGTGGAGAATGTGTTAAAGTCTTGTAAGATGGATTCACAGAATGCTGCTTTGGGTCTTTTATGGGAGTTTAGTTAGAACTATTCAGAATAAACCGACTTTACTTCCTAAATATACTGAATGTAGTCGAATCCAAACCCTTTCGATGTGGCTTCATTTGAACTAAACGGTCTCTGACCACATACATGTACATCTTCCTACTATAATGACTCAAAATGAAAACTTTTTCACTAACATATATTCCTGAGTAGTTTCACACAAGAAGTTGTTTTTCACAGCTACTGTAAAATAGATTACAGTTACCAACTCTGTGGAATAAATAAGCTGTACAAATTCATGTGTAGGTGTAAGGAGAGCCAGGATCCTCAGCCCCTTTGACATGTGCTGCGAGCTCCACTGTGTAATCCGATAAACACATCATTATCATAAATAGAATTAATTTATAATCGCAGCAGAAGTTAATTTTCCAGGTTGCGCAGTGTCTGCCTTACAACGGGACTTCTTTCATCTTCGAGTTTCATTTATTTTCTTTTTTTTTTTGACACATGCACACAAACATAGACACACAGACGTGAGCAGCTCCCAGACACCGCCGTGTTTAGCTCTGCTAATTACCCGCCTCACTCCTTCTGGACATAAATATTCATGCCTACAGTGATTACAGTGGTAAACTGAGGGGGAGGACTCATCTGTCTCCCTCGATGTCTCCCTTCACTGTTTCAACTTCATTTCAATTCTTTTGTTGTCACAGTTGTTCATTATGAACAGTGCAAACTAAATACGCATATATTAAAAATAAAAACATAAAAACACAACTTATATTGGCTAATTAAGTACAACGTTATGATTCATGATGTTTGTATCATTTTACGATCATTATAAATAACAATAACCATTTATATAAACCGTGTTTGCTTCCAACACATAACAAGTAAAACTAATAACTGCTCATCATTATCAGATCACTAAAGATGCTAAATGCCAAGTGTATCAATTACATGCTTTTTTACATGTTTGTCATGTCTTTGGGAGTGTGTATAAAATAGGTTTCTCTAATAATAACTTTTAACTTTATATAGCACCTTTAAAAACAAATGTTTACAGAGTGTTTTGACAGACAAAGCAAATACATCAACAGACGGGTCAAACAGAGAGTACACAAATAATATAAATGCAAAGAACAGGAACAAGAGCGATACAACAGGCAGATATGAAGAAGCAGTTAATGCTATAAAATAATACAATGAAGGAACATTAGTTTAAAGTCGACCAGGAGAGTACAAAATAATTAAAGGAGTGAGACGACATCACATCACAGGCTCTAAACACAGAATGAAGATAAATAGAAGGGATAAATGAGAGACGCTTAAATGAATATATAAAGCAACAGAGGGAGTAGGAATAAATGAAGACTAAGTATAGGTGCCCCCCTGTGAACTTGCTTCACATGTGTTTTACAAATGTACAGGTCAACATTTTATTGGTCTTTATCTGATCTTTTGTGCTTCACTGACTCAAGCACATATCTTTTTGCTGAGCCTTAAATTATTTACAAGCTTATAGCTCTTTAATTAGTTTTTGCTCGTTATGATTTTAGCATCTAAGCAATTCGCTCGGTCCATCCTTGTCCAGCCATCAGCACCTTGCATCAGGTTTGCCGTGCTCTAACCAAAGACTGTATGAGACATGGACGTAGCCTCAGTGACATCACCCAAGTTTGGCCAAAGTGATGCCTAGCTCTCAGAATTCATAAAATCAAAACTGATTCATAATTTAAAAAATATATACATATATTCATCCCCTGTACCATTTTAACAAACTAAAGCATAAGCTATAGAGACCAGCACCTTTTTCTTTTTAACCAGTTTGTTAACCTGTTTATTACTGCTGTAAATATCAGGATTTGAAAATTGCGATCTAATGGGGATTCATACTGTAAGAAGGAGATTCCAGCCGCAAGTGGATACTCAAGGAACTGCAGTTTAGACTCTAACACACACAAATGTAAAAGGTGTATGCCACCACATGTCTTCAGATCTGTGTAAAGTGTTTTAGGTTATTAACCAACAGGTTCCCTTTTGAATGGATCTTTTAAAATGTGTGTGCCTGGTTGCACAATTTGTCCTGTTGCCTCGTTTGCCCTTTGTTTCTTTTCACACTGACATCTGATTAACCACTAAAAATAAGCTCATTAATGATGCTGTCTGATTACATTTTCTTCTTCATGCACTAAGTTGATATGAAATATCACATTTCAGTTTTTAAGAGTAAAGACATGCATTTTTTTCTTTTGGGATTTAAAGTTGTACCGCTGATTAAAAGTGACTTAGGGGCCTTTTCAGCCATAAGGCCGTCATGTATAATTACATCATGATTATGTAAGGCTGCTATTTTTGTACACAAGGATGTTTCTACCCTGCTCCGTAGTCTAAACATCCTTCAGCCACCTCTGTATATTGGAGCTCTTCAGCTGTGGTAAACAGTTTACCTCCACAGAGTAAATATCCTACTGTGATGCTTCAGAGTTCCTCAATCAGCACTGCTCTAGAGTACTCTCTTCATCTGTAAGAGCTTATCTATTGTAACATGAAACTCTGTAAGTTTTATCAAATGCCAGTTATGCTCTGGAAATATTTACACATGTCTCGTTTCAGAGTATGAGTCACCAGAGAAAAGGTACAGCAGCCTGCACACTGCTCAGACTCTACCTCTGTTTTTAATGCACGCTCTTTATCGTGTTCAATTTGTAGCCTTAGAGAATGGGTTCTCATAATTGATTCTGCCTGTACGTGACACAAAAATTCTTAATCTCTCCTTTGCATATTGTACCCTGAAGCCATGTCAGGGGATCATGTGAGGTTACTCTAATAAGAAAAGGTCTATGTGTGTCACCCATTAAGTGGGTTAAAAACACAGAAGTTACTGCTGCGTCCTATCTGGAGCTGAGACGTCTCCAGGCTGCTGTTTAACTGCTGCTGGTAACAGTCCTATCTAATCTTAGATCAGAATCAGTTCATGCCGAAAATCATGGCACATGCTTCATACAAAAGCTGCTGATAAACTGATACTGTGTGGTGGACGAGTTGAAGGATGGGAGGAATACATTTAGATAGAAACAGAGATTTGGAACCCTCCCTGTCGCGATCAGAAAGACATCCATGGATTACAACATCAAAGCCCCATGAGAACATTTTTCTACGTGCATGTACGTCTATTTGAAATGAAGAAAACAATGCGTAGTTGGAATAGATAAACATGTAAAGGCAGCGTCCAAGTTCTGCTTCTTTAACATCTTCAAAAAAAAACAAAAAAAACACACTTGATCAGAGTTCTCAGCCAACCGTATCTGATCAGCCTGTTTGAGCACTCTCTAAGAATCTTCCTCACCAAATATTTCTAATTGACAACTTTTTTTTTTTTCTAAAGGTACGCCAGAGTATCCTCTCAACAGCAAAAAAACCAGCATCTATTAACATCAGAAACAGCAGCAGAATACATAATTCACCAGCATCCTCACAGAGGGGAATGTATCATTGAAAAGTTTATATCGGTCGTGACATCTCTGTAGGAATTGTGAGTCATCTCACGATAGCAGATGAATCTTTTGCATGAAACATAAGAGCCTGTATGCGGCCTGTGCAGGTATGACGTTTACGGTTTTTGTTAGTGTCCGTGCCTTTTTTTAGCTCAAGGTCTCTCTGTCCGGATGCACAAAGGAAGGAACGCTGTGATCTCAAAGCAACAGTATTTCCTTTGAAAGTTCCTTTGAAAGAGCTATACATATTCTTTAAAGAGCAGAATAAATGAGAATTCAAATTAAAGATTGGCTTCATTTATCAGAAAGATTCAAACCTGTAGTGTACCAATGCACAAAGCATTTCAAAATATAACCAGATTTAATTTAGGATCTATGATGACAGGATGTTAAAAAGTTTAAAATTCATTGATGTCTGAAACGTTACTGAAAATATTTTCTTCCTTTTTTTAAATTGTACTGCTGTGAGATTTGAAATGTAGCCCTTCAGATACATCAGTCTAGGATGACCAGGTCTGTGTATTCTAGCAGAGCACACTTTGAATTCACTGATTGATCGATTCCTTTATTTCAGCATGTAAAAAAAAAACAATAAACAATAGCTGTAGTTAATAATATGAAGCAAACAAATACAATTAAATTCACAGCAAAAGAAAGAAAAAGTCAAAGTCCTTCATTTGCTCTTTCCTGCCAAAAAAGGAGTAGGAAGTTCAGACGTATTTAATCCTTTACTCAATTTAAAGGAAGATTATGAGATTTTTCACAATGTAGCAGAAATTAAGTATGTCCGATGTATATAACTCTGTGAGTCATGACTGTCTACAGTGAGTGTGACACCTGAGTCCCGCTGTCTGTGATATTTTCTGAGCGTGTTTACATGGACGGGTCGGCCGGCCTCCTCATCCCCTCGCCTATAAAAGTTGTTTAATTGAGGGACTAGAGAAAAGAAGAATAACATACTGTACTCATTGCTCATTTGAATATTAGTGCATTAGTTTCTACAGAAGGGTTGAATCCAGTCGATGGTCTCTAGATTGGAAATGCTGTCTCAACATAACCTTTGATCAACAGGCTAAAGAGGTGAAGTCAAGGTGGGCCTTAAGTCACAAGTCAGTCGGATCAGCCACGCCCCTAACTAAGAAAATGTGTCCATAGCTCTTAGCCTTAATAAAATAAAATGATTTATTTATTGTGTGGGGAATAAAATAAATAAGATATTGAGACTAAAACCATTGTTGGACCTCTGCGGTAAAGATGTTTAATTCTGCTGTCAAAATGGGTATTTTAATATGGGACCA
The DNA here is from genome assembly GCF_963584025.1 of Labrus mixtus. Lineage (NCBI taxonomy): Eukaryota > Metazoa > Chordata > Actinopteri > Labriformes > Labridae > Labrus > Labrus mixtus. Next base: position 9,516,482 of record NC_083630.1, read on the forward strand.
GATGGGGTTTTCTTGGTTTTTGCAGCCAGCCTCAAGTGGACACTTGAGGAACTGCAGTCTCTTTTTTTTTTTTGCACTTCTGCATTTGCACAGCGCAAGTTGTCGCTTGTTATGCATATAAATAGATCACAATTCATTTAACACCAAAATGCACCTTATCGTCCATCTTATTGCAATCTGTGATATTTCCCCCCTCTCTAAAATCATCCTGTGTTGTTTTCAAAAACCCAGTAGTGACCTGGCTCGTATAAAAAGCATAATTTTCTACAACACCTAAATCAATCTAAATCTAAGTTAACAGTTATCCTGATTGAAAATTGGCACTGCTATAATTGGTCAACTCTGCAGGCTGATTGTAGCGAGGTAACCATTTATGTATTGTGCCTTATCAGGGAGAGGTCAGTCGATTCAGAGGATGAAGTGCAACAAAAGTCAGCAGCATGATTTAAACAGGGAGACGCCAAGGTTTGTATGGTCAGCAAATTTAGCCCTCAGGCCTCTTTCAAAGTAGATGTCTTGACATTCATCAACCTCCAATGACCCACATCAACATCAACACAGCATACACTGTGTTCTCTCAGTGTCCACTTCTCTTCATTCTTACCCTGACGACTGCTTTTTGTCACCATGACGTATTTGGAGCGTGTTTGTAAGCTAAGAACAAAATGTCTCCGTGCTGCTGCAGACTCAGAGTTCAGACCAGAATAAGCATTGTCAATGCATTGTGGATGGAATAAAGAGAATTGTCTCAACTTTTTCATTAATGTCTCGTAAAACTATTTTCTGTGCCTCATCGAAGCATTCATTAAGCCTTCACACACGTTAAAGTTAGCTAACTAGCTACGCAGCTGCTTTATCCTCTAAGCAGTGAACAGACTTGGCTTGGAAGCTGTAGGAAGTTTGTTAACATTGTGTCCTGCGGTCAAAGGCAGCAAAGCTTTAAGTTGGACTTGAAGGCTCTTCACACCTGGTATTTTTGTTATCTTTGTCAAGAAACATTATCGGAAGAACTACATAGAATCCATTTCCATTCCTATTACTACGGTTGTGATAACCTTTTGATCAGATCCCAGTATGTGTTAAAGACATCGACTGGTAAAGGTGTGGCAAATTAAACTGGTTAATCCAAGGCCAAGTCGGCCATTCTGTTGATTGTTTTCCAGCAGCAGGCTGGGAGTTTGGTACACTCTGATGTGTTGGTAAGAATTTTGGTCCTTTCGTACAGACTTCATTGAGCCAGACTGAAATTTGATTTCAATAAGAGCGAGATTGTTTTCATAAACATGCTCTTGCTAGTCTGATGCATTCTACTAAAATTAGCATTTAAATATCACAAACAGTTTGAAAGAATCTACGACAGGTTGCTGGCAAAAGGAAGGTTCTTATTTTGCGAACACTATTCTGTTCCTTATGCCACGTTTATTTGTTTCAGCTACATTGCGTTCATCAGTGCGATAATGAAAACATTTTGGCAAATAGCGTATTGGAGAAGTGTTGTGCAAATTGTTTTTCGTGTACTCAGTTTGTCATCCACAAGTTTGCTTCTCGATGTTCACATGCTGGCTGAATATGAAAGTCATTCAAATAGGCTGAAATTGTTTCTTTTTTCTAAGGTGCTCATTTTGATCAGTCATCAGTCAGGATGAGGAGAAAAAAACATCTCCACATTTCTCTACAGCAATCTTATCTTGTCACTGATATGAAAGAAAAAATAATGATACCTGCTTTTGACTTAATAAGCTGTTATGTAGCCACTAGGGACCCTTTTGGATTTGAGAAAATATAATATTTCAATAATTCTTCTGATTCTTAAAACTCATTAACCGTTGTGGAACAATGAGATTTCAGGAAAATAAAAACAGGCGATGAATGGGAGCGAGGGAGCGGCAGAATAAAACTCTCAAAGGAGCAACTGAAAGAGAAGATGAGGATAAACACAAAGTAAACACAGAGCTTGGTGGCAAAGGGAATCTTCTTCTAGTGGATTTTTAGTCGAGTTTTGTTGTTACTAGGCAACAGCTTCTTCCACTTGTTTGCGAAGTAAAGACATTTTCATCCCCAGGTTGATAAAAGCAGTGCCAAAACAAAGTTTCTGCATTCGAATCACATCTGAGCACTGTACTGTGAATTTGAAACAAAGAACTGCCAAAGTTTCCTCGCAAAACAACGTGTTTGTTCCCCTCTTATCCGTCGGAGAAGGACGGCGCCAAGAGTTGAAGGGGGGGGGGGGGGGCACAATTAGCATGAAAGCTCGCCCTCTCTGTCAGAGTCATAACTCAGTCAAATAATTAGATTCAGGTTGGCTTGCACTTTCCAAAGTCATTATTCCTTGTGTCCTCTGCAAATAAAATGAGATAATAAAGAAATCATAAGGCTTGTCTCACACTGAACAGATACACTGTGTATCAACGAATGAGGGTAAAGAACATATTAGCATGCACAAAAGTGTTTGGATCCGCTTCATTACATGTATGACACTCATACTAGTTTTGAACATTGACACTCTCCTCTGTCATCCGAGGTACTATGGCATGGCGGCTGTGGCTCAGTTGGTTGGTTATCTCTCAACCGGAAGGTTAGGGGTTTGATCCCTTGCTGCGACTTGTCCGATTGCAAGACACTTAACCCCAATATGCTCCCGCTGCTTTGGCGGCGTATGAATGGGATTAGTTACTTCTGATGGTCATTTACATAGCAACCTCTCCCATCAGTGTGTGAGTGTGTAGGTGTGACATCTGGTGTAAAAGCACTGAGAATAGTCAAGAGTCTGGAAAAGCGCTGTACAAGCTCAAGTCCATTTACCATTCATTGTCTGTGTTGAAACACAGACAATGTGTTGTTTTGTCTATGATCAAAAACGTATTGGGTGCACCCAACAAGTCAGACTTTGAAAAACCTTGTGTTAACCCGACCTGAAGTATACTATATATCAAATATCAAAGCCATTTAATGCATTATTCTATTTTTTTATGACAATTTCAATTCATTTGTTCTGACAGATTCAGAACATCGTTTCCCCTTTCTGTTTTAATTAGTGCTTCTTGGAAAATAACCATGTGTTGGTGTCCACAGAGGCACCAGTCAACAACACTAACTGCTGTGATGTATCTGTATTATGGGACTGATTATGAAGTTCATGTGTGCCATAATTGAAAGTACCGCACACTAATAGGAGGGTAGGGACGGTCTTTCAATCACTGACAGGGAGATTGATCTGATTGTTACAAAGCTGGTTTTAAAGTTCAGATAAATTAACTGCAACTTTCACATCATTCCTCTTCCCTTCAGAACAACATGAAATCTGTCATGTAGCAGTTGTAAGCCTGTAAAAACTTTGACAAATGTCTGACACGACGTACCGATCTGATGAACCAATCAGACGCCTCCCTGTCTCCCTGCTCATTCTCTACCCCATGCACAAACCCACACTCAAAGCATGAGCTGAGCTCCGCTTCTGCACCAATGGCGCTTGAGCATGTAAGTGAGGGGGGCGTGGCTTTTGAGGGAGCCCAGAGGGGAGGAGGGGGTGGGTGCAGACGGAGCACTGAGGGAAAGCTACTTTCAAAATCATGCTAGTGTTCGAAAGTGACCAACCCTGCCTTTAAAGGTTACATTTTATGGTTACTGTTCTATGAAGAACAACAGTTCCTCTTTAAATAAAGTAACCCAAGTGGAAATACAGCTCTAGCAGCAGCTTTAGTAGCAAACATTCTGAGAGACTTTAACCACTTAAAATTTAAACTGTCCCTCTCTGGCTTTAAACAATAAGGTGTAGTGTGGCACTCGAGATAACAAGGTTTTAGATTAATGATGTGGAAACGGGAAAAAATACCTACAGGGCTGTAAATGGTGTTGGTGGATTGTGATGTGCTTCTATGGACACTATGGCTCTCAAATATTTACTTATTTATTTGCATAAAGGAACACAATGTTTAGAGCCTGGTCGTGAGTCTTTCTGCATCATAACTCAGCACCTAAATAAGTGGTGCGTGTGTCTGCTGACTTTTTCTGGGCTTCTTTGTACACATGTGGGTTGTTGTTTGTTTCTACTGTTTTTTTTATTTATTGAGTTTATTGCAGAGGCAGCTAAATGTGTGGAGTACTAAACTCCAAGACTAATTTCCCCAGAGAACAGAAAAGGGTATCGTATGGCAACATAAATCAATGGAAAATACACCATATGGTCCTGGGTCCATGCAGAGAACAGATTTTTCATTGCATCGCATCTCATCGTTCTGTTTATTGTCCTATCTTGATGTTTAGTATCGTATCCTATGGTATACTATGGCATTTTGATTTGCTTTTATCTCTTTTAGTTTCTCACATCTTTTTAAATCTTTGCTCCTCTTGGTCTCAGCTCGTGTTGTTGGGTTCTTGTGTTGCCTGGGTTCTTATAATGGTTCTTGTGATGGTCGGGTTATATATGTCTGTTGGGTATCGTGCACTTTGGGTTCTTTTCTGTTGAATTGTATTTAATTATTCTTAGTATTTTGCATTTGTTTGTTCTTGCTGTTGTTTATGTTCTTCTGTTTGGTTTAGTTTGTTCTTGTTTTTGCTGTTTGTCAAAGCACTTTGTAAACCTGTGTTTTTAAAAGGTGCTATATAAATAAAGTTATTATTATTAATATTATGTCAATGGAAAATACACCATACAGTCCTGGGTCCATGCAGGTTTTTATACACATCTTAAAAGTCAGATGACAATGACTGTGTGACATCCCCTTAGTGGTAAAGTTATAATATAAACAAAAGTCCACTCAAACTTATCAGAAGTTCAATAAAGAAACAAAGCCTCCTGTGCTGACTCAGAGGGGGATTTTTGGAATTCTGAGTATTAAGCGTGTTCTTGTATTTTCCAGATCGAAGCCTGCAGCAAGGAGGCCGAGAAGATCGATTCCCTCATCAACTATGCCAGCCCCACTCTGGTCTCCCACGTCCCCCTCTCCGCCTTCCTCACCTCTGAGATCAGAACCTCCTCCATCCACTCTTCTGCGAGCGCTCAGCCTCCACCTCTGTCCGCCAGCCTGTGCTTCCTCCTGGGCGTCGTCATCGCCGCAGCAGCCCCTGTCCTCCACCAGCTCTGAGTGCCTCTAATCCCCAGCCCCAGCCCCTCCCTCACTAACTCCTGAGTGCTTCCAAAGATTCCCTTCTTCTGAGATGGCGGGGCTGTCAGGAGGTGAGTGTGTTTGTGCGACGGCAGCGCAGGGGGGAAGCAGCGGCGACATCTTTCGACAATCATTCCTAATGACTCACCTGCGTGTCAAACAATCAAGATGGTGGAAAAGCTATTAACGTTGAAAGCTTTTGTATGAACAGTATTATTCGGTGGACGAGTTACTCACTGGGTTTCCCTCCGTTGAAGCGTGTGTGTGTGTGCGTGCGTGCGTGCGTGTGACCTTTAAGAAGCATTTGACTTCATACCAGCAGTGTTTATCCATTAGTTCCAGCAACAAGCTCTCCTCTGAAAGCTGTTGAGTGGGAATGTAAATTTCATGACTCACTCTGTCTTATTTAGAGGCTTTGTGTGTGTGTGTGTGTGTGTGTGTGTGTGTGTGTGTGTGTGTGTGTGTGTGTGTGTGTGTGTGTGTGTGTGCTTTTGTGTATGTCTGAATGAGTTTTGGAGACAGATAAGGACAAAACATCCCAGTCTGGCTGAACATCTGTCTGATAAATTACCCCAAAATTCCCTCGGCCACACACATTATCAAATGCACTCGCACACAAAGACTGGTGTCACTCCATCCAGAGTCCTCTGTTCAGTTTAAATCCTGTATCAGATGGAGTCCGATCATTTAGTGTTGTGTATCAAGACTTCTGCACAGTCTGTAGGACAGTGCATCGTGTATATACATGTGAGGTGTTTATGGACCTATAGTGTTTGAACCTCTAACCTCAGCAGTGTTAGCGCCATGCTCATATACTGAGCCAGCTCAGATGAAACTAATCCAGCCTCCAAAGTTGGTTGGAACTACAGTAATGACCAAACAAAGTGCCAAGAAGTCAATTGAAAAGTATTCATGTAAAGGGAGCCACGTTCTGTTGTGTTTTTCCACAGCGGTAGAGTGAAGCCGAACTAAGCTCAAAGTGTGATCTAGGATCAGAAATAGATGTCGCTTTCCCCTGAAGGCATCAAACTCTCTCCCCGAACAAACCTGGTGACACTTTTATCTAATGTGGTTTTCATAAAATGTCATTTTCTAAATAATATTTAAAAAAAAAAAGGATGTTCATAGTCAAATTTCACTTCCCTTTCTATAATCCTTCCCTCTTTCAACAGGGTAGTTTAACTTCTTCAGGCTTTAGAAATCACAGCGCACTAATCATTGGACACATGCAGCCTGTGACCAGGGCTTCTTAAGGGGATATCGCTTTGCTCTGATAGTCGCAAGCAAACCTCACAGAGTCAGAGTGTTTTTAAAAGCATCAAGAGATTTAGTCCCTGCTTGCAGCTTCATAATACACAATCATTTATCACTAAAGATATAAAGTGTTCATTGAGATAAAAGAGCCATCTTTTTTACTGAACAAGTTGTTTACATGCAATGAAATAAAAGTGAAACAAAGCCTGGAAGGGAAACAGTCTTTCAAATCTGACTGGCTAGGTTAGTGTGATTTGTATAGACATCTCTATTAAATCGTTTGAGTGCTGCAGTTCCAAAAAACAGAAGTCAGAGGGCTTTCAAATGTATTCAAAATAAATATAATGAACAGCATTGATGATACAGACACCATTTGAATTGCCCCCGGGGTCAAATAAAGTTTTTTGAATTGAATTGAATTGAATTGAACCAAGGTTTGCTGAGTTTAACTGGGATTCTTGTATTCAAGTTATGCAACTTTATGACTTTATCTGAAACCATTGGCCTTATAAAACTCTGCATCACTCAAAATGAATGCTGCTACTTCAGGATGCATACTCAAACGATACATCCACAGGCTCCTACTCCAAGCTGACATAACCAGAGTAGTTCACATGCTGAGTTATACAATATCATGTCTAAAGATCTGCCGTTAGAGCCAGACCGATTAATCGGCTAGCCGATAATATCAGCCAATATTAGCATATCTAGTGACTATCAGTAGAGGCTAATTTCATGATAGATATGCGCCGATATTTTTAGATTCATTCACCAGTCAAAAACCATTTCATTTGAATATCGTATCACACTAGCAGTTCTCCCTGTCACCAGTAGAGTGTGCTCTATGGATTATAACAAGCATTATCACTCTCCAGAGTGTCAAGCAGTGACATGAACAGTTTTTTTTCCAGTTGAGTGACCCTCTTGTCTTCATAATATATCTTTTCCAAAAGTGTTTGATAACTGCATTAGAGGGATCAACACAATAATGTGTGTTTATCTACACCCAGCTATCTCTACCGATCGAACATAGATCTAAGCTAAGAGAGATATCGGCCGATATATCAGTAGTTTTTTTTCTCCCCAATATCATCAATATCGGCCCCCCCAAAAAAATCACATATTGGTCGCGCCCTAATCACCACATCTTGTGTCAAGTGCTACCAGGTTTGTTCCCCCGCGCCGCAGGTGAACCATTCTGAGATAAAGCATCTGAAAATCCTAGATCCCCTCCCTCTGTGTGTGCGGCCAGTAGCTCTGACAAGCATTAAAAGGGATGCTTCCTGTCTGTACATATGAACTAGAAGCCATTTGATAACAAAAGGACAATCACATAGTCACTACCCACAATCCTCTTTGGGTAGAAATGATTTCCACAGTATGCCTTTGCATATAGTGTCTTATATGAAGTAATAATAAAAATGCAATAACTTTATATTTGTTAAGAAATGTCTCTATATTTGATATGTATCTGATTGAGATGATGATCACCTATGTGCCATGTTTTTTTTATATATATATTAATATAACAGATAGCTGTTATTCTTATTGCATGATGACAATTATGAAGTGTTTGTACTCCAGAATGTATTATAGTGTGTTGTCCCGTCTCTTTGTGTTCGTCTATCTGCCTGTACAGCACAATGTGTCCCCGTCTCTAACAGTATTACTGTGCTAGGCAGCTCTGTAGCAGGGAACCCTCAACACGGCTCCTCCATCTATTACTATTATTATGTATTATTATTATGATTATCATTATGAATATGATCATTTTTTGAATGTTTGTGACCAATGGAGCCAACAAAAGTGTTTTTACTTGACAAGCTCGTGTCGGTGTTTGATTTGATTCCGTGTTACTTAAGAGGAGAGTTCAAACGGCTCCTGATGAATTATTTCTCAGATGAAAGAAAAGTTCAACTATTTGAGAGAAAACGTGCCCTTCTTTTCTGAGAGTGAGATGAAAAGATTGAATACTGTTCTGACTCCAGCGCCCCTTTTTTTTTTTTCTTTCCAAACAAAGACGTGAATTCCATACCGATGTTCTCATTTCATCTTCAGAGGAAAATCTCCCGAAAATGTTTAATTATTCATACATTTTGATCATTTTTTTAAAGTCTTCCTGCAACATGGTCCTACTCCCAACTTGTCAAATACAACCAGCTGTTTGACGGCCTTGTGCTTCAAAATAAATATGTCGATCTTAGTGCCCCACAGGGTCATTTCTGTACGTGTATATTCAAACCATGATTAGACTTTCCCCCCCAAAAAAATCAGTCAAGTAGGAGATAAAAAAGTATAGAAGGTTCAGAAGTGCCAGCTTCCACAGATGCACTTCAGTTTGACTAGGTGCAAAAAGATCTCAAACTATCATGTGACTTATGTACTATACGTACTGTATGATTCTTTCTTGCACCTGAATTTAACCCCTTACGTGAATAATTCATTTGATTTGATAAGGTTAGATATACTTTGCTTTGCCTTGGGCATTAAAGTCAAAGAGACATGCAGCTCTGATCAACATGAAGTTACATAAAAACAAACTCACACAACCATGAATACGAGTCAAGCCTTAAACATTTTGATGGATTTTATTTTATAGAGTTGGGTCACTTTCCTGTTGTGTTGGATGAGTTGGGAGAGAGAAATGTGAGAAACTTTTATTTCTAAAAGGGAGCTCATTCATCCTTTTCCATATTTTGTAAATGAGGTACTCTGGAGTGAAACTGGACCAATCAGCTGTCCTGAGCATGTGACCCTCAGGATGAGTCAGTCCAATCAGCAGAGCAGGTTTTTCTTTCATCACAATGACTGTTGTAACTCATTCTAGGTTTTTTAAGGTTGATTCTTTTTTTTTTACCAAATTGTCCAATGGTTTGTATGCCCGTTGAGTGCTGTCCTCTCCTTTTATCGTCACTGTGTTTGTCAGGAATCTCAAATAGAAAGAATTCAGCAGGATGCATATTTCATGAAATATAAAAGAAGCAATACCACGACCAATAATGTGTTGTTGTTTATTTCTGTGTTTCATCACAAACCGCAGTGAGTCACAATCCCAGCTCAGCATTCACACCTGGAATCTAAATCTACAACAAACACACAGCTTCAGCAGAGAAAGACGGGATTTGACTTTTTAATCAGACTCATTCTTGAAGCTTCTGATCCGACAAACAAATGATATTCAGCCACAGTATCAGTCACTAATGTGTTTCTCCTGAAAGCTTAAGAGGAGGAACACAAATGCATCCCTCGTTACAAAAACCTGTCATCTTACAGCTCTGAGATTTCAACATATAAGACGTGTGAAGAGTGCTGAAGGAAAAAGGCATTAATATTTCATCCGAGGAGATACAAACACAACAGGGGAGTGAGGTTCTCTGTGTTTCACATATACGTTCTCAGCTTGCGCATGGTGTGAATGAAGCCATTCTGGTGTAAACTGAGCATCTGCCTCACATGTCTTCATGTCGTTTTGTCAAGATAAATGACAGGGATGATAAAGGCTTTAAACACAAGCATCGTATGGAGAAGTTAGATCATTTTTGCTAAAGTATCAATTCCTAATGAATCTAGCTTTGCTCCAAGGTATTACATATTTTATAGTGTATTGTATCACTCACTGCATAACCTCCATTTAACTCAAGTTTGGTGCTTTTTTAGAGATGTACCAGTTAGCTTGATGTCTGTGACAGTATGGTGACACTACAAAAGGTTATCTAATATGCAATATTAATCTTTAATATTATGACCCTAAAAACTTCATGCTAGAATCATGTAATACAGGGAAGTAAGAGATGAAAACATTTTAATAATTAAATGCTTTAATCATACAGGACAACTTTGCCAAGTATGTGAGTGCGCCCTTAATCTCAACTGGACCAACATGGTTAAATAAAAAGAATGAAAAAATGTTCAAACAACCAAAATGATATGGGTTTGAGTATAAACGGGTAGTCAATAGAAGAAGAAGGGACTCAGAAAACAGAGAGATTCATTTTTTAAAAATAGACCTACAGTACATTGAAACCGAGAGTGTTAACTCAGCCAACAAAGATGTGAACGGTACAGAGTCCTCTATTCAAGTGCAAAGAAGTGTAACGAAGGTCTCTAAAGACATATCTGATGAGTATTTCAGAATTTTTGAGATGCACTTGCATAGGCCTACCTATTTTTTTCTACCATATTTTTATAGGCTTTATTTGTATATGGAGCTGCTGAATTTAAGTAACCCTACACGTGTTGCATGAGAGTATTTTTAGCTTTGTGTTTTGCATAATATCAAGGCAAGGCAAGTTCATTTCTATAGCACATTTCAACAACAAGGCAATTCAAAGTGCTTCACACAAGACATCAAAAGCATCATGACAGAGGAAAAAAGAAACATTAAAATAGAACATTTAAAAATCACTGAAATTATTCAATCTGAAGGTATGTTCAAATATAAATAATTAAAATGAAATGAATTGAAATAAATAAAGTAAAAATATAAAAAGAGTTCAAAGTTACAGTGCAATTTTTATTAAAGTTGTTTAATTAAAGGCAGCTGGGTCTGTGTCTGGTCGTGGCACTCAATCACACTCCGGCTGCCAATCCTGCGGCACACCTGGGACCCATCCAGTCGTCAAACTCCTGCAGTATATATACACACTAGTTTTCACCTGATTTCCATTTACAGATCTCTGATCTGTGTTCAGTACGTCTACAAAATATCTCTGAATTTAAAACTTTGGGAACCTAATGATTTAAGTGTTTGTTTTGGGAAGTTAATGTACCTCAAAATAGTGTATCTGTATTTTTGGCATCATGTGAGCCTGCACTACCAGGTTCGGCCACCATGTAAAATTGGCTTCAATGGGCGGCACAGTTCCTGGGGTCTTGGCGTACAACCTCTATGCTAAGCTAGGTCTTCTATGTCCTAATTGAGCTCTCTACCTACAAACAAGCAACAAGAAAGTAAAGCTTCCAAAAATGTTAAACTGTCTGTTTAACCAGAGAGCAAACTCGACCCCTGCTGGAGATCTGTTAAATCACGTCTCTCTGTAGCACACACTGCATCCGCCATACGCATTATTCTAAAAGCCCTAGTTTATATGAGCAAATTAAGCCTGTTGGTGTTTTATTAATTGCATTTTTCTACACATTCTTCATTCTTGGGTTACTTGATCAATGTCCTACCAAACAACAACATCTGCTGATTTTAGTTTAGTTCTCATTTGACAAGTGATATGGATGAGTGTTGTTTGCCAAGTGGCACAGTATTTTGATATTGAAAGTCTTAATGGATTTTCATATATCCTGCAGAGCTCCACAAATGCTTCGAGACGGATTATCCCGATGCATCATTTTGTTTTTCTGTGAACAAATATGAGGAGGAGAGTAATTATGCTGAGGATCGATGCTGACACACAGAGTAGAGCCTCATTCTGAATCCCAAACCTCTAATCTCTGACATTCTAATCACAAAAAGAGAACCGGAGGTAGGAATTAGAGAGTACACAGTGCTCAGTCGACAGGTGGTGGAGATCAGTAATTCAATGTGAAAGGGCTCTGGAGATACTTTGAAGACTACTCTGAAAATGATTATGTTGGAGAAACTCTTTGACTTTAATTATGCTGAAGAGTGAACAGGGCATCTATTTAATAGTCCTCATATGTACAATGTTTTTTTTATCCAATTGTTTCTTTGTACCATGCCATGCTCAATTGTTTACGGTGAGAAGGCAGACTCAGGCTGAATCTCGATGTCCTCCCTAAGCCCTTACAGACTTAAGTGACGTCACCTGGAAAGTGATCGATTGCACGAGGCTGCGATGGCTCCAATGGTTAAATGCGAATGGGACAGCACTTTGCAACTTCTCTGTAACCATGACAGCGCGACGTCATGTGGCAAAAGCTCGTTTTATGTTCTTTACTTTACTCACTCATTACTCACACACTTAAAACAGACAACACAACAGGCTTGAAGACGTCAGACCTTAACTATCAGCCCTTTAGTGAGATGTTTGTTAATTGTCCAAGAGAGTTAGCGTTCTATCACAGCAGGAAACTGCCCTGAGCATTCATTGCAAACATGTGGTGAGTTGATATTGAAGTGTACTGACTTTTCTGAATGCCTCAGTCGGCTGTTTCCAACTCGTCATTTTTTTATTTGGATAAATCTCTTGTATTCATAGTGATGTCAAAGTAAAAAACTGTCATTATTCTGAGTCCTCTTTGACCTCCTGCATATGGTTCCCCAATGCCACCTGTCCTCTAAACTAAACAGAGTTTTACCAGGAGATGAGAACAAGTCTCTCACAGAAAATCTTCCACTGTGTTTACTTAAGACAAAGGCCTATAGTGAGGAACATGTCAGACTTCATGTCCACAGTTCACATGTGTAAAAAAACGTCTGAGATGTCCCTCTTAGTACCCATCATCAACTGTTCGAATGACGGATGTTTGTGTCCAAAACTCAAGACCATTTCAAATGACTCGTTTTGATAGATGGTAAAAGTTTTGCTCCAAGCTCCCACTGAATGCCAAGTCTACTAAATCTGTCCGCCCAGCCCGGAGCGAGCAACTCACATTTCTTGCAAAGTACCATGGATTAGATGTGATGATTCTTACCATCATCACTTAACATGTCACTGCAAATCAGCTCTAATGGACACCAAATGTTGTGATGTGATGAAGCCAACAGAGTTTATATAATCTGTACAAAACTGAGATACAATGGTGAGGTCACCAGACCTGACAGTCTTCATCACTTGGCAGCGCCCTGAGGTTCTGTCCTTTAAAAATCTCAAACTGTGTGACGAGGCACAACCCTTAGCTCAGAGGCAGCACATCGCTCACTTTCCATTTCATTTCCTTTGTTGTTATTATCTGACAAGAAATTATTCAAACAGCAGGTTCCTGTTCTGCAGCACATAAAAAAACAAAGATCACATCAGACGACAGAAATAGAAACAGATGGAACAGCAACACTGACATTCAGAACGGAGAAGCTGAAATGAAAGGCTACAAGAGAAATCAGTGATTGCAAAATTGTCCTTCCATCAGGTGTCACTTACAGTATATGCCTGCTTGTACTTGAAAACACAGAAAGTTCAAGTAAAAAAGTAGGCCTCTCTTGGACTCTAAACTAGCATGAATTTTGAGGTTCTTTTTTTCTATACATTCAATAAAAACATCACATAGTCAGAATCAAACTGGAGGTTGAACATCATTTGGTTCATAATCTTGTTTAATGTATGAGTGCATATGGTGATGGTTGTTGACTTTTGTTAAATGAAATATATTTTTCCTAAATTAGAATAATCCAGATGCTTATTCTGTTTGCCAGTTATTGACATTTTCCAGTATGTGTAAGCATCAAGCTAACAAACTACATCCAGGTCCTTCTATGAGAAATTGACCCCACCCTGGAAATCATTGCACCAGCCTCCACTGTTAGGGACACTGATTTGGATGTTGTGGTGTCGAGAAGACAAATGATAATAGATTAAAATGAAGGTTATGAATGTACTGAACTTCCCTTTGCCATAAAAAAAATACAACCCTTTTGCCAGTGGTGGCCACTCGTCACCCATATTAGAGGTATTAGTGAACATTCAACAATTATTGATCACATTAAGACATACTTGTGGTTGTTATATGAGGCAAAACACACTCAACAAGATGTTGTGTGGAGGTAATTAACTTGTATCTGAATATATGAACTGACCACAATTCAGAAATATAATTCATTTAAATCAAAACTAAACTGTGAATTAAATTCCTTCGCAAAAGCTATTCTGTAAATGTATAGGGATGTTAGGGATGCTGCAGCACAGGCAGTCTGCCAACCTTGCCCTGTGTGCTTGCCAGCTTTTCTGCCAGCTTGATTGCTTTACAAGAGAAGCCTACTTGCTCTGATGGACTTTCAAGGCTCGTCATTTACAAAGACGGAAGTGACGTTCAGAGATGAATAAAAAGAGAAGTAGCTGCCTGAATTTTATTTAGACTGCGATTTTCTAAGAAAGAGAAAAGACATACACTGTTCCAGGCTTAATAAACCCATTTATTTTGTCCACAAAGCTTGCACCTGTAAAACCAAATTATTTTTATAAGCAGCAGATCAGTTTGGGGCTCGAGCAGGCTGAGGTGAATACCGCAAGGAAAGAATTGGAGTTTTTTTTAGGCTTTATTAAGCCAATACCAATCCATAACAAAACAATCTCAAGGACCAGCTCAGACACAAATTTTTCAGACACAGCTCGAGACAGATAAAGTTATTTTTAACTTAGTAAAGTGTTGGTGTTGCTGGACCTCACATCCTAAGCCTTACCAAGGCAGCTTTGATGCAACATAGAGGAGGGAAGGAATAATTGAACAACAAGATGGCAAAGTTAATGTTCAGCTTAAGATAAACTGAAACTTCATGACATGAAAAGTAAAATGATTTTTTACCTTTTCAGCTATATTCCCTTCTGTCATGATTACTGTCACTCGAGCAACTTTAATCCTTTGTAGCCACACACAACAGGGGAATAGGGTTTTATACTTTACTTTCAAAAGGGGAAATATGCGTTGGGAAATAGTGCTTTTAAAATTCTGTACTTAATAAAAGACAGTACACCGACATAATGGCAACTAAACGAGGAAAAAATACATTGAGTAGAAAATTAAGCGCTGTAAGATAAAAGACATAAATATAGATGTTATATTTAATAAATGAATGGCGTAGGGCTGAAAGGGAATCTAACACAATTTAAAGTGCATGATATACCAGCATGAAGCCCGAAGGCACATACAATACTGTCTATAGGCTAACATGTCAAAAACACAAGGTAACATTTATATCCAAGCCCACATATCATTGTTAACACTTATTTGCCTGGCACACATCCCACTTAAATGTGTCTCGTGGTGAAAGAACCTCAAACTTGATATTCCTCTCAACATCCTCATCAGGTCACACTGCAACATAGATCTTGCTGCAACTTCATTTAATTCTAAAAACCAGTATAGTGCTGATCAATAGAGGCACTAAGGAACCTCTGTCCATGCATTGTATTGAGCCTATCCTTCTGTTTCTTGAAAATCAAACTATGACAACAGCAGAGTCCGTCTTTGAAGTCCTATGTCAAATAATCTTCTTGACTTGCATTGTGTGGCTGCTTCCACCCACTTAATGCAGTGTAATTGATGCCCGGTGATTGGTGTGAACATCACTCAGTACATCTACATGCTCAGTAAAGTCGACGTACAGTTATAGCTCTTTTACGCCATTTAATTGGATAATTGTAAATGTCCCAGTTTATGAGCACAAAAGGAGAATCACATTATTGATGTAAGTATGTCTAGTTCATTGTTATACCTAAAGGCAGACGACAACTGTACTTATATGAACTGTGCTATGGTTTATGCTGTTCAACTGTTTCATCTTATTTTCAAATCTTTCTTTTTTTATACTTTATTGTGGGAGAAAGTATTATTCTTATTTTCATGTTTTCTCTGCTCTGCTTCAATTCAACAATTCAGTTAGCAGACGCTTTTATCCAAAGCGATGAACATCAGAGAGTAAGTACAACACAAGCAAGGATCTAGAGAGGAGGAAACAGCGTCAGTAAGTGCAAAACGAACAGCTTTAAGTCTGACACACAGGTGCTGACAGGAAGTGACCAGAGACAGACCAAAAAAACAATATATATATATATATCGTCATCAACGACTGTATCGACAGCTTTTCTTCAGAGTTCTAGTCAGCATCAAAGCCACTAAGTGAAGAAATCAGTTGCTTGCTTACTACATACATTTAATTCACATATTCTGGACAATCTTTAATGTATGTTGTAATAATATAATATGTTGTCGGCCATATTTAACTGGCTTTTAGTTTTTAGACATGTTGGCTGGCCTTTAAATAATACATGAGTTTAATCAGAGTTTTACGTTAATGTTACTAAACTAAGTCAACCAATCTTTTTCTTTCCCTTGCTCTCTCACTCACTGGACCACTTATATGCACGAGTGGGAATCTATGCATGAAAGGTAATCTATACATGCATGCGGATGAGTCTTGTGCGTACTATGAAATATGATCCTGCTGACTCCGACTTATCTGAAAGGAGTGATGTAGCTCCATTTAATCTTTACTTGATTACACAACAATCACGTCTTTAAAATGTTAATGATGGATCAGCGACCTTTCATATCACAGTGCCAGACTCAACACATGAAGGATGCAGCCAGCGTATAGTCCAGGGCCTCCCTCTCTGATTAAATACAAAGACAGGATTTGGGAAATGGTTTTAACTCGGTCTCTAATCAGTAGCCAGAGGGCCGAGCTGCTCGTGTACAGCTCAGTGGTGGCCTTGGCTGCGGCCTTGACTATCACTCTGCTACCGCATACACAAGTAATCTGTTGCTTTTTTCTATCATTGTACGTAGGCAGACATGCTGAGTGTGCGTCACGTTTACCTGTTTGTCATGTACGAATAATAAATACACAGATCAGTGGAGCCCTGTTTCAAATCAGTCAATCTTTAACCCACAAGCTAAAGAGCATCTCTTAGTTTTACTTCAGACTGAAGTTAGATTTCTGTTTTAAATGACTGTGTTGCTGTTTGAAGGTTATTAGTGTGTTTCACCTTTCTCTGTGGAGGCATTGAGTATACAGCACAGGGTACCATAGTGCAAAAGAATGAAACCTTTTACCGTTCCTCAGACCAACATCAGTTCTTTGTGTTTGTTCCAGGCTGGAAGCCACTCACCTTTTTCCTAGACCTGTTTCTTCATTGATCAAAGGGATCATAAAAACACCAACTCTACAGGCAAAATGATGTGACTCGAACAAAAGCTTTCGTTTGCTGGTTTTATTACAAAGCAAGCTGCATGTAGGCTGTTCATTTCCTCTAGCTCAGCGGTCGGGAACCTATGGCTCGCGAGCCATATATGGCTCTTCCGGTGACGGCATATGGCTCCCAGACAATTTTGAGTTGAAAAAAAAAAAAATTAAAAAACAAAAAAAAAAATCAGTTTGGAACTGATTTTAAAATACTTGTGATATTTCTTAATAATACTGTGTCATTTTAAAGTAAACAGAAATTAGTTTTGATTTGAATTTCACGGGTCACCCGTGGGTCAGGTCGGGAACCAATGGCTCGCGAGCATGTCCGGGTCATTGTAAAGGTGAAGAAATCAATTTTATCAGATAGCCAACTAGTTTATCCGCTTCAACCCTTGTAACGGAAAAGATGGCGAAAAGAAAAAAAGACGATGATTACCGTGCATTCCAGGCTGCGTGGACAGAGGAATTTGCATTTGTGGAGAGAGCAGGATCTGCGGTATGTCTAATATGCAATGATAAAATTGCATCGATGAAACAGTCAAATATAAAGCGGCACTTCGATACGCACCATGCTTCATTTGCATCGAAATATCCAGCGGGGGACAGCAGGAAAAGGGCATGCGAGGAGCTACAGCGGAGAGTTCAGACGAGTCAGCAGCAACTACGTGTGTGGACCAAGCCAGGTGACGGGAATTCCGCTAGCTTTGCGGGTGCTTTGGCAATAGTAAGGAATGGAAAGCCATTCACAGATGGCGAGTATGCCAAAACATTCATGCTTGATGTGGCCAATGAACTGTTTGATGACTTCCCAAATAAAGACAAGATAATCAAACGAATAAAAGACATGCCCCTGTCAGCAAGAACTGTGCACGATCGTAGCATCATGATGGCAAATCAAGTCGGGGAAACACAAATTAAGGACATAAACGCCGGGACATACTTTTCTCTCGCGTTAGATGAGTCAACAGACGTTAGCCATCTATCTCAGTGCAGTATAATTGCCAGGTATGCTGCAGGTGACACACTGCGTGAGGAAAGCTTGGCTGTTTTGCCAATGAAAGGGACAACAAGAGGAGAGGATTTATTCACGTCTTTCATGAAGTTTGCTAAAGAAAAAAAACTACCGATGGATAAACTTATTTCTGTCTGTACTGATGGTGCACCCTGTATGTTGGGGAAGAACAAAGGATTTGTAGCGCTTCTCCGTGAACATGAAAAGAGAGCCATCCTAAGTTTTCATTGCATCCTGCACCAGGAGGCGCTTTGCGCTCAGACGTGTGGCCAGGAGCTTGGTGAGGTGATGTCGCTGGTCATTCGAGTGGTCAACTTTATTGTTGCCCGAGCTTTAAATGATCGCCAGTTTCAAGCTCTGTTAGAAGAAGTTGGGAATCATTATCCCGGTCTGCTTTTACACAGCAACGTGCGTTGGTTGTCAAGGGGGAAGGTGCTCAGCCGTTTTGCAGCTTGCCTGAGTGAAATCCGGACTTTTCTTGAAATGAAAGGCGTCAAGCATCCTGAGCTAGACAACACTGACTGGCTCCTGCAGTTTCACTATCTCGTGGACATAACTGGCCATCTGAACCAGCTAAATGTGAAAATGCAAGGTATTGGAAATACAATCTCATCCCTTCAACAAGCAGTGTTTGCATTTGAAAGCAAGCTGGAAGTCTTTCTCAGGGACATTGAAACAGGTCGTCTTCTGCACTTTGAAAGACTGCAACAATTTAGAGATGCATGCTTAGCAAGTGACTCCACTCAACATCTGGATCTCCAGCAGCTAGCTGGCTTTACGTCCAATCTCCTGCAGTCATTCAAAGCACGTTTTGGAGAATTTCGTGCGCGCACTGGTCTTTTCAAGTTCATCACTCATCCACATGAGTGTGCAGTGGACAAAATCGACCTGACATGCATCCCCGGGGTCTCTATCGGAGACTTTGAGCTGGAAGTTGCTGACCTGAAGGCATCAGACATGTGGATGAGTAAGTTCAAGTCACTTAATGGAGAGTTGGAAAGTCTTGCGCGACAGCGAGCAGAGCTGGCGAGGGAACACAAGTGGACAGAAATGAAAAATCTTCAACCTGAAGACCAGCTGATTCTTAAAACTTGGAACGAGCTTCCTGTGACATACCACACAATGCAGCGTGTGAGTATTGCCGTATTGACCATGTTTGGCTCTACATATGCATGTGAGCAGTCATTCTCGCATATGAGGAACATTAAGACCAACCTACGCTCACGTTTAACTGATGGAAGCCTCAACGCCTGCATGAAGCTCAACCTCACCACGTATGAACCAGACTACAAGGCCATCAGCAAAACCATGCAGCACCAGAAGTCGCATTAAAAGTAAGACATATTTAATTTATTATACGTTAAAAATACTATATGGCTCTCAATTAAATATATTTAGAAATATTTGGCTTTTATGGCTCTCCCAGTCAAAAAGGTTCCTGACCCCTGCTCTAGCTGGTTCCATCTGCACAAGCTGCTGTTGACAACAAGTAGACGCTGACTTAAAGTTGTAATGCATAAGGAAGTTTGCCAAGAAGTAACAAGTTACAACTTGTCCCGCGCAGTACAGTAGGCTGAATGAATTGACGAAATATATGTCAATCAATCAATTGCTATAAGCTCAAGTCCCTTTACCATTTACCATTATAGGATGTCGAAGTTTTAGCTTGACAGGCTTGAACTACTGACTCCTAGATTTGACTCATAGATGGTTCTCCTTTAATGCAAAATTTGCTGTTATGTACATTGTACTTTGTCTCACTTTGTGTGTCTGCTGCTGACTGTCTAAGTATACTGTCATGTTCTCTTTGTAGTTCTCCTGATATGCGGACGAGGACTCGACCGCAAGTCCCCTTTTGTTTGTTTTATTTTTTTTATTTTTGAGTCTGTCTGTCTTATTAACTTACGACCTTATGTACAGGAGGTAACCGTGCTGAGGCCCAGTTAGTCCTGGAGCTGTGTGTGTGTGTGTGTGTGTGTGTGTGTGTGTGTGTGTGTGTGTGTGTGTGTGTGTGTGTGTGGTCGTGGCACTCAATCACACTCCTGCTGCTGCCAATCCTGCAGCACACCTGGGACCCATCCAGTCATCAAGCTCCTGCAGTATATATGCACACAAGTGTTCACCGGATTGTTCAGTTCACCTTTGTGTTTCTGTGTCTTAGTAAACCTAATTCTTAATTTTGGGATTTTATGTTGTTTGACCTGAGAACTAACTTTGCTGTCGTTGTCTCAGGATCTTTAATCATCTGGAATTTTGAAATCTTGTGCCTCACACTGACGTCTTCTCAGCTCCTGCCATCCACAACGCCAACTAACATTATCGCACATCAACTTCACATCAACAGGGGGTGTCATCTTCTACATAATATCATTGTAAGATTCAGAGAAAGTGAAGAATTCTCTATACACAAACAAGCTATTTGATGGCTGTGGTCATTGGGCCCTGTGACAGCGCTGCATTAAAAACAGACACGATGCTGCGGTGGGCATCACTGCATGAACTCAGGAACACATCACTGAGCACAGTTGGTCACTGCATCCACAAATGCAAACTGAAACGTGATGCTGACATCCAATTAAAAAAAAAAAAAAAAACAACAACAATGACATTTCTCAGTTCCAACATCGAACGAGTTGTCTTCATGCTATCTTCAATTAAATATGAGCTTTCAGTGTTTTGAAAATCATGATAATACTAGTTGTAGTCATGTTTGCAAAGTGCTATGACAGACTAAGCAAAGGCATGAACTCAGGACAATAACAGGACAGACATCAACAGACAGGCCTACGAAGTTGTTTTGTTTTTTGGAAGTCCACAAAAATAATATAAATGCAAATACAAGGAACAAGAACGAAACAACAGGCAGGTCTCAAGAAGAAGGTAGAGCTATAAAGCAATACAAGTCAAAGGACTTTCATAAAAGATAATGAAAAAGTTTACAAGATCATGAGGAAGAAGACAACATTCAACACTGCATTTTGTTACATTTAACATGTGAGACAACATCCCAACTCTTTGGGAATTGAGATGTGAAATGAACCATGTTAAAGTGTGTTACAGTGTGCTTTCAATGTTCGGTATCACTTTAAATTAAGGTCACAATATTCACCATTAACTAGTTGCTTATAAGAATGATAATTAGAAGCATGCTGGTTTCTTAGTCATTAGTGATGTTGCCATCGACTAGTTTCCCTATTGATTAAAGGAGTCAAAATGAGTGCTGTGCTGTTTACATCCAGGGAGAGGAGCATTATGGCTTAGTCAGCGCCTATTTGCATTTTATTCTACATAACCACATTCTAGCTTGATGTGCAGGTACTGAGCTTCTGAATATACTGTTAGAAGTTTTGTCCAGTTTTTGGTCCCTGTACTGTAAGTCTATGAATCCGAAAGAGTCATATCCATGTGTAAAAAAAAAAGTCACAGACACTTTTTCGTAAGAGCCACTGTTTTTACCAATTTTTTTACCCAAAAACCACCATTTTTTAAATAACTATATGTGGTTTTCAATGAGTCAATCAGTATTTGTAACCACAGTGAAGAGCTTCAATTTATCATTCCTCTACATTTGCACTGCCTGTAAGATCATTTAATAAATTCAAGGCCTCTGCATGTCATTTAGACAACTCCCACACACGATTCAGTGGCTATTACCTGAGCTTCTGTAAGCCTGCGCCCACCGGATGAGGCAACCTCGTGAAATTTAAGTGACAGAATGACACCGTAAACAGCTACATTATTTTTTTCATCCATAGAAAGCCTTACTGTACCAATATGGGATTCGTGTATTAAAAAAAAAACATACATTAGAAATGCATCCAAGCTACCACATATGGTGACTTATAATGGTGTGATTTAGTAGCAGCTGTAAAAATAAAGAATGCAGTAAGTATAAAGTGCTATTTGAAGCTTTAAATAACAAGTTTAAGTTCTGTGGGGGGATTTTTCTGCTTTTGTTGGGGTCCACTTGTCCCATTAAGTAGAAGGGTGACTTCAAATCAATACAAATCTGTTTTGCATTATTACCTTTATCCTATAATGAACGGTTCTATTCTGAGGGTAGTAATCTTCTTCAGGTTGGAAATGCCCTTATTGGGTTAGGGTTAGGGTAGGGACAGGGGCTCACATTTAGGTTTGATGACCATGAAAATTATGTGAATAAGACATCAAGGCATGTGTTTCCAACAGATCTCTTCACCAGGGGATTTTGCAGCCACTTCTTGGACAGCGCTCTCCATCATAATCGTCAGAACACCAAATAAGAGAAGATCAATGCCAATAAAAATAAAGCAACCAGCCGGTTTTTACTTCCAAGTCCACAAAAAGAGCAGCTTGGCCCAACTCATCAAATATGACTCTATAGGTACCCCTATAGAGTTCTTAGAGGAAGCTTTCTAGCAGCAGCTGTACTCTGGCTTACTATTTTTTCCGCAGCAATTCAGAGTGAGCTGATGTGAAAACGCAGCAGGACGGGGTGACTGCTGCACGGTGCATAGAGTGTCTGCATGTGACCACTATGATCTCTGTGCACATAATTAGCAGCTGCATTATGTTTTCTGTTTGTCAGTATGTTGTTCTCCACTCTTTTGTTGATGTTATCATGCCGTTGGACTACACATAGCATTGATATAAAGGCAAATATTGTCATTACAGCGTTGTGTCCTTCCGCGTTGTTTTTTTACATCATGTCTTACCTCAGGAGACCCCCCTCCCGTCTGACAGCAATAGTCTCCAGCTGTGAGGAGCATATGTGAACAGCCAGGTCAGGAGAATCTCCGGAGCAGTCCTCTCGTAATTATCTAGATATTTTCCGGAATGCATATGTGAAAACGGCTTTACACATGTACAAGACAGGATGAGTAAAGAGATAAGATGTTCAACTTTCTCCACAGAGGGCGCCAAAAATAAACACAAATTGAAAGTCTCCTCACAGGAGCCAGGCATTAGCTTGAAGGTTTACCTGGATGTTGCAGTTCTGCAGGTGCCATAGACGTTATCCTAAATAGTTGGCACCAGAATTACTAGTCGGCTACTTACAAATTATTTTTTGTGATTTAGGCCCTCAATGCTGGTCAAATGTTGTGTTGAAGCTGTAACGCAGCAGCTTGCCACTAGCTGGGGCTGTAGCTTCAGTGTTTGGCCACTGCTATACTGCCATCATGCTCCTCTACCCAGATGTAAACAGCACAGCGCTCATTTTGTCTCGTTTAATAAATAGAGAAACGGGTCTATGGCAACGTCACTTGTTGAAGCAACACACAGTAAATGTGACTTTAAGACTCAAGTCCCCATTTGAAGATTGTAGCTGAACTGTGTTAATGTGCATCCAAACATAGAAAATGTCTTCAACTGACCTTTAGTGGCCTTTTAACATTTATGTGAAACACGACGTCAGAAACATAGCTTAAAGATTTAAACTAGTGATCTGTGGGCTCTTGTAGGTTTCTGTGTTGGCCTGCATGCATTTCTTTCTTACATGTTAGCATCCAAAGCTTTGACACAACTGTGTGATCAGTGTTAATACAAATGTTTAATGTCCATCCTGCATACACACTTGAAGTGATATAACTACAGTACAGACTTTAGTAAGCTGTGCCAAAAGATCTCATGTTGTAGAATGTTGTTTTCTAGTAGAGGAAGATAACAGTTGATTAGTTACACACCTTTAAGCCTGGCTCACACTGTGCGATTTTTCCCCGATTGTATAAAAGTTGGGGTGGCATGTCAGCTCACACTGTACGACTGAATTGTTTACGACGCCCGACCAGACCTTGTGATGTACGTGCTCACACTGTACGAGTGAAATTGGGACGGAGCGTTGACAATTGTTTCATTTGAAAACTCCAACGGAAGAAACGGTGAAAGAGAAGGAAGAGGAAGTTGTTGTAGGATTTAGGAAAGTTGATGCAATCGTAGATATATGGATACAAGTTTTAGAAAAGTGCTGCATTGATGATCTGTACTGAAAACTCAAAAAAAAAAAAAGCTGGGTGGCGTCCTGCCGCTGGTCGCCATGACTACAGTCCTCCCTTGTCTCTCGTGATTATATTGTAGTCACAGACAACTTCTGCCGGGCCCTTTAATGACGTAATTGACAAGATTTTAAATTCTAAATATCAATCATGTTTGAAATAAATCGGGGACATTAAGATTGGATCTTTGTACGACTCACACTACAAGATAATCTGAGCAGATAATCAGTTCCAAGCAGCCTTGAGCCGGGAGCGACCCTGCGATTGTCGGGAAGGAAGAATCAGAGCTCAAATCGTCCCGATTATCCTACAGTGTGAGCCAGGCTTTAGAGGCACCACCCCTCCCCCCATAAGTAAAATCTTTACTCATTACAGCACCATCTTATGATCACTGTGCTCTTCCTCTTCGTCCATCATCTGTGACTCCCGTCTTACCTCTCTCCTCTACCCACCTGTGAGAGGATTTTCTGAGCAGGTGGCTTGGGGAGGTGGTGGTCTGCCCTTTGGTAAGAGTTAATTGTACAAGTATCCCCATTTGTCCCAGAAGCCACTTGTGAATCCTGGAAGCCATCTGTTGCCAACAGATCCATCAACATTAGAGACAGGCAGGTTGAAGGGGAGGAAGAAGAGACAAGAGGGACAGAGATGAGAGAAGAAGATGGAAACAATTCTAAGAAACGACATGAGGGAAGATGACATGAAAAATAACAAGTAAATAAATATAGGTATTAATATTGCTTGTAGCAACACAATGTAGGCTTTGATAGCACATCTGTTTTTTGCATAAATCACTGCTTAACTGCTGCAGTAATCGTGTTTCCATTAAGACGGTTTGGACATTCTAGCAGAGATTTCTGAAAATGGTCAAATTCAAACTCATTTATATGTGCATTTGCTTCCACTTTGGTTAAAATGAATATCTGCAGTTTGGTGAAGATGGTGATCTGCAGTTTATTTATTTTTGGTGGTGATTCATTTTCCAGGTGCCATTCAACTCAACTAACCTCATTAAGTGAGGAAGATTACAGTGCTCACAATGTCCTCGTTGAGTCAATGCTGCTTTTGTAATCATTGACTCAACTGCCAAGTATCAGATATTTTAATTAGTTTCTTTCATGTTCGGGTGTTGACAGGGATGTGCAAAATAATGTGCTGAACTGTCTTATTTAAATAAAATGGAATTCACAAGTTTGAGCAGTGGCATCCATCAATTATATTATCTTTAAAAGTCTGAAGACAACTTTTCTATTTGAGTACCTATCATCCCAAGAGTATTAAATATTAAGAAACAAATTGTATAATGTTCTGTGTAAACGTTCATCTGAACAACATTTAGAATTTCTTTATGTTATGATGTGCCAGCTCTCGGGAAGTGCTGGGAGAAGATAGCCCTATGGAAATCGTTTCACAAGCCAACGTAAAGGCTTGAAGCCTTCTTGTGAAATGCTTGGTTTCATATCGGGGAACAATCGCCTGATTTTGCAAGACAAGCTGCTTACTGCCCACTGCAGACTAATCCTGGGATGACTCCAAAATACGTTTACCTCATGAGCTGAAAGTTTGCCCATGTTTAGTGCATCCAACATTGTAACACGACAGGCAAGTTTTAAAATGGGGATCAGCAGAATAGGTCAACTTTTACATTACTTATAACTTTCATTTTGACAACGATGTGAAAGACTTTGAGAAGAACATGAAAACACCCCAAGCTTTTACTTCTTGGAGAGTCACCCTAAGGCAAAGATATTCTTCAGAAGTGGATTCATTATTATTACAATAATGTTGTTCCTCTACGACATCATTACCTTGAGACCTTGAAATGCCATTTTGTTGTTCATCACCTGGAAATGAATGAAATTTTTTTTGTACATGTCGTTCCTTCATTGGACTAGCTTAAGCTTACACACTACACGATTTTTAAAATCTTAAACGATTTTGATAACGGGAGAGACCCCACACATGACAACAATCCTGACTGATTAACAGTTCAGATCTCAGTGTGTGGTGAGCAACGAGACGATCAACTCAGCACACCACACACTGACCGATTCATTCACCGACAACCAGAGTCTCCACTATCAAAAAGTGTAATCTCGCGTCAGACATGATTTAAGAGTAAACAAACATGACGGGCAAACTAAATGTGGCTAGCTTTTAGCGGGTACATCCATTACAGTAAACATTTTGGTCAAACTCCTTTCCTTGTCAGTGGGATTGTGGTTTGTTTTATAGGACACGTTGTAATATAACTTGTGTTGTTACCGCAAATCAACAAGTTGGTCCTGAATTCATGACATCCATTTAACTTTGCTGTTGTCGCCATGATAAGTTTGTTGCGCTTCCTGCTTCAGTCAGCTTGCTTCCCTATTGGCTATTGTTCCGTTCCACGTGACAATTCACAGAGTCCGTGCTCAGCTGTCCTCGGTGTTCTCCCCATACAACAGGATTTCCGATCGTAAATGTTGAACATGTTTAATATTTACGATTTCAAATCGGGGCGGCCCCGATCGTCTTCCGGGCAGGTCGTGGAGGTTAAAATCAGTCTTAACACACCTCACACCACAGGAGAATCTGGCAAGATAATCTGTGGAACATCAGATAGTCGGGCCTTTGCTGACTTTTGTCGGAAGGGGGGAATCGGGCCCAAAATCGCCCCGATTATCTTGTAGTTTGTACCCCACTTTAGTCATGTAAAAGCTGCATGTAATCATTAAATACCAGTTGCATTGGCAAGAAATAGACAATAGAATATGAGCGGCCGTGGCACAGTTGGTTGTCTCTGAACTGGACAGGTAGGGGGTTTGATCCCCAGCTCCTGCAGCCACATGTCCAACGACATTCAAATAAGCAGTGAGTACAGTATGTTATTCTTCTTTTCTCTAGTCCCTCAATTAAACTACTTTTATACACGAGGGGATGAGCCCGCTGTCCCGTCCATGTAAACACGCTGTAGATACGGCTTGGACAACATCACAGTCATGACTCACTCTGAGTTATTTTCAGAGGATATACTTGATTTCTTTCTAAACGAAGGCTGTAGGTGGGAGAGTCATTTTCCACAGCAAAGCGGTCCACTGTCAAACTCAGTGTCATCATCAGTACAGTTGTGCAACACAATACCAGACCAAAGGAAAAAACAAAAACCGAAGAACCAGCAGCTTCACTGTCATACCACAGAATAATGAATGCCTTCATTTCAGCAGCAGTTGGATTGCTGACCTGTTGCATGATGACTTTCAGAGATACTGAATATGTAACACATATAACTTCAATATAATTGTATGTGATGTAAAGAGTTACCATATGATGTATCCATAGAAATGTAATTGCTTTTTTTGACTCGTGATAACACTTTAAAATCTCTACTTTGGGGTTTGCACACACGCACAAAATTACTTACATTTTTCAACCTGATTATACCAATCACAGTTGTTACTGTAAATAAGTTCAATCAAATAAGGCATCCATAGCATCATTATAGCAGTCCTGTTGGCCAGTAAGGGGGCCCCGTGTTAAAACATAAGCTTATGGTCTGGGAAGTCACTCATTAGAGTGATTGCCTTCTTTTACAATTTAAATCTTGAGTGTTGAAACTTTTACATGCACTGATTCTCTCAGTAAACTATGTGACTAAACAACTGAAGCCCGTATGTGTGACGTATGTGTGTGGTTTTACAAGTCAGCTACAGTTAAGGCACTGGCAGTACCTGGCTATGGTTAAGATAATAAGCTTGGTTTAATACAGAAAACAAGTCTGCAGGAGAGTACAAGACATGCCATTAATGAAAGTGTTAAACTGAAACCAGTATCGTTCATTTCATGACCAGTATCTTTTAAATGAACACAAGTAGGCTCACCACCCTCTTTTACACCTCATGACTTCTGTGTTGTATATGTTACATTTTAAGAAAGCTCCTTGTGTACTGCGGCGGCTGTGGTGCAGTTGGTAGAGTCGGTCCTCTCTCAGCTGGAAGATTGGGGGATCGATGCCACATGTCCAATGTTTCCTTGGGCAAGACACTTAACCCCAAGTATCTTTGTCAGCGTGTGTATGAATGGATTAGTTACTTCTTATGGTCACTTTACATAGAAACCACTGCCATCAGTGTGTGAATTGGTAGGTGTAACATGCGGTGTAAAAGAGCTTTGAGTAGTTAGAAGACTATAAAGTGCTATACAAGCTCAAGTCCATTTACCATTTACTTTATCATCACGTTGTTAGGTCACTTAAACATAATATGGGAAAAGACAGACATCAACAACATTTCTATGAGGACAAAACTCAGTCAACCAGCATCAGGGACCTGCAAATACATTTTGTCTTGTTGGTTCAAGGCCAGAGCCAGGCTAAAGTTAAATCATGTTTTTAAAAGAAATGCTACATTCTGCTGTGACGGATCAATATCTCATGTTTAATGATAAATATCATTGAGCAGACCGTCCAGGTACAAGCCGACACACGCTCATAAAGCGAGATC
The DNA here is from genome assembly GCF_963584025.1 of Labrus mixtus. Lineage (NCBI taxonomy): Eukaryota > Metazoa > Chordata > Actinopteri > Labriformes > Labridae > Labrus > Labrus mixtus. The sequence continues at coordinate 9,545,116 of NC_083630.1, forward strand.
ATTTTTTCACGGGCAATCAATAAGGCGGAGATTACATGCAGTGATCCATACAGCTGCAGATCAGTGCAGATTAATCACCAGTCCAACAGCTACTGGAAGATTGAATGAAAAACACCTTTCATACCAACAAAATGTAAAAATCAGAGCCACACAGTATCATTAAGATGTGTAATATTGCACGCTCAAAAACAGGCAGCACTTCCTCGAAGTAAGTATGAACTAAAGTGCATTATATCAGGAGGCAAATCTATAAATAGTCTAAGTAGGTCTGTTACATGTGTAATGTGCTTAATGCTTATAGGTTCTGATCACATACTAACTTATTCATCAGCAAGAATATACATTTCTGAGCTTATATTAACAGCCTACTGAAGTCTGATGCACAAATACCTACAGTTACAGCTGCATGCTCTTATATACAATGAAGCAGACTGAAATATAGAATATGAATGGCATTTAAAAAGAGGATAGAATTGAAGAAATAAAGCAATATGTGCAAAACGCACAGCATTGAACAGTAGAGACTGTAGACTCAATGAAAACAGTTGTATCAAGTGAAAAATCAATATTGCCCACTTGTGTTATTGAACAACTTGTTGTCACAATTCCGATTGGCCTGCATGTTTGAAAATGAATAATAAATAAAGGAGAAGTTATCAGCAGTCAGGGTCGACATTAGTCCAGGGTTAGACAGAGTGACATTCAGAGGGAGGAGCTGTACAGTCTGATGGCCACAGGCAGGAAATGACCTCCTGTGGCCTTCTGTGGTGCAACGTGAGGAAATGAGTGTGGCACTGAATGTGCTCCTGTGCTTTACCAGCATGTCATGGAGTGTGTGGGAGACATTGTCCAAGACGTATCTTGGACCGCAACTCTTTTTTAGTTTTGAATTTATTTCTTGTGTGATGAGGAGAACACGTCTGCTCCTCTCTGACACCACCGTCAGAGAGTCCAGCTTCTCTCAGCACAACACCAGTGGCCCGGGGAAATCGGTTTGTTGAGTCTGTCTGCATCCACTACCCTCAGCCTGCTGCCCTGTAAGAGTCCAAAATGTAACAATGACCCAAAATGTTTTTAACATTTTTTTTTATAAAACCCGAAATGTAATAACTGGTCGATAATGTAACAAGATGCTGAGCCCAACACTTAATAATAATATTTTTCTCCTAATAGTGTAATCATTTTATTACATCATAGAGTGGGTCAATAATGAATGGATTAAAGGGCATGTTGCTTCAATGAAGAGTGTAGTATCATACACATATGACCTCAATAATGTAACTATGCATAAAAAAAACACAAGCCCTGCAATTTAACAGCTGAGTAGCCTCATATTTTCTCCTTTACATTTGGGGTATCCTCGCTGAAATAAAAATTCTGCCGAAGGAATGCTACAAGCCAGTATCATCAACTGCTGCTCAATATTTTTCAGCTCCAACTCCAACATTATACACTCAGTTTCAGTTGCCATGTGTGTTTACACAAACAAACAGAGAATGTGGCGGTATTGAAAAATGGCGATATAACGATCATCATGCAAATCAGAGTGCCAACTAGCATTTGTAGGTGAAGAGCAGAGCTACGCAGACACACCAACCCACAAGTATGTAGTATGCGATTCAAGAAGTATAAACTAGCGGGGGGCTGGTGGTGCAGTGGTGAGTGCCCCATGTATGGAGGCCATGGTCCTCCAAGCCTCCTGTCTCTCCATTAAAGGCACAAAAAGCTCAAAAATAAATCTTAAAAAAAATAAAAAAATAAGTATAAACTAGGCTTTCGACATTCTGTAACCATGTGCACGTTGTCAGATTCAAAATTGTCACCTGCTTGACATTTATAGAACATTTTAATTGGTCTGTATTTAGTGATACATTTCTTTGGGCAGCAGAAAATCTATATGCTGCTTCTAGTTGCACGTACACATTGAATCATTGTAAAGTACAAAGCAAGAGGCAAAAGACTTCTCCATTACAAGCATGCCTAATTAAGCATTACAGCTAATTAAGCATCATGGCTAATTAAGTATTACTTATATTGGGAGAAAGCCTTCTGGCCACCATTGCAGGAGATTTTATTAAACAGAAGTCGATTTAAACTAATTAGAGGATGCAAAATCACTTTCTAGGCTAAGTATGCTGAATAAAATATGATGCTGGAATACTTCTCTGACTGTGGCCTGAAGGTTAGTGAAACAAACTTGTGACCGGGGGTTTAAGGGTTGTTTTGTATGCACACACTGACAGGAAATGGGGGAAGTGCTGTAAGGGGGGAAAAGCATTAGACCCCAGAAATACACTTGAAGTATATTCATGAAGCATCTTTGGATCACCTAGTGTGTACATCAATCACTGAAATGTGTCAGATATTTTCTGCTTGGCCTCCTTCCATGTCTAACAGAAATCATTAAGTGAAGAAAAAAATGTGCTTGCTGGCTTGAGTTTAGTTTGGCTGGCACAGTGATAGAGGAAAGACATCAAATTGAGATAAATGACAACAACTGTTTCCTGAGAGAACGGCGTGGTGAGGACGTAGAGGACACACAGGACTGAGAGATGACAGGATTTGTCAGTGTGAATGAAATCGAAAAAATAAAACATTGAGATCGATAAAAAAAAAAAACTGTTATGAGAAGCATTTTAAGGATGGATATATGCTAGAAAATAAAGCCCTGGTTAAAGCCACGGATGGTCGGAGTGTCTGCTGTTCAGTGCAAAACTCAGACAATGACTAACAGCTTCTTGCCAGGTCGCGCAATGTGGCTCGAAACATATATCTAATGAGCTGTAGGTCCCAAGAATAGCTGCAGTAACACTAACAGTGATCAACAACAGGCAGCCCATTAACTTTAGAAGTGGTCGATGATTCTCTGACAAGTTGTCACTAGAACTCTTGAATTCAAAATGAATTTGGAAGAACAATCAACATCAGCAAGAAAAAAAACAATTCCTTTTGACATTTTGACAATGTATTAAACGTGAGCAATTAGATTGTTTTCAAATGTGGTTTGATTTAACTAAAAACAAATACACAGGAAACAGGAGCCCTCAGAGTTGACTCATAATGGACCCCCAATTCAGCTAATCACACATAGTAGTGTCAGTTATTGCACAGCAGTAGTGACAGTATCAGAATCAGCTTTGTTGGCCATGTATGCTTACACACAAGGAATTTCTCTTCAGTCACTGAGCTCTCAATGTACAAAAAGAAAAAACTTAAAGACTAATATATACAAGGCTAAATAAGATAACAGTAATTGTATAGTAGTAGTGACAATTATTGAACAGTAGTGACAGTAGTAGTGACTTTCATTGAGTCACCGAGACCCCAACATGATGCTGGCTCCAAACACTCTTCAAGGTTTCCCCAATTCAGCGACACTCCTCCTGTGAGATCTGTGATGTCATAACTTAATTAGTCAGAAATCTCATTCTGTAGGCCACATCCACATGCAGCCAGGAAACATAAAGAGTGTTTTGCACTCACCATCCACTTTCTATTTTGCTCAACATAATTGCCCATTTAATGATGCAGTGAGGCAGACATCAGCTAATTAACTTGTAAAGCTCAGGAACACGGTGTGACCATGGTGGTCATCTATTCACAGGATATGTGTCACTAAAGGCACTCAGAAGTGCTTGAGTAATATTTATCTCCATCCTGATGTTAATATTTAAGCCTCATTCAACCTGTGGCTCCTCTGCTGAATTTCATTACCAACACTCTCTATCCATGAATTCTGACTCTATCCACTCTCCTGTCTCTGAAATGAAGGCATTAAGTAAAAAAGTAAGCTGTACAAAAGAAAAATCGGACAACCTGAGGCCACTCAAGGAAATTAACCTCTGAATAACAGCTTGTCCATTATCAGATCACATGAATACTATTTTTAAACAAACAGCACGTTTACTGCACTTTGTTTTATTTGAGGTCTAATGTAAATTATATATACTTTGTCAAATCAATCAAAACTAAATCACAATCAGGTTCCAAAATAAACACTTTACTTGTATCATGTACATACCGGGTCTTCTGGTGTAGCTAACAGGTATCAGGACGTGGCTGTTTTTCTCTTTCACCTTTTAATCATGTCCACAGCTGACCTGCAACCTTAGAAACTCAAACTGCGTTGGAGTTCTGAGGCAACATCTATGGTTCATTTCTTCATATAAGTTTGCATATGGTGGCAGGAAAATTAGGAAAAAAGTTTTTGAAAAATTAAATTGTAACTTTGTTACTGTATCTTTAAGAAGGTAGCTGGTGGGTTCCAAGATCATATTTCGGCAATTTCCACTTGCCTCTTATGCTCCTCTCACGGAATGATATCCGGCATGCAACAACATTCAAATGCTACGAGTGGATACTCACAACAAAAGCTGAAATCAGGACTCTTGGAAGTGCACATTTTTTTTCCCAGGCCAAACAATGTATTTATACAAAAGGGTTTAGTCAAAGGGTTTAGTCTCTACAACTGGACAGCGTGACTCAGCCTTTCTATCACTGAACAGGACGAAGCCATTGACGAGCGCTGACATTTAGTGAATATGCAACGAGAGTCTGTGCAGAAGGGATTGGCTGGAAGAGCCGCGGTATTAACGTCATGCTGCTTCTTATTACATAAAACACAAAATCACACATTTCACTTATCTATGAAGAGGTAAAAATCCCTACAGGGTACGGTTCATAGCGGAACAGATTGTGTCAGTTTAAAGCAGACCCTCGGTTATGGGTTTTCCCTCATTGTTTCTGTTATTATGGTGCACACTGTACACATTACACCACATTGCAACGGTTGACTTCATGAGAATGAATCTGCTGAAGCTCTGCAGTTGCACTCTGTGGTGTTTGTCGGCAAACCTGCTGACTCATGGCTCTGTGTGGCACAGAGTAGCCATGGGCATTATTTTGCATTCCCTTTTCTTTAATAAACTGCCAACAAAAGCTCACATGAGAGGAAACAATGCTGAGGAGAGTTCCTCACTACAGAAGTAGTAGCTGGCTACAGGGATGTGGGTGGAGGGCCTTCCTCTTATCAGCCTCCCACAAGGCTTGTCTCTGTGGGAAGCTAAACAAAACCTTGCTGCTGGATACTCTCATTACCAACGTTGATCATATCGACTTTTGTTTATTTGCTTTCTGATTCAAAAGGAACACACTGTACTGGCACTTTCCGGACCAGATAGACAGATTTTTGTTTCACTTAAAGATAGTGGAGCCATGGTTAATAGCTGTTGAACTTCTATTACTTGGGTTTTTCCATTTGCCATCTGGTGTACTCAGGCCACCAGGAGCAGCCATTAAAATAATTAACTCATTGGTAAAATAAATGGAAAAACTTCTAATGGATAAAAATGTCACATCCCCCTGTGAGTGACAGACAGGCTATTAAAATAAACTCTGACAGAGGTATTGTTATTGCTGAAGAAAAAATTAAATTATTTGAAATCTAAATTGAGTTGTCTGCCGTCATGGCAACAGATGCTCCATCATCCCGTCGTCCCTTTTCTGTCTCTGGCTCATTTGATTAAAGTTTGTGTTGTGCGTACAAACTTCTCCAGTCGCTCCAGAGCTTCACACCTGTCCACCTGCTGGCATCATTCAGTTTCCCACCTTATCTCAACAGATGACCCGGTCACCTGCCCGCCCAGATGCTTCTTATTGCCAATCAGCATCAGTACAAAGAGGTAGACTATCAGTCAAATCTCCGCTTTTGGCTCAGTCCTCAAAGTCTTTTGAGATTTTGATTTAAACAACAAATTACACTTTTTGATGTCAAAATGTGTTTTCACATTCAGGTGAAGGGAAAGATATATGGATAGGTGACTCACTGGCCTGCCGATAGAAAGACATGTTTCACCTATCGTTAACTTCTGAGTTCTCTTAACCTCCATTTCTTTCCACTCTTGGGGGCCAGAAACTAATTATACCATAAACAATAACTCAAGCAGTCACACCCACCCCTCCTCTCTGGTATTTGTTTATTTCGAAAGTTGCGAGATGAAATTGGTTTTGCAACAGCAGGAAAGTTCATACACAGCTCGGCTGCATATCAGTGCTGGCAGAGATGTAGGCTATAGCTTAAAATAGTTAGTAGAGCATCCATAACTTTTTTAAACATGAGATATTAAAAAGCTATTTTTCCTACACTAAATTGTATTCGAGAAACTTAGGTACAAATAGAAACTAGTACCAGCAATAGTAAGTAATCCATCAATTTGTTCTTTCAGTCTAATTGTTTTTAAATAACACAAATTTCTCATTAGGTGTTCTTGGACCAAACTGTTACGGGGACTTTTTGAAAGGAACTATCCCCTAGGGAGTTCCCTGAAAACTACACTATTTGGGGACTATTTTTCTGACTGCATTCACACCGCCACGGTGCTGTGAGAGTACCTACTCTGAAGCAGGAGCTAAACAGGTTCCTCTAAACGTGGTTCTAGGAACTAAAATAGTTCACAGTTCCTGCGGTGTGGAATCAATAAAAAAAGAAGGAGGGTCATTCCAACAGTTCCTAGAATATGAAAAAGTTCCCGCAGTCCTAAAATGCCTATTATTGGTAAAGGAAAGCTGAATTACCATTCTGTCAATAAGTTGATTGTCTTACCACCAAAACCACAAGTTATAGTGAGCCCAAATGTGAGTTTAACATGATATCTTCCAGGAAAACACAGACTTTTTTAGAAGGGCCCCAATCCTGTCCTCAGGTTATTTCAAAAGTTAGGTTGTGAGATTGAAAGTGATCAGCAAAGAAACTTCATTAAATGATTTGTTAATTGATGTGACCATTACAGACCTATCCATTGATGATGATGACGATGATGACGATGGTCAAACAGTTAACAGTTGATCAGTGTGAAGCAGGTACAGTTATGTGAATAGCGTTATGATGGCAACATTTTCACCACAATAACATGAGGACAACAATAACCACACCACAATCTTAGGAGGTAACGGTGGACTGCTCCCTTCAGGTGGGGAGTGAGTGTCTGCCTCAAGCGAAGGAGCTCAAGTATCTCGGGGTATTGTTCATGAATGAGGGAAAAATGGATCGTGCAATTGATAGGAGGATTTGTGCAGCGGCTGCAGTATTGCAGGCAATGTGTCGGGCCGTCGTGGTGAAGAGGGAGCTGAGCCAGAAGGCAAAGCTCTCGATTTACCAGTTGACCAAAGTTCAAACCCTCGCCTATGATCATGAGCTGTGGGAAGTGACTGAAAGAATGAGAATCGCGGATACAAGCGACCGAAATGAGTTTCCTCCCAAGGGTGGCTGGACCCAGCCTTAGAGATAGCGAGGTGAGGAGCTCAGACATCCGATGGGAGCATTAGAGCCGCTGCTCCGTCACATCGTAAGGAGCCAGCTGAGGTGGTTTTGGGCATCTGATCACGGGAACATCCATCTGGGAGTAGACCCCGGGGTAGACCCAGGGCTCGCTGGAGGGATTATATATCCCTTCTGGCCTGGGAATGCCATAGGATCCCCCAGGAGGAGCTGGAAAACGTTGCTGGGGAGAGGGAACATCAGGGGCGACTTGCTTAGTCTGGTGCAACCGGAGAAGGATGGATGGATAGACCGCAGTCTTACCCTTATCCTTACTGCTTCTTCCAACAGTATGCCATGTTCTGGAAAATGCAGCTTTGATATGTTGACAGGTTTTCTGACTCTATCCACTGTCCTATCTCTCCAATAAAGCCCTTAAAAGCCAGAAAATAAATCTGTGGGTGAATCAGATGAGATTAGACTATTTTTCAGAATCTCTGGCAGCATTTTTTGTTGCAGAAATTTGCAAATAAGTCAGCTTCATTTTCAATTATCCTAACAGCTCAAATAATTGACACAGAAATCTCTATCATACCATATATTCTGTCATAAGTTTGAATAAACTAAGCATCAAATATTTATTAAGGGAAGGTTTGAAATCACCCTTGCAGGAGTCTTCTTTTATAAAAGTGATTTCTACAGTCCTGCACAGAAACCTTCAGATGTGGCATTTTGAAATCCTTTTAAAGATGCAACTCACTGTATAAATGGAACTGAAGTTTTGGCTGGCTGGAATTCAAATCCATTGCACACAAGTTGGTTCACTTTAAGACAAACTCGCTCTTTACCTAACTTTACCTCAGTTATATAAGAACAATCAGCATGCAACAAGCAGCATCTAAATGAATACATTCATGTTTTATCACTTAATTCCATCCAACAATGTTATTGAAATAAATTGGAAATGCTTTTTTTCATGGGTCTGCCTGGGGAAATCAGAAGCTGCCACTGATGTGTGAAACACTTCAGTCATCACAAAATTAAATAATTTCAAAGTCTAAGAGGTTATCTCTTATTATTTATCATTGCTTCTCACATAGGACCCTTTTTGAATAAAAAAAAAAACAATTTTCATAGTAGATTTATATTTAACTTTTTTTAATTTGTCCTGAATAATTGATAATTCTGCTATCAACATTTGCTTGTGTTTAGGTTCACACTCACAAACCAGAGTTTTCTGTGAAATTTGTAATCTTTAATGGCCGTGTGCTGCAGCTCTGCACGCTGCAGTGGTTTTTTTTATCTTAATCTGAGCACTGCTCTTGAGGCCCCAGGAACCATAAACAAACTTTTTACATCTAAAGCAAATATTCAATAATTTAGCTCTGTTGGTTTTTGGGAATATCTGTGGATGTTTTTAAACATAAAACATTGCTTTACTGTTTATGTAGAGCACAGTGATGGAAAAAGGGATGACATTAGCCTACTTGGAAAGGGGTGTAAATAATGCAATAATTCAATTTAAAAAACTTTATTTGTCCCCGGGGGCAATTCAAAGGCAATAATTGAACGTTTCTACTTGTCCTCATCTGTCACGATTAACCTAACTGTATCTGTGGTTTGGTAGAAAATGTAATATTAAAGTGGAGATTTTTATTAAATATTTACTTTTTTGATGTAATTAATAAGAAACATGGATCTCCACATCCTGTAGGATTCTACCCTAATCAGTTTTCTGGCAACATGTGCAGCTATGTCTCTTTCACCATTGAGGCTTTGTAAATGTAATTTTACAAAGAGCCAACATTTATTCACCGTGGTTAGGGGAGAGGTGGAGAGGGGAGGGAAAACATTAAGCTGGGTGAAGAGGAGTCATAATGATGAAAAGTCACAAATTCACCTTCAAAGAGAGCCAAGGCCAAAATGATGCAGCGACCAGTCCTGAATCACAATGCTGAATTCAGTAGACTACCAAAAAAGGAAATGTTCTCTTTTGTTGGTGCAACTCCTTATCACACAAAAAGGAGGACAAGTGGGATAAAAATGGTGGCTCTCCAAGGAAGATTAAAAAATATAACAAAAAAACAATATAAGAATAGATATGGTCACAACATACCTCACAAAATATAAAAATGCAGGCCATAGAAGATTTTACAAAGGGTTTAGGAGTCCAGCTACCACCACATGTTTTTATCCCAAGATGGGCTGTAAATGATAACAGGATCGCAACCAAAATGGCACAGTAAGTGAACATACAGCTGAAGCTCCTGAAGCCTGCACAACAACACAGTGCATACTGATATATATTTTGAGTTAAACATTGTTGGCCAGCGGTATGGTTTATATATGTGCCTCATTTTAAATAGAACTTACAGGCATGAACAAATGAAAACCAAATATCAAATATATATGCAACACATCAACAATATCATAATAACACATCAGCGCACTACAACATTATAAAACAGAGTTCATGAAACTTCCTGTGTTTATGTGTGATGAGGACATGAAGGAGTTGATTTGAACCATGATTTCATCTTAGAATTAAAGTCAGCAAAGCTGCAGCAATCTCTGTAGCAACACTTCATTTTGACCTTCACAAATGTTAGCTGAACGTCTTCCATGAAGAGAGGAAAACGTAATAAAACCTGATCCAGAAATGCCGGGATCGCATGGGGATGCATTTTAGTCGACCAGTTGATAGAGTCGGTTGTCTCTCATCCAGAAGGTCGTGGGGCAAGTGTCCTTGGGCAAGACACTGCATTCTAAACTGATCCTGCAGCTGCATCAGCGGCATGTGACTGTGTAAGAATAGATAACCTAATAATGATAGATAATTCACACAACATCCTCTGCCATCCAGGTGTGAATGTGGTGTGAGTGGGAAAGTGTGACCTGCGTTGTGAAAAGCACTTTGAGTAGTCAGAAGACTAGAAAGCTGTTATACAATCAGAAGTCCATTTACCATCCGACATGTTGTTTTTGTGCCATTTTTAATTGAATTGTTTTCAATATTTTGCATATCACCACATTCTGTTTTTATTTACATTTAAAAAAACATCCCAACTGTTTATTTGAGCTTTTATTTATTTAATTTCTATTTGTCTCTACAGTGCACACATGACCTTAAATGTGTTCTATATTTAAAAAAAACAAAGATACCAACAACATTAAAGTTGTATCTGTTGATGTTGATATTTTTCTTACTTTTTCATTGTTTTCTGAAGTCCTGTAGAACTTTTTTTTTACACTGACAGGATGTCAATTTGTATCTTTTGAAACTGGACAGACTGGATAGGATTCTGTTTTCTTTCATCCTCAGCTTAATGAAAATAGTGTTTTTCACAGACAGCAGCCCCTGAGATAGACACAAAACAAACAATTTTGACATTTTCTTCACAGAGTGTCGATCACTGTGTGGTTCTGTCCAGCATTAAGCTTCTGTATTTTCCTGTTATGTTATAATAACATAAAAAAGGGTGCCAGTGCATTCGGATTGGAGTAATAGTCCTCCACAGTTTGGATGGATTCATGGTTTGAATTGTATGTTCATTGTACTTTCATTGGGTTTTTATGCCTTTAGGGTATTTAGATATCACTGGAATTTAAACTCACCAACAATTCAACACACTTTTTTTTTACTAAGAAATCTTAAAAGCTAATCATGTGCAAACTAAATACAAGTGATTTATTATCTAAAAAATAAATCTGTGCATTGGTCACGGCTTCTGAACCAGCCCATTCCTACAAATAGGCCCGTTTTTCTTTCACTTTGGGTAAGGAAACCATTATATTGGGTTGTTGGACCCTGATGTAGGGTCCAATATTACCTTTCATTGATGTCATTATATTTTTGGGATGTGGTTAGTGATCCATCCATCCATTATCTATACCACTTATGCTGTTCAGGATCCCAGCTGTCATTGGGCAAGAGGCGGGGTTAGACCCTGGACTGGTCGCCAGTCAATCACAGGGCTGACATATAGAGACAAACAACCAGCTACACTCACATTCACAGCTATGGGCAATTTAGAGTCACCAATTAATCTAACCAGCATGTCGTTGGACTGTGGGAGCAGGCCGGAGAACCCGGAGAGAACCCATGCATGCATGGGAAGAACAGAGAGACCCTGTCCGACGGGGGATTCAAACCAGGAACCTCCTCGCTGTGAGGAAACAGCGCTAACCACTGCACCACTGTGAAGCCCACTGCGGTTAGTGATTACATGCAAATGTATGGATGAACAGCTTTATAAGGATGAATAGTGAGAGTGAAAAGGTCAGAAAACTAAGTTCTGAATCCTATTTAATTATCGTGAAGACATTTCTCTAACAAAGTTCAGAGTTTGGCCAGTAAATGTTCCAGTTAAGGTTTGTGTGAAAAGTTTTGTTCTTTGTGAAGACACATGCAGCTCACAGGAATTTTGTTCAAGTATGCACAAAGCAACATTTGTCTGCAAGGTCATTCACTTAGGCAGTAAAAAACTAAAAAAACATATGAAATTAAATAAGAATGAGACTAAAGAAGCCTTCATTGCTGCTGAGAGAATCAAAACAAAGTTTTGCAAGTTAAAGAGCCAGGGCACCAGACTTCTGTTGAATTTGTTATTGAGAAGGAACTTTAAAACAGCCTCCCAAGGAGACTTTCAAAATTCTTTAAAGAAAAACAAAAACAAAAAAGCTGATGATGCTTCTGAAGCAGTTGATGAATACACTCGCCCAAAATGCTGGTTCTGTGGATGGCCCTGTCAGGAATTAATAATAAGTTAATAATTTGAATTAGAAGACTTTAATGGATACTGAGAAGGATACTGCGAGATGTTTTGGCCTGAGTTCCTGAGGGCTGCAGAAAAAAAGACGTCTGTTTGAGCTCAAGATTCAGGCTGATTCAGGTGCTTTGAAGAATAGACAATGTGCTTCACTTGTAGGGAACAGGGGCATATATATGTTTTCTATGCCATTGTACTTGAGAATTCACAAGAAATAAAAGTAAGAAAGCCCCCAGTCACAGCCTCAGTGTGAATAGAATTGTGTATGCCCCACCATGTAATTGGCTAAAGAGTTGTACGTTGGAATCAAAGCAGCTCCTTTTAGTTAGAATATTCCTCCCTGTGCTGTTCGCTGTTAAACACCTTTTACATTACAGCGTCTGAGAGCCATGCATAATGTAAATGGATATATCCTCCAGTGTAGGCAGACTGATTACCCCCGCTGCTCTCATCTGCTAAAAGAGGTGTTAGGCGTAATATGCCACTTTTAGCTCAAGAGGAAAAAGACATCTGGAAGACACCAAGGTGCTTCAGTCTCCCCCCCCCCCCCCCCCCCACCCTGTCCTTACACACACTCTTAATATTCATACACAAAATCAGCATAGAGAACCCTCAGAGTGTCATTTAGCAGGGAAATTTCCTCAGCTAGAGGGCTTCAAAGGTTTTTAAAAGTCCCACCTCCCAGCATGGTTATTAGGCGTGAGGGGAAGTATGGAAGATGCTTCCATATATCAATGGCTCTTCAAAGCAGGGATCTGCAAAGGCAGCATACATGAAACATGATCTGATAGGCGAGGAACTTGCCAAGGGAATTAATGCTGTGCCATAAAAAGGTGTTAAATGCCCCTCCTCACAGCTACTTTGGTACCAGACCTCTTTGCTGCAGAGCAGAATATAACATGACTGTTTGTTTAGATTTAATACAGCAGGGGATACTGTACATGATCAGAAAAAACATGACGAAAAATAAATCCTGTTAGCAACTTCTTATTCTGAGGATAGTAAACTACATTCAACTACATCCTCTGATGAGCATGAAAGTCCTCAGGAAATGTTTTAATTTGTCTTGTATTATTTTCTCCTCACACATGCAAAACCCTCTCTGCACAATCCTGTCCTTGTCACGTACAGCAAATCAATATCTCTTCTCCTTTTCCTATTGCAAGTTCAAGCGGTGATATTTACGCCCCTGTACCATCTCGTCTTCTATACGAATGTCATGGAGGAGTAGCGGTGGGACCAAGTCGTCCCACCTCTGTGAACCTTGGAGGAAGAGACAGAGGCATTACAGGGGGGAGACGGAGCAAGATGGGATTACTTTAAGACAGTGGAACCAGGGGGGGGAGTACAGTACTGTGTGTGTTTTATTTCTGCATGCATGTGTAAGTTTTATTTACACTTTGTGCTCCTACAACTCTGTAATGCAATGTGAAATCACAGACTTGGTTACCAATAAATATAATAATAATTAAAGAGGACATATTATCCCCCTTTTCCACCTTTTCAAACAGTCCCCCTGTGGTCTCAATGAAACATCTGTGCTGTGCTTTGGTCAAAATATAACATGAATCAAGCACCAGAGGAGGTTTGTGACCCTGTATAAACCAGCTCTCTCAGAACGCTCCGTTTTGGTGTGTGTGTCTCTTTAAATGCAATGAGCCCCCCCCCCCCCCCCCCCCCCCTGAGTTTTCCCAGTAGACAAAAGTTTTGTTCTAGGCTGGGGGTGGAGTCCATGGGTGGAGATACCAGGGGAGGGGAGGGTATTTTTCCACCAGAATCCCACTGTGATGTCACAAGAATAGCAAATTTGAAACAGAGCATTTTTCTCTGTGTTGTAAGACTTATGCAGACCATAAACAAAGGACTGGATGGGTCTATTTCACATTTTGTGGGTCAGTAGACTCTCAGGTTACCCAAATATATGTTCTAATACACTGTCAAAGTGGATTTTTCATAATATGTCCCCTTTAATGCTTCTTACATTTAATGTATCCCACTTACGAGCTAGCACCGGCTACATCAGGGGTGCCCAACCTTTTTTGAACCAAAATCTACCTTTAAAGTTGCCAGAAAAAAAAACATATTTTTGTTTCTGACTTTTTTCAGAATTCTGAGATTAAGTCAGAATCCTAAAACAAAAATATGTTTTTCAGTGGCCCTAATCCTCTTGGTCCCACCGCTACTCCTCCATGACATTCGTATAGAAGACGAGATGGTACAGGGGCGTAAATATCACCGCTTGAACTTGCAATAGGAAAAGGAGAAGAGATATTGATTTGCTGTACGTGACAAGGACAGGATTGTGCAGAGAGGGTTTTGCATGTGTGAGGAGAAAATAACACATTTTCTTCCTACATTTCCATTTTAGGTTTGTATTTATTTCAAATGTGTTTTCCCCTCTAAATTAATTCTAATTTAGTTTTTGCAACAAACAACCCTAATCTGCTCAATTTATCCACGCGTGCACGGACACATACACAACGACTACGCCTCGCGTTTTGAAAAGTTCCTCTCGATATAACATTATTTATAGGAGTCCAGCACAGCATCAGCAATCATTTAATAACCAGGTTTCTCTGTCTGCATGAAAACGCCATATCAAGATTATCAAGAATATGATCAAAACCAGGATGAGGCTCATAATCAGGATACTCAAGTCCTAACACAAAAAACGAGCATTAAAGGACGTTGATTTTTGATTGTACATCATATTCAGCGATACTCAAGGATTGTTCATATTTTTCACAACAACTTGTTTTTACAATTCATCAATGAACATTTTCTGACTGTAACAAAAGCAAGATATCCAAACTGCTGCCCGCTGATGCCTTCAGTTTTCTTTTTCTGTTGTTGGACTCTGTGTGTCATGCCTCGATTCACCAGCCATCTTCAAAATCAAAACCGCACAAACATTTTTCATCCGCCTTGCGCGATGCAACCTGCATCTTGTGGGGTCACTGGGTTGTTGTTGGTGTTGTTTGTGTAGTAGATGAAATGTCCAAATAATGATTTATGACATTTTGTTTCCCCAGCTGCTGAAATGAAGTTGGTGATGTACAAAAACATCTCAGGTATCCAAACATCCGCTGTAAATGTCACTCTTTGGTGACAGCACTGCAGAATTGACGGATCCACCTTGCCTTAAACTAAATTTTTCAGCTGAGAATGACCCATACGTTTAAAAAAAAAAAACACACACACAACAGCAACAGCTATATGAGGACGATAGCAGCCAGGGAGAGACAACAGGGATAGAGCCGAGTCATTTGGCTGTATTCATTTTCTCCCATGTTTCTAAAGCCTGTGAAACTCAATGAATTTAAAAACAACATAAATGAATTTTATTATTTCCTATCAATTACACACAGCTTGCAAGCACATCTCCATCGCCTGTCTTTATTATTGTAAATGTCACAACTTCATTATAATGAATGAACTGCAGAAACAAAAACAGGATATATCTCAGTGTAATTTCTGCTGAATAGATGAAGTAAACAAAATGATATATTAACTTGCAAACAGTGGATAGTATAAAGTAATTCAAGAATGATGAAGTATGATTCATCTGTAAAGTGATGTGTTGTTAGGATTAAAAAAACACATTCAGAGGTTAAGATTATATTCAGATCTTGGGGTGGCTGTGGATCAGTGTTAGAGTTGGTCGTCTATCAATCGGAAGGTTGGGGGTTTGATCCCCAGCTAGAGCAACATGTGCAATGAGTCCTTGGGAAAGACTTTAACCTCAAATTTCTAAACAATAAGGAAACTATTAATAAAAAATAAAGCATTATATACAAAAGAACATTTCACAGTATAATTAATGCACAAAGTATTTCTCTGTAGAAGTATTTTCTCTGTCAAATCAGAAAAGTGTACTAAAAGCAACAATATGTAACTTAAAATATTACTTTCAAAGTAGATCTTATAGTACTAAAGCTTTCAACTGGGAGAATGGCTTCTTTCCTATTTCTACAAAAAGCTTTTGGCACTTTGTAACTTTGGCTAGTCTGACACAAAGCCGAAGTGTGACGTTTTTAAAGGAGCAATATGTAAGATATGTACTGAATTAAATCATAATAAATTACCTTACTATATTATTTGACCTTAAGGAAACATGCTATGTTGAAATGCTGGCTTCTCTGACAACAATGCAGCAGCCAATATGTCCTCCTCCATTTTAAAGGCTGGAGTGCCTAAAATGCTTGAGTAAATGTGCTTACACACATTCCTCCAATTCACATTTTGAACTTCATATCCAAATTAACCTCCTTAGAGAGATAGTGAGTCAACTACATTATTGCAATCAAAACTGAGAGATGGCTGGATTACATTGAGCATCCAAGATTAAGTTGCATTACTCATGACTCTTCTGGGAGCAAATAGTCCACAAGTGTTCAATTTCCTGCTCGGCACAGTGTGTTCTAGCAGAGAAGTGGATATTTCATTTGTTGTTTTTGTCAGAGCTGGCATCAGAGTCTATTGTAGGCTCTGGTTTGAGTCTAAAATAAAGCAGGGGAGTGGTCCGACTGGCAGAGCTCCATCCACACCACCAGATATCAGGGTGGAGTCCCAGAGTGATCCCCGGACAGGGCACAGTCCATTCCCTTTATTTTAACACTGCACTGCTGCCAAAACTCTGTGTGTGTGTGTGTGTGTGTGTGTGTGTGTGTGTGTGTGTGTGTGTGTGTGTGTGTGTGTGTGTGTGTGTGTGTGTGTGTGTGTGTGTGTGTGTGTGTGTGTGTGTGTGTGCGTGTTTATTTCTGTGAGTTTGCAGAGATGAAAACAACAAACGGTATATTAATGCACAGAGTAATGCATCCATCAATCTACAAAGACTTTTTTTTCTGTCATAAATTCAGAGGAATAATGGCCTCATGGTGCAGACAGCAGAAGTTGAAATATATGAACTGAATCTTGAAGATGAAGGGACAAACTTTTTATGAGGCTTTTTCCGAACACTTTTAATGAGAATATTAGGATGAACAGATTGTGTCAATATATTAAAGTTGACCCCTCATGCTTTTTCATTACAATTTAGTTAATACCATTTACGAACTAGGCAGGACCCAGGAAGCTTTCATCATATAACCGACTTTATTGCATTCTTATTCCACATCGTTTTTTTCTGATACAAATAATAAACAGACAGGAAATGTCGGGAGGAGAGAGTGGGGGATGACATGCAGCAAAGGGCGGAGGTCGGATTCAAACCTAAAGCCACTGTGATGAGGACTATCCGTACATGGGGCACGAGACAAACCCACTAGGCCATATGATGCTCCGTTTTCTATGGTTACGTTAATGTCATTACCAGAGGGTCCTTTTTTTATTTCAAAATAAAAGCATGGTTGAATTCAAACAATCTAGGTACTCCATAAAAATTCTAAATTAAAGCCTAACATTTTTTATTTTTAAATGCAGTATAATGAAATCTCAAACCTGCAAGTAAAATGTGAATAATCGTGATTAACTATTAAAATTTAGTGATTAATCGCAAACAAAAGATGTTAATCGTTTGACAGCCCTAAGTCAAAATCAAATTTTCAAAATATGTTGATAACAAATGAAAATCTGCTCCATCAACAAAATATGATCCTGTTCAAAAGAAAAAAAACATAACAGATAAGCTGCAGTCTATTTTGATTCCAATAAACCAGGTGATAACACTTTTATTTTCATTACTAATGACCTTGGAACCAATTGGAACAAAGTTAATACCTGCAGAGGACAGAACCCAAATGTTAATTTAAAACAAAGTAGTTAATCAAATGGCCAATGTTTCATTTTTGTTAAATATATCAAAAGTAAATAAACACCATAAAAACTCTAAGTGAGGAGAGAGCATGCAACTGTTCATCTCTTCCTTTCTGTCCAACCGTGTTTTAGAGTATCATACTTTTAGAAATCCACATCAAATCCTTTCCCTTTGATTTCAAACTTTCTCCAGCTCTCATCATCCCTCAGTCATGCCAATGTATATATTAATTTTTCATTTTAAATGTCTGCGTTTCCAGCCTGAGTAATGTAATGAATCAAATATGCTCTATGTGCGAAAGACTGATGGTGCCAGCTCCAGGCCTGGTGCTGTGCAGGAACAGATCTAAAGGTGCTTAAAATACACAGGGGAAAGAAGAGGTAGTTGATTGAATGTGCAGTGACATCTCATCAAAGCTGATCTCTTGAGGAGTCGGTTTTCTCGGTCAGGCAGAGGTCAGCTGCATATGCACCGAAAGAAAGTGGTAGAGGAGTTAGCCAACGGATAAAGGCGACAGAAGAAGGGGTCAGTTTGTTCACAAGGTCAATAATATAAGCAGTTTACAAAGACAATGGCATCAGAAGGTAAAAAGCCCATGGAGGTTTACATCTAACTTATTCATGTAAGCATGCTAAGACTTGCTCAGTTCAACTACACACAAATAGCATTCCAGAGTTCCAACAATTCATCCTCCAGGGACCATGAATTTATGTACCACAATACAGAGAAATCAACCCAACAGTCATTGAGACATTGATCTCTAAGCCTCAAAAGAAAAATTGTCCAATTTCTTCAGTCAATAAGATGTATCCTCTGGTTACTCTGAATGTCTACAGTTAAGTTTGTGTCAGCTTGTCAAGCAGATGTTGAGAAATTTCACTGAACAGATGAAGCTCTGACTTGCCAGTGGTGGAGAAAAAGCTAAGGCAAAATCATACTTATTCTGAAAATCATGAATTTTATCTGCCAAATTTCTATAAAATCCATACAAATATATTTTCAAATACCGGTGGACTAGTGATTAGTTTGCAGGCACCATGTACAGAGGCTAAAGTCCTGGGTCCAGACAGCCCGGGTTCAAATCAGAGCTGTTGCTTCTTTTTAGCATGTCATTCCCCACTCTCTCTGTCCCCAGTGTCTCACTCTATCCACTGTCCTGTCTCTCTAATAAAGGCATAGAAAGCCAGAAAATAATACTCATATTCCAGTCTGGACCAAATTTGCAAACTCACACACTAAAAAGTGTTGCCATCCACAAAACCCTAAAACAATTTTAACTTCAATTTGTCAGAGCTCATTTGTTTGGCCGTTTGCCTGTGTTGATAGGACAGCTGGAGACAGGAAACGTAGGGAGAGAAATAAAGGCAAACATGCAAGGGTGGAAGCATGGGGTCGAACCTGCGGGACATGCATCTGTAGCCTCTCCGAGACTCTGCTGTACCAACTGACCTAAACCGGCGCCCCTCATTGACAACCACCCTGAATCTATCCCTCTGCTAGATTAGGTTCATGAATTATCGATAATTTTTTGGATCAAAACTATGCCAATCCGCATACTGGAGGTTTGACATAGATCAAAACCAAAACTGGGTAACATATTTCTAAATCCAATTTTCTTTCGAACCAAACTTTAATTTTCCGAATTAATCAATTCAATGCTTATTTTCAAGTAGATTACTTTTTTGTGGATTTGGCTTTAGGGTATCACGAGTTCTACACTTCATTGCAGTCTGCCAAGTTATTTCATTGGCAGGGACCAATGTTACAAATAGTCACATAAATGACCAACATTCAGCAGCTATTGTGCGTATATTATTCACTATCATTCTACTTAACGTCTTTACTCTACATCCTCCTTGACACACCAGCACCATTAGTGCTAAGAGGCCATTTAAATGAAAAACTATTTGCCTAACAACAGGTTGAGTCTATCGATGTTTCTTGTGCAAAATTCACAACGGTAGACATTTTTCAATACCTTTTCTATATGGGACTGTTTGGGTTTTTATGCACAAGAACATTGCGTGTGTGTCTGTGTGTGTGTGTGTGTGTGTGTGAATGCATTCTGGGTGTGATTTACTATTCACTGCTAAACTGTTGTTGACTCACACTCTTGCAGGTTGAAGGTTAGGTCTCAGGAAGGGGAGTCGAGGTTTCAGACTAATGGAACAGCACTTAAGATGGCAGCAGATATTCTCCTGTATGAGAGTGCCAGCGGGAACATATTATAATGACTAATGAAACAGAGCTTCTGTCATCTGTGCTCGCTCTCTCCTGTCCTTCCTGATGATAGAGAGACATCTGACCTTCCCACTCCAGACATCACCAGAGGGGATGAAAATGTGTATGCTTAAGGTAGATGGTATATTTACATCCCCTCCTTAAACCACATTTGTTAATTTTATTCTCCAAAATTAACTTTTTTATCTCTGCCCTTCAATTATTTTCCCTTCACCTCTTTCTTTGCAACATCACTCTGTGCTCAGGTGACCTTTACACTATTTACTGGTTGCTTGTAGTTTTTGTTGTTAAAAGTTTGAGCTTTTCCTGAATACGTCAGTTAAATGCCACACTTGTAAATGCAGATCAGGTCGGTAAAAGCACTCACACTTGAACTACATTTCATTACTACTGAGAGCAGGTGGTGCCTTTTGTGTGTGTGCTTGTGTGTGAATGGATTGCTGTTTAGGGGATGAGTGCCCAAGGTTCCTCCAATTCAGTAACATCTGTTTGTGTCAATACAATTTTTTAGTATTTTGAATAAGGTCCTATGGATTTTGTCTCTCTGTAACACATTATTTACCCATCTATATGTTGCTCCAAGCATTTGACCTGCAGTCTTATTCTTATCCTCCATTCTCCAATAAATATGCATAAGCAGCATGTGTGTGTGTGTGTGTGTGTGTGTGTGTGTGTGTGTGTGTGTGTGTGTGTGTGTGTGTGTGTGTGTGTGTGCACGACCATGCAGGGCTCAGTTGGACATCAAATAATAGGCCATCATCAATCTCTGTCACACTCTCCAGGGAGTAAATTGGATGTGTGTGCGTGCATGCATGCGTGCGTGCACATATACGTGTGTGTGTGTGTGTGTGTGTGTGTGTGTCTACACCCAAAAGAGGAGGAGGAGTGGGGGCCAGGTCAAGTGCGTGTATGTATGTGTGTAAGCGTGGCTACTGAAGCAATGGAGTAAACGTGGCCAGGACAAAGGGAGGGTTATAGGCTTTAGAACAATGTGTGAGAGATGTTTGTGTGTGTGTTTGTGTGCTTGTGTGTGTGTGTGTGTGTGTGTGAGTGTGTGTGTGTGTAAGGTGCTGATATTGTGAAAGGCATCTGTCTTTGTGTGTTTGTGTGTGTGCTTGTGTTTCTGTGTGAAAGACTGACATATGGACAATGCACACGGGTCTAGCCACAGCATGTCATTAAGGATATCTTATCTGGGAGGGTGGAAGCAGCAGTAAGACTGCTATCTCTGATTGTTTGAGGTTATTATTACTATGTTCCCTCAGTCTGAGCCACTGTGACATGTTCTTTCTGTCTGGAAAAAAATCACATGAGTGTCACCTTCCTCTCTGTCATCCTCTGCCACAAAAGTGTTTGTCTCCCTACAAAGACGTTCTTTTCTGTAGGGGTTTCTATTTATGGTAAGTCTGTGTAGAGAGGATTTATACATAACCCAGACGTTTAGCGTCTGACTAAATAAGGTTTTCAGAAAACATAGCAGAATATCTCTTTTTCAAATAAATAGGAAAGTAAAAATGTCAAGGCATTTGAAAAGATAGAAGTTAGGAATTAGTTAGGAGTTTTCTTTTTATACTATAGGCTACCAGATTCAGTAATTTATAAAAAAAAAAAAAATTGTATTAAAGAAGTAATATGAGTTTAAACTGATAGATAAATATTCTGTCGCTGTAGTGAATAGCAACAGTGTTTGTTTACAGCAGTGGTAGAGTATCTCCAGTGGGTTGTGACGTGGCAGGTTTCTCCGCCAATCAGCATCGCCTATCACACGAGGAAGCACTCAAGGGGCGGGTCTTGAGACTCTATTAGCCAATTAGCATCTACCTTTCTCAGCGCTTGGAGAAGTTAGCAGTCTGCTGCCAGTCTGGTCCGTAGCCACGATGGATGCAACACCATGCCTTCTGCTCGTCCTCCTGTTCTGGACAAGGATACAAGAAAATAACGGTAAGTGCCCTTAAACGGACAACGCGGACTAGTATTTCGTGTTTCTCGCTCGTCCTGACAAGTTAAACTCCTGCGTCCCACCAGTTCCGCTGGAAAAGCTCTTTGTTCAAGAAGCCTGAAGAAGCAGAGTGTGTCTAACTAAGATGGCGCAGGGTCGGTGGCCAGCCTGCTGCTGCCTGTCGGAGGAATGTTTATTGTCTGGGAAAAAAAGGAGCAGGCAGCAAAAAGTCACATTGGACTTAAAAGGGCCGAGGGCTATAGCTCAGAACCAAAGCTGGCCTCTCTTCGGCTGGGTTTTGGTCTTTGGAATATGCTTTGCCAACAAAGAGCAGTGGAGTCCGTCCGGAGGAACAGTCCTCAGTTTCGCAAATACAAAGTTGGCAGCATCACCGAGTGGATGTTTGCTTTTTGTCAAGCACTGGTTGTTCATTTACTACTTTGTGGTTAAAGCATTCGCCCCCTTGGAGTTTGGTAGGGGGGTAAAGTGGTTGTTGCACTTCAAAAGTTTATTTTGTGTCATGGCTGAGTGGTTCTGTGTTTTTACAGGTAACCGTTATCTCTGGTGTGCACCTCATGTCACTTGATGAGATAGTTTATGACAGTGACGTCTAGCTCGGACATGTATTGGATATAAGTTTTTTGATGTTATCAGAGATAGTATATGACAGTGACGTCTTGCTCGGACATGTATTGGATATAAGTTTTTGTACACTTCCTAGAGATAACAGCGAATTTCTGACTTTTTCAACCCGAGTGTTTGTTGTGAAGTGTTATAACTTTTCATCCCCATGCTGTCTCACCTCCTTAAATAATTAGTTAACTCAATGCTTAAACTTTACATTTGTTGTTAAACTGTCTGTCAGATTACCAAAGCTACGACGTTAGCCTACTAGCTCTTAGCTGCTTCCGATAGCAGTGTTGAAACTACAAAAGAGTTTCGACATGTTTCCTTTATCGTCGAAACGACGCTTTGCTGTCTGGGAATTTACATATTTTATGATAGTATGTGATACAATTATCTTTTTATGAGTAAAGAGGATCAACCATGAGCGAGTTTGTCCCGTAGCTTGCTGTCAAAAGATGCACTTCATCCTCCCAGTTTCACAGAGCACCGCGCCTACATACGCCAAACTACATTCAAAATGTAACACTTTTACGCTGTTTGATTTTCAATTCCACATTTGTTGACGACTTTTATTCTCAATTGGTTGGCCGACTTCTAAGCAGCACCTATTTTCAGTAAAGCTCTGTTTTTGTAAATCAACCTTGTAGTGATAGTTTGGGTTCAGGGTCTGTAACTGCAGTGGAGGAAGACTGGTTTAGCGTTTTTCATTCATGCCGGATTAACGGAGGTCTTTTGGAAAACCCAGTCTTGTTAAAAGGGGATGTTTATGGTTACTGATATGCAGAATGGCTTCACATTTGTGAATTGTATTCGGCATTAATCGCTCCTCATTAGAGAAAGGCACTGACACACCGCGACTGCTACGATGCATGCTCTCCTTATGCCGAGATTTTTTTTTTTTTAATTAAAAATATGTAACGGAAGTGTCTTCTTTGTTTCTGTAGTCAGCACATTTAAAAAAAAATACAGATACAAACAGCCGATAGTGTTTTTTCCCCTGTTGACTCGCATACTCAACGCGTTTCCTTTGTGTGACATTCCTTTGTGTAGAGAGAGAGAGTGGGAGAGGGAGCCTGATTATGAGTGGAGGAGCATGCTCTTCAAACAGCATACATAAAGATCTCAGCAGAACCCAGTCATGCCAAAAGCTCATCTGTGTCCTCATATACCCCCGTTGCTCCCTCACATGCAGGCTGGTTATTAAATTGATATGTTGTCTCAAGGACACACAAGAAGGGTGGGAATCCCGCTTTCTTTGTCCAGCAATAGGATTGTCATGGCCGGAGCTGCATCATTAACATCAGAAAAGAAGCCTATATTTGAAATGCAGATAACCTGATACACAGATTAAAATAAGGAATCAATGCTCATGCGCACATCAGATGGAATAATACGCTTCTGCATTAGATATTAGATATATTCTGAAAGGACGGATATTTCTAACCCGAGAACACCTTCATTTACACCTTAACATGTCACGTTGCTCTGCCGTGTTCACGACCACACCCCTGCAGCTCACACACACTTGCTTCTCGCTTTATTCACATTCAGCATTGCACTGCTCACTCCGTGCACATCCCAGTGCTGGGAGCGGGCTAAAGTAGGTGGTGTCACTATTACTCTCCTCATCCCTCCAGCCTCAGTCATCCTCCTGCCTAACAGGATCCATCCTCATGCTCTGTCACTCATTTCTCCCTTTCTCCCCTCAGCCCTCCCACCTTCCAGTTTCATTTGTCTGCTCCCAGTCTTTCCTCCCCTAGCCCCTTCTAGGCATTGCAAGTGAACTGGCCACATTTAGCCAGAGTGTCTCGTATAAAGGATGAGTGTTGTGTCAGCACTTTTGAGTCCAATGCAAGCCACTGTCAAGGGAGACTGAATCAATTCTGATTGTCCCTGACAGTACAGGATGTTATCTCAGCTCTTACTACGCCAAGGATGCTACTATGCTTGCTATGGAATAAAATTTAACCATCCCAATTTTTTAAATAAAGATTTAATTTGAAATTGCTTCAATATCACTAAAGTTGGACATGCACTGTATGATTACAGGCTGGGAATGAGAAAATCCGATACCGATATATACCATCTGATATCTTTCTTAGATCTATCTTTGACACATGTATTATGTTGATCCCTCAAGTGCAGTTATAAAGCACTTTTGTAAAATATATATAAGAAACACAAGATGGTCACTCGACTGGAAAGTAACTGTGCATGTTCGTGCATCACTGCCTGGCACTCTGGAGAGTGATAATGCTAGTTGTAATCTATATAGCACACTCTGCTGGTGACAGAGAACTGCTAGTGTAATACAACAACACTCAAATTAAATGCAATTTGACTTGTTAATAAATCTAGTAATATCGGTGCACATCTGCAATAAAAATTAGCAGACACTGACAGTCACTTGGTATGCTTAGGTGGCCAATATTATCGGCCAGCCGATTAATCGGTCGGGCTCTACTAAAACTAGTGCACACACTCGCACAGTGAGAGCACAGCCACGAGCCGGTTACCTGGCTCCCGACTTTTCAAACTGACAAAATACGGACAAAACCACCGTGGCAATGGCAGGCATGCCTGTTTAATCTGTCTTCTGC
The DNA here is from genome assembly GCF_963584025.1 of Labrus mixtus. Lineage (NCBI taxonomy): Eukaryota > Metazoa > Chordata > Actinopteri > Labriformes > Labridae > Labrus > Labrus mixtus. Next base: position 9,570,302 of record NC_083630.1, read on the forward strand.
CTCCAATCATGGCAGAAACATAGGCAGGAAATATCTGTGGACCTTCAGCTGAAAGGGTATAGTTGTTTTGATTTATCTGCTACTAAGCTTGTGTTTAGTAGCGGTGATGCTGAATAGCTACTTTAAATACTTGGTTATTCATGATATTGGCACCTCTTTTCAGTCTTATATTAAATGAAGTGGTTTGGGTGTGGGTGGTGATGTTGGTGGGACCAAACACAAGCAACATTAAAAGATCACACTGGGCTCAGGGAAATCTCACAATTTTCTGCATTTCCAGAGTGAAATAACTCTAAAATTAATCTGCATTTTAATCAAAATTAAATTTCACATTACTTGAAGCTCCAGCAGAAGTGTAAGCATGCTATATAATGCTAAGTCAAATAAGCAATTTTTACAGATTGCAGATTAATATATTTTTACAATTTTTATCTACCGCCAAAGCAGGTTCAAATTTCCATTCCAGCATCATCATTGCCACTTTTTGAAACTCTACTATTTGTAACTGGTCCAGTAAAATCCACTCGAGGGTTCAGGGTTGTAATCATACAATGACATTGTAACAGCTAAAGTGCTCTTCGGCTGGATTGTAGTTAAAAAAAGAGCACTTCTTGAGAAAAATAGACACAAATCAGGAAGTAATATTTCACAGAAAGGCAATAGTCATGGGACTTTTCATCAAGGCCACAGTGGGAGCCCAGCTTCCTCTTTTCTGTAGGGTTCACCAGAAACATTGTGGTGTTTTTTTTATCTAGATACTAAAGCTGTAACAAATTCCACAGAGGCTGTTGGAAATCGATATTTGTCTCTTACTTTCATCTGCACTGTATTTTTGCCCCCCTCCCCAGCTGCTGTGGACCAGTTGTGTGTTTCCACGAAATGCTTGTGAAGCGTTGTTTTTCTAGGTGCTCTGTGCGGCCGCTGTCAGTACAAGCAGTAGAGGAATGCCAGGCATGCGGGTGACCCTGGACGCCGTTGTCCTGGCCCAAGGAACCACGACTAATTTGAGAGGTTGTAGCCATGCCAGTGACCATCGGATTCAAAGGCACCAATGCGTTAATGACCGGCCCCCCACTTTGCTCTTCTTCATGGGGAGGCCAGGGAAACTACTCTGCTCTACTGCGGATTCTACGTCTGTGAGAGGAGAAAATCATGCTTATTCACCTAAGATAGGACAGGGATTGGAGTAAGACCCAATTTTAGTATGTAATAATTGTAGACAAGTTTCTCCTGATAAGATTTGTCATATTTATTTACAAATATCAGAGAAGTGAGACGGTCCTGCTGGGCTTATGGGTGCTATTGACATACAATGTCCATTTCCTTCAAGTCTTACACAAATAATGATAGAGATTCCTGCACACATAAGTAATGCTTTAAAGCTTTTTTCACATGGACAATGTAGGGTGCGATGATTTCTGCAATGCTGTGAACACAGACAGAATCACAGAATTTGACAATGAAAATGCAATAAACTGTGGTTCGGATTTTTAAGTGTCTTAAGTTTTCACATATGCACCCCTGAAAATTTCTAGATGTGTGCTAAGCCGTTGAAAGCATTAGAGCGTAGGCGTCTTTGGACATCAAGGGGCATGTATTGTCTCTGTCATATGCCAATGCCATCACTAATTACTGTGGCTGCTAAGGAGACAAACAATGAGTTGTGAAACCATCATCTTTAGAAAACTTCCATTAATGGCTGTCACCTGAGGTCCTTCTGTATGAAACAGAGATGATATTTGCTTGGTACTGAAAGAGTACAAGGTTGTAACCCTTGGGTGGCTGTTTCTAACTAGAATCTCTTTGAATTGACCCCATTTGCATTATTTTTAAGGTACCCATCACAATCAACTTTAAGGTGCCTTAAGAAGGAGTTTCAAGGTATAGTAGAGGAACAGCCCCCTAAGAAAGGCTTTAGTTTAAAGCACAACCATATTGTTTCCATAACTTTAACGTGTAATTTATGAAATGGCTTGTTGTATAAAATATGTTACGGCAAAGTTACCTTTTTTTGGCACTTTTTTGCATCGTACCCAAAACCATAAATAGTTAAAAAAATAGGGCTTCTCCAAGGGACAGCTCATGTATCTCTGAAAATCAAGCGGGATTCACATTTTGACTGGATGTCATATTTAGCGTTTTCCAGCACCGTGCACTGGGCTTCTGATTGTGAAATGTTCTTCTGTTAAAGAAGTTTGTCATGTTCTGACAAACCCCAATTAAACCCCAATTAACCATCTGGTTTCTTCAACTTTCACTCAGAAGCAAAATCAGACTGTCAGTTTGAAAGAAATAATGATTTGACATTTATCGTTATAATCATCGATATCAACATTTTTTTTAGCGTGATAACATTTTTAGTCCCATTGCCCAGGCAACTGCTACACTTGATACTTGCTGTGCCAGTGATTTCAATCAGACAGCCATTATTAGTCACTTTAATGAGGTCAAGCAATAAAAACACAAGTATCAGGCTAATTGGCTCAGAAATGGTAGAAGTTCACATACTTGCAACCCCCTCCCCACAACAACACATTTGAGGCTTTGTCCTGCCGCTTTTTATTGGCTTGGATAACAGTTTTATATGCAAGTATAATTTGTATGCATCTAAACAGTCAATTTCTCAAAAAAAAAAAACAACTGTCTGCCATATTGACTGAATGCAACAAATCAAGTCTGATAAACTGTTTGGCTTCTTTCAGAATTATCTTTTTTTTCCCTAGACTTTGCTTTGTGTCAGAAAAAGAGAGCTGCCTGTGTCTTAAACATGAAGCCTCCGCCCAAACCATCTCTATGAAGCCTAAGCTCACATTTTACCCAACCTGACGCTTACGTCTTCACAAAAAAAACAGCCGCTTTCACTGCATGACATCATGTAGTTATATGTGATGCCTTACTGCGCCAATGTTTGTGAAATTTTTGTATTTTTCAAAAGGCCACTCTAATGAGGAGGCCACTTTGAAGGCAGAGAAGGAGCCAGTGTGTGTATTCCTGTAAGGGCCACGATTTACATCATGTGCTTTCTCTGGCAATGTTGAACTGAGTGACTTGGCATATTTGCGATTGGTGCATTTGTGTGCACTCAAGCAGAGCTCAGCAATTAGATGGAACCGGGGACCCTTTGTTTAATGACCAATAACAATATTTTTGTTGCAGTGCTGAACCACGGAATACTGTTTGCCTACCAGTTTACTATTTTCTGATAATTGTAGGCTTTCTGCAGTAAGAACGTTATAAGAGGTAAGTTAATAAAAACCCTAAACCCTGTCACCTGAATTTGTCTTACGGTTTTACTGCAGAGCCATCGATCTTCCTCTTCAATTCAATTTAAATGTAATTCCTTATTGTTTTTAACATGGGGTGAGCTGATGTGTGAACACAGAATATTCAGGAGAATTCACCGGGAGGGAATGGTGACGTTTACTGTCCTGCCACTGGAACTTGACCATAGAATGTATGGATGTGACCGGTTCGATCTCCATGTTTTCTGTTCACCTTAGTATGTTCTTCTCCTCTCTCTTGTTGATATTGTAAACATGACAAACTACAGTTGGCATTGATTCAAAGGCAAAACAAATCTCAGCGGATTCTGTTGCTTTATTCATCACTTCTGCATTGTTCTTTTTCATTCATGCGTTGCCTCCTGAGACCCTACCCCTCCTCTCCTACAGGGATAGTACTGTAAGGTGCAAGGGGGCAGTCCTCCTGAAATATTCTTGAAATTTTCAGGATTGTAAATGTGAAAACAAAATAATGTACGGACAGAGAAAGGCTCAATGTGATAGAAGCTGTGGAAAGAGCTTAGTGATTTAACCTCTTTTCCACAATAATTAAATTCATGTCCAAATAAGGCTTGAATAGAAACTAATGCGTGTAAATAGGTTGACTTCCTAATCGAAACAGTGGACTATTTATTGGTGGACAGACGCATACTCACAGTTTTGATGTGAGTGCCTGTTTACATCAGCCACGAGGTAGATAACTCTCTGAATGGTTATCAATCAGTTTAGTTTGTTTTTTTTAATTCAGAGGAAATCAATACTCCATAACCTTTCAGATGACATGTTGACACTTTGTATTTTTGGCATAGAAAATCATCAATACACTGACAATACAAAGTTTGTCATGGTTTAGAATTCATAGTGAATGTCAACTTTTTAACAGCAGAAGTGCAACATATTTCTGGTCAGTCTGCCTTTGTAGGTCTCGAGGTCTTTTATGTTTGGTTTTGCATGTCACGGCTGAACTGAAAACTGAGTTCAGCCTTTGTGTGTTGCTGGAGGTCTGACCATCATGTCAAGGTGCTGATTTGTCTTTTTAAGTCTTTCGCCTAACATCCAGTAAGATTTCTGACATCTGGGATAGTGTAAACTTGCAGCTGATTTTTTTTCCACCATATGAATGAGAGAAACAAAATGGTGTTGCTTGGGGCAAACAGATCTTATCTTGCAAAATCTCTGCCAGGCAGGATTCGAAAACAGGAATGTCTTGAGTTGAAGGCAGAGAGAAAATCATTAAGTCAATGAAGCCTATAGGAGCAGATGGAGGGAGTGATCCAGGAACATTGAATAACTTTTTAAATATAAAGTTAATGGGCAAAATTATCTGCCGTTTTAATAGCAGATGGTCATATTTTGTTTAAAGATGTTGTTGGGCCTTTTTTGCCCCTTTTTTGAGATGTGACAGGAAATGTTGGGGGTGACATGTTACAAATGTTAAGGGTCAGCCTCAACATAAAACATTTAAGAGTTAAACTAAGACGTAAAAACACGAGTCGAAGGGAATCATGCTCAACATGCGTATTTGAAAAATTAGCTGCTTGTGTGGGCAACCAAATCCATCACATTTTCTACCGTTTTGCCTGTTTTAATTGCACCATATCCAAAAACACTCGTGTTACTTTTTGTCATCAGCTGTTGAGATATCTTGCAATGCCATAATTTTCCTCCAGTTTAAACTTTACAGCCCTAGCTTATGGCTGTTTTCTTTAAGACTCACAGTCATGCATTCTTGCACCTCAGGCTTCTCAATAATTGTCTTATTTCTTAGTGCACTTACTTCATGCTTTGGGATTTTTGTGTCACACTACACGCAAAGTAGGGGGAAAGAATGATGTGGAGAAAAATAGAATTGACAAAAAACCATTAGAAAATAGTTTTGGGAAGAAAACCGGTATAAGGCAGCGTAATAGTTTGTAACAATATCCAGGCAAGCCGTGGACTTCAGAGCCAAGTAGACAGTCAGCCAGTTGAGTCTGAACCGTGAGTCAGCTGCTTCAAACCGCCCTCCCCTCTCTGGCCTCCATTAACTTCCACCCCCACCTTTTCCACTGTCCCTGCTCAACACAGGAGGGTTCTCTCTGGAAATGTTGGTGTGTGTATCTGCCCGCTTCGGAAGTGATGGAGTAATTTATCTCAGACCGCCCTGCAGTTGGGACCATTCGGCTTAGACCATATTGTGTAAATTCAGAGAGGCATGCCAGTTTGTTTTATAAAGGTAATTTGAGATTTGTGAGGAGTCTTGCAAGTATTTATGGGCTGGGTGTTTAGAATCTGAACACCAACATTGGAATAACTATTGCTTAAAACTGAAGAACATTAGGATAAAATATTGTCATCCTTTGCCCTGTCTCAGAAGCACAGATTGAAATATGTTTGTGGCCTCTAGCCGTAACACCACTGAAATAGAATAAGTTATTGAGTTTAAGCATAACCGTAACAGTTCTCTAAAGTGAAACTTAATTTTAACGTTGCACCTGCAGCTCTGCATACATTTCCCCCACATCGTAGTGTTCTAATACCATGTCTTCATTTGTATCTACTTCGAGGAAGAGCATAGCAATATATAAAGATTCAACATCTACATGTGTCGTATCTGGAAATTTCACAATAGAGCACATGCCATGTGTGGTTAGGCAAATTAAGTCAGACATGTTAGTTATCAACTGCTTACATTGAAACAAAAACATTTTTTGAAATGTTTTCATTCTCAACAAATATAATCTACAAGAAAGTACTATGCAGCTCTTCAAGCAGTTTATGCAGACACTGCTTCTGTCACAGATGATATCAGCTGGATCTAAGAGCAATGCATAAGTAATCCCAAGAGGTCTTTTGAAAGAAAAACACCTTAAAGACACAATACTTGAAGCTACCAGCTTTACATCTTCACTGCTTGTGGCTAAAAAGCAACGTTGTCACATGGCTTATTTATCTATACATGCAACATCAAAGGATGCACATGTTTTTCAGCACCACAATGAGTTGGAGTATCCTTTCTGCTGGAGTGGACATTGAAGCAGAGCCTTATTTTAACAACCGAGACAGCCTTGCCCTGACTGACAGGCAGGCTTATTTGAGTGAAGTACATCTGTGATAGGAAACTTTTCCTTGAAATATATCTAATATAAAGAGACTGTTTGTGTGTGTGTGTGTGATAGGATGAACACTGTGTCTGGGATGAAGCAGCTGCCTGGGTGCAGGCTGTCTAACCTTTTAGATCAAGCTACTGCATATTTATAAGAGCAGTGGCTCAGACAGATGTACTGCCTTGTCCCCTCCCATTTTTTTTCTGTATGTCCCTCTATACCTTCCTCTTTGTTTTGTAGGAACAAAAAAAGCTGCCTCAGCTTTATTCATGTCATGTGATGGAGTAAGCAGGTTTCCGTGTGCGCAGTGTTTTATGAGGTCAAGTTGCAGGCAATGTTGCTGTCTGTGTGGGTTAAAAATCTTTATTTTCAACACAGTTAGCACAGCTATGACCAGTTTTGCTACAATCAATTTCTCCATATTTCTGTATAAAATGTATGCATCATTTGTTACTAATTTGATTAGGAACACGGACAACCGTGGGCACAGTTATATCCAGTGCCCCCCTGCTCAAAGGAGAGGATTTTATTGAGAGGGTGGCATGTTGCTCTATTTTCTCCTCGGCCTCTTTAGGCTACCTGCACTCTTCAAGCTTTGGTTTCAAGTCTAAAGCTGGCCACTGACTTTCCAGTACACTGTGTTGTATTTTTTTTTTGGTTTATACCAAGTGGCAGAGCTGTGGCTCCTTCTTCGACCTGCAAGAACAAACAATTCAGGCGTGCAGATAGCAGCATTTCTGGTCTGCTGTGTTTGCAAGGGGGAGGTTCATCCGGGTCTCGGGCAGTGGGCCCCTTCATCCAACACACAAGTAACAGGGAGCACATCTGGTATGGACAAAGAGCAGGCCATAATGGAGCTTGGAGGTTGAAGGGGGGAGTAGGGTGGATGGGGCGGGAGGGGCCATGACCTATGGAAATGACTTTGGGAGCTGAACGGTCCCACAGAATGAGGGTGAATCAACACACACACACTCGCACAGACTATCTAAGGAACAGAGTGGGGGCAGGGCAACATGTGGACGCTAACATTTTTTTGCCTCCATTGTGACGATAACAAAGTAATGTTAAACGTAAATGCAGTTTGGCCACAGACTGCAGAAGTTGCCCATACCAAAGGATGGATTATACTATTTTTCTTCTGAGGGGAAAGTTGTTACACCTGAAGGATAAGTGAATGAAATAGTTAAATAAATACAAAGTATCTATAGGAAATGATTTCTTTCAAGAATACAAAACATTTGGTACACATATCCTCCTTTTGAAATAGCTGTATTCAGAACACTTACAGCATAGCTCTTTTTACACATGCACTCCTGAAAATGTCAGGGCATTGTGTCCCTGATATCTTCCCAAGTTCCTTACTCACATATGTCCCTCACAGCGTGAAGTGAGAATACGATAATAAAGTAATACCTTCCATATGATGAGGGACTTGTGTGGTCATATCTGTGGGTATCTTTGAAAAATGTATGTGTACAAATAAGGAAAATAATTAAAGGTGAACCGATAGATGGCCAGGTGACCGGAAGCTGCCGGTTTTCAGTCCCCACATTAAAATATTGTATTAATAATCCCCTAATATTATTTAGTCACGGAAGAACACTTTGATGATACAACTTCAGTGGATGAGCACGTTATTGAAGAGTTTGAACTGATCGGAGGAGTATCTCTTTGCATGAAATATTATGGATTAATATTGATTAATAACGGATATAAACATGATACACTCTTTGCAACCACAAATACTGTTCACTGAGGTAGTGCAAAACAGAGGCAGACAGATCTAAGTGATAATTTCTTCAGGAGTCAGGGAGAATTGAGAGTGAAGCAGGGAAATTCACTGTTTCTATCACTTAATTTATTAATGAGTTACATTTAAAACCTCGGACTAAAGAGTGTTAATGATGGCTGCTTGAATCTTTCTATGTGGAAATTTATTACAGAAAATGCAATTCATGTATTATTCGAAAAGATAATTCCTTTTTTTGTTATACTTTACATACAAGGAGACACTTCAACCATAAGTGATTGCATACAAATAAAGGAGAATACAGAAAACAAAGGGTTTGAGTGAAAATTAGAGATTTTTGTAAAAACAGTTACCTTACCTAACAGTCAGTTTTCATCCCTGAAAATGTCCAAAAATCATTTGTTTTTGTTGCCAATTATAATGCTTTAAAGAAAGAAAATTGGTATCAGCAAAAATCGTCCTCAGCAGCTCAGACCAGATCAAAATTGGAGATCGGAATCGGCCGAAGACAGCTCTACTTCTGCACTACAATATTCAAATATGATTGCATTAGAAAATAAGGGAAACGATTGCTGTCATGGCAAGATGCAGGGTCAGACCTGTATTATTTGAGTAGTACTGCTGCTGGTTCACAGATTAAAAAGGAGAATGCCTGTCATATTTCTAACATAACTACTGTCTTGTTGAGATTTCTCATACAGTTAAAGTCTCTGTTGGAACACTGTGTATGGAAAGATGTAGAAGACATGCTTTTACCTTTTATTGGAGAATTTTCTCAATAAAAATAATGAAAGGAATAATAGACTAAAATACTGTAAACAAACAGTGAATCTATCAGCCACCATTCAAGAAAACCTCCAAAGTGCAATAATACGAGGTGAAATAAAAAAAAAAACTAACAATAGGACTTTAAGAGTATTGCCATAGAGGAGAGCCAATCCCTTTACTGGGATTGTGGTTACCATGGTGACAAAAGTAATTAATTCAGCACACGGTTTGGGTGAGGAGAGAGGTGTGATGTGTTGATGTGACTGCACACTTGCCAAGGTGTTGCTTGTAGAGTAGATAATGGCGTGCCCGAGGTGAGGTGGATTGCTCTTGGAAAGGGGAAAAAATGAGTACTACACTCTCGCCCCGTTATTTAAAGACACAGTGTTTGCCATTGGGACCTTCATCCAAGATACTCCATTGAAGGATTGATATAGGATATAGTCCATCACTGAATCAAGAAAGAGGAACAAGCTGTTTTTGTGAGAAATGGTTTGGATCTGAATATCCATTTCTAGGTTGTTTTTACAGAAACCTCTTCCCAATGTAAAATACACGAATGACGTAAAACCATCTAAATCTGGTCTTCTTCTGCGGCTTTTCACTAATGTGTGGGACTGATTGTGCAGATGAATAAATTATCATTAAATTGTTGTCATTTGCTCAAACAAAAATTAACATCAATACAGATAAATGACACCAGCTGTTGCTCAGTAATATTGATGTTTAAGATGAGTGATCACAGGCCAAGGTTACAGATGACATAACTGTTTTTTGTCCTTCCAGCCAGTTGGACCCATTTTCAGCATTTTCATGAACATTAATGCATCGATGCAGGGACAGGATGTAATCGATGCTGATGAGGGTTAGAAAAAATCATCTGCCAACCGCTAAGTGCTGTTGTTTTGCGCAGCATTGAGTGAGTTTATTTTACATATCGGACATGGTGGTGTGTAAACAAAAGTAATGTCGGCTAACAGAGGGATTTGTGACAGAAACAACGTTAATTGAGTCCCGGTCCTGTGCTTGCTGATTTTATGAGCAGAGTCAGCTGGTCCTGCACATTCAGGGCGCGGTCACACTGGCCATCTGCACGATTGCCCCCCCCCCCCCCGCTGCGCCATTCCCACATCGGAGAACAACACGGAGAACATGACAGCTACTTTGTGGCTTATATTGAGCCCCCGTTAGTCAGACACAGCCATGAAACTCTGGATTTCTCCATAATGAAGGCTGTCAACGTTGTGTACCCACGTGCTTGTGCTCGTGCATGAAGTGTACCGCGCCAAAGCACACCTGTCCGAAGTGTGCCAAAGCCAAGGAAGTGTACCGTGCCTGAGCACGGCACGGAGTGGTCACACTGGCCAAACGAACTGGACTTTAGGGTTGAAGCGTGCTCGGGCACGGTACGGATGGCCAGTGTGACCCCGCCCTCAGACCACAGTGCTCCGCTGCAGGCTGAAACGGCTTGACTCTGTGTCTCTTTAGCCGACCGCAGCACAGATTAGCATCTTCATTAAAGCCAAAAGTGTGTTTAAACTGATGCCTCGCTGTCTTAAGTCCAGGATAAATAAAAGAAGGGGGCTGTGGTGGTGACTTGTGATAAAGTGAGCAGCTGTAAACATAGTAGACTCCCGATAGTATCACCGCTAAGTGCACTTCCGCTAAAGCTGCGTTCGTTCGATGATAAACACTTTCTATTTCCAACAAGTTTTTCACAATAAAAGTCCCCGGCCTATCTGTATTTGTAGTGCTTTTAATGTGAAACATTCATATCAGGAAATGGGGCCTTTAGAGCAGTTGCAACTTAAGACAACTCGTCTGAAATAAAAATTACAGAAACAAAACTAACACTGAACAAAGCTCACAGCTAAAGGCTACAACGTCCTGAGAAGGGAACACACAGTGACTTAAAAACATCTTTCGCTTGTCTAATAAACTGAAAACACAAAAACGTAAACTTATTACCTATACTGGACCTCTCTGATGTATTTATTTTAGCTTACAATGTAAAGATATTGATTATGACATTGATGTCTAAAGCACTTAAATAATATAAAGTATAAATTATACAAAAGGAGTTCATATTTTGACTGTTTGTCTCTGTTTATGAAAAAGTAGCCATTTGCAGTAATATAGAAAATTGAGGATGAATGGTGATGCATTGTGATATTGAATTGAATCGTTGACTGGATAATCGAATTGTGAGACCAGTGAAGATTCACAGCTCTATTAAAATGATTCCTTGAATAATATTCCTTGATGCTTGTCAGCTATATCTCCACCTATGTTTAATTTATAATTGAAGAGACATTTTTGTAACGTTTTGATCATTATTCTGCCCTGTTATGTAATTTGGACATCAACCTGTATTATTTTGTCCTCTGTGGCTAAGACTTAATAGGAAGCAGTGTTATTTAAAGGAGACGTGTTCATCAGACGGTTTTGTCAAGTTCAGGGTCGTCCTGGTTGCTGTGATTTAAACTGCGCGACAGTTCAGGCGGGACTGTTGTTTAATGCAGGATCGCCGTTTGAAATAACAACACCACTCCCACAGATCCCAGCAAGTAACTCACTGAATATTTTGATTCTCATTCAAAGTGCCTCATGTCAGACCTGGACTCTTTATTTATGGAGCTTGAGTAAAAAGGACTTTGTTCATGACACGGATTGACACAGACGCTTTATCTACCTCTAGGGAGGAGAACATTTCTCTGCTTACTTAAAAAGTGCTTTTTGTTCCATCGAAATCATATTAATCCAATCTCTAGTTATTCCTCCTTTTGTATACTCCTAAGATTTGAGACTGGTTATGCTGTTAGTAGTTGACCCCTACAGTTTTACTCTCTCTCTCCCCCTGACTGAGTGCATACATAGAATAATGAATACATGCCCTCAAAGTCAAGGTCTGTTTTGGGGCTGGGTTTGTTGTGGCTGGTTCTATGTGGGCCAAATGGGTGAATCAAGAATGCATGTGATCCCATGAGGAAAGGATGTTGGCCTATTTGCCAGACACTTGAGGACTAATACCAAGATGAAAACATTTCCACATCTGGTCTGGTCATAACTTTTCCTAACATTATGGGGAAATAGAACATGCAAATAAGACTTACAGGGAAGTAGACATGACTCAAAAGATGCACACCAGTAATTTACAGGACAGGACTTTGAAGACATATTAAAGAAGTGGCAAGAGCAGAGGACAAATCTCTAGTATTGATCAATTTTCAAAACTCTGGATCCTTGTGTTTCTCCTTAGACCATGCTCATCTTTCAAAGTCTCCAAGGGAGTGCTGCTATGATTATTCCATTAATCAATAAGTAAATAAAAAGCCAACCAATTGATAATCAACTAACCTTTTTTAACATTCAAATATGGCAACAAAAAAAACTGTCAAGAGCCTCTGAAATAATTGAGGGTTGTGCTTTTGCCGGTTATGAAAGTCGATATTTTTGCGATGTTACGAAATGTTCACAATACAGTGGTCTATGTTAATATCTTTGCACCAAGAATAGACCTAACAATAATTGTTAGAGAGCTGAGATGGCTCAGAGTCAGAGCCGGTCGTCAGAGGCACTGATTAACAGGCTGCCACCTTGCATGGAAGCCTCGATCTTCTTTGGATGAATGTGTGTAAAAGAGTGTAAATTGCTTTGAGTGGTTGGAGAGAGAAAAAAGAAGCTTTGTACGCGTAGTCGTTTTAGGTAACAGGGACTAGCTTTGGTGTTTTATTCCGATTGAATTTAATAAAAGAAGGGAAACCGGTTCCATTTATTATCAAGGGAGATGGACAATCAGTCACACGTTCACTAAAATGAATTCTGTTCTTCCAATGGAGTGGCACAAAACTTGTAGAAATTGTCAAATTGGAAGAATTTGAAAAAAAAAAACAAGTGGCAATAATAATTTTCTTCTTCACTGTTATGATTAAAAAACTGTAGCAACATGGTTAACACAGAAGCGCAGGGTTTGGGTGAATGGAGCTGAGAGGACTGGCTCTGTCTTTTCCTCTGCAGCACTTCATCCTCATCTCTGTGTGCTGCGTTGAGCCTGAACACTGAATGCTAGATAATTCAATTATTTCCTTGGACGTTTCAAGGCTGTGTGTGTGTGATTGCCAAGGTATGTGTAACTTTATGGTTTTGGTGTAGGGGTTGTGGAATTGAATTGCTATTGATTTGTATAGTGTGAAGCCATTGTCTTTCACCGGTTCTTCCTCCCTCCTGCCCTCTACTGTAAGTTGATGTATTAGATTAAACTTTATCCCCGCTTTTCATTTCAAGCGTCTCCTGGGGCTTCCACCATTCATGTTGTACTGTATCAACAAAAAGAACGACCACAGCAGTGTGTTTTTCCTTCACTTGTTCTCTCCCCTCTTTTTCCTCCCAACAGTGTTGTGATAATGGCTCATCTAGCCATAATCAGATTGTCTAGAATGGCATTAGGTTCATTTAGACGCATAATGGATGTTCACACTGCACCTTAAAAGCCTCACAGGACCAGCGCCGGGCCTTGTGTTTGTATCTAGATACATGCACACCAGTGTTTCCCCTAGGTTTACAGTGTTGGTGTTGGTGGGGGTGGGGTGGGGTGGGGTGGGGGGGGGGGGGGGGGGGGGGGGGCATGCCGACACAAACACTTGAATGAATCTTGGTGTTCATGCGTTACTTTTAATGACAGCTGTCCTTTTCTATCAGAAAGGTATAAATTACTTCTTTCCCCGATTTCCGACTCTATTTGTTGTATTTTGGCATACTCTCTCTGTTGCACTGAGCACCTTTACTAACAGATGCTTTGGGACTGAACTGAAATGGCTGCATCTCCCTTAAAAGGTGTGTTTATACACATGCATCCCCTTTTAAAATGTCCGCATGACGTCTGGATGAGCTGATGTGGCAATGCAGTATGAAATATTCAGGAAAATTCCTAGTGATTCAGAGGACGGGGATGATGACTGTTATATCCTGAATGGTGTGTGACCTGGGCAATCTTTGTGCAAATAATGATGCTGTTGCTTCCTTTTTTCTGCTCGCCGTTATGTTTTAATTTCCTCATTCATTCTCTCAGCCAGTGGAAGCACACACATTGAATAAAGTGAAAACCTATCAGCTCCACTGCCTAATGTAATTTTCAGCAAAATGTCAAATATTTGCTTCTTTCAGCTTGTAAAGACATGCTGCCATAGATTCGAATATCCCTGCCTGTTTCAATTTTGGTTGGACAAAAGAAAAAGGTAAACAATGCAATTTTCTGCAGGGAAAATTAGTAGTTGACCTTTTTACTGTTTTGTGCCATTTTATAGCGAAAAGGCCTGTTCTTAGCTCTCTCTTTGCATAATTTAAGCTCTGGTAATTGCACTCCTGCAGTTTAGCCAAACCTTAAGTGCCTAAATGCACTCGCACATCACGGACTGTGCTGGTCATTCTGGTCTGTAATTAAAGCCATTATGTGAAGACTGACTTTCAATACCAGCAAGAGGTCCATGCTGTGTAATGAGAAACGCCTCTGTTGCAGAAAGCAATGGGGAAATACTGAGAAGGCTGTTAGGATAGAAATATTAACATTATACTGCATTATTTATGATCATGTTACGTGTTACCAATGCTACTAAACAACCTGCTTTAACAAATTGAGGGGACACATTTACAGTCACCCCACACATGGTCATCTGTAAAACTTACGCCCCCCCCTAATATAATGGTAGGGGAAACACTGTATTCCTTTTAATGGTTTTGAGAAGTAAAGACACCTGCTAATCAAAGAGTAACCTGCGCTGTGTGGCCTGTGACAACTTTTTGGCATTTATCTGAAATAGTTTTTGCCTAAAGTGTCCCAGCCAGGGGTAAGTCACCTCTGGTCATATTTACTTGACCAAATATGAAACATAAACCGATAATTATGACAAGTACATTTACCATTTTACCAGACCAAAACGTAATGACATAACTTAACAATTATATAAGATAGAGAAAAGGAGAATTTCCTTTATTTCAGTAGGCAAGACCAAAGTGTGACTTGCTTATTTTCAGATCTAAAATGCATTTGTTTTCACTATTGCGTGGTGCACTGTCCAGTTGAAAGAGGATAAATGTATTTCTTACTTTCCTTTTTTTTTTGACACACTCCAATCCTTACTCACTTTAACGTTCCAATGTGTCGTTCTTAGAACTTGACAACATAGGATGTGATATGAAGCTTACTGTGGGTTTCACAGCTCTCTTTAATTAATTTCACCTCCATTTCAAACCTTTCAAGTTCCACTGGCCTTGTGATTCATCTTGGCTCTGCAGAACAGCGTTGTGATTGGCTTCCTGCTTACACTGAGCAAAGAGCCTGATTGAGATGTGAATTAAATGTGGCCCTTTTCATAAAGGTTCTCAGGGTTGTCAGCTCACGCATTCTTACTTTCCTTTCCTTTAATTCTTTGAATATTGCAACTGACGGTCTCTAAGCACTTACAAAGTCAGCTTGTATTGAACCGTATTTGTCGACCTTATTTTGGCAGCAAACATCAAAAGTTGAGTTCACTTTAGAACTGTAATGAGCTGTTCAAATTCAAAATATACAGTCTATCAGCGCATCAGGCCGCCTGAAGTAGTTTGCAGTTTGATCCAGCAGAAGGCGCCCTGGCGGGTTGAATGGGTTTGAATGTTACGTATCATATTCTTAATTCGTTAAAAGTAGATTTTTTTTTTTTAAAAGGAGTGACAGCACTAGTGTAAATGCAGCAGGACATGCCAAGGAAAATTCACTGCGAGGGAGTGAGGGGTTTGTGACGTTTACTGTTCTGCAACCGGCACATACACGATGCATAGCTATGTGCAACCTCCATGCATGTAATGAAACTGCTGCATCATATTTTCTCTTTGCCAGTAAGTCCTTCTCCATTCTTATGTTGATATCATGATTGTGTAGAGCTACAGCTATCAATAAATGAAGGCAAAGAGCCTCAATTCAGCATCGTATAGCGGACTCAGTTGCTTCGTCCGCTACCTTTTCATTGTGCTTCTTATGCCATGTCTTGCCTCCTGAGACCCCTTGGAATTTATTACATTTCTTCTTTTTAAATCAGCTGAAGACAAAGCTGATGAGAGCATGAAGCTGTCCACTGCTTTCTTGTTTCTATACAAACAAGCAGACTCACCAGGCCTTTCAAAGTATATCCTTTCCATGCAGCGCTAAAAAGCTCTCTGAGAACTGCTGGAAAAAGCTTGTGTTTGAGCAGTAAACTCTCCCTTTAGCTCTCCCTTCTGTAACTTTATTTTTTAGTCACTTGTACATTTTTAGGTTTTTGTTGGTTTAGATCTCCTTCTCTCTTATGTGTTGTTCATTGTTCCATTTGTCTTGAAATCTGTGTGTCATGAGGGATGTCTATCTCACTGGCTGCAAACAGATCTTTTTTAAAGATTTATGACCACTGCGCCACCAGCGCCCCGCTGCAAACAGATCTACGGTTTCAAATAAAGTAACCTGAACCTGATCCTCCCTTTAGCCGTTACAATGAAAGGCATTTTCAAATCTAAGAAATTAGACAAGAACTGTCTCCTCAGTTACCAATAATGAATAGAGGTCAGATATGTTGAACCAGATCCTTCATATTCTCTGTCAATAAAACGTGTGGTTAGGATTCAATTCATGAATGTTAAGAGTCTGGCGCCCTTTCCTTCTTGTTAACATATTTTAAATAATTGTCCTGCCTCTTCAAATCAAGTAAAGCCTAAGGGCAGCCATTTTTTAAGAGAGCTGTTGGCCCTGACAAGAGTTCTTTGACCTTTTTACTGCAAGAGCCACTCAAAAATGTCATCAACTGAGCACAAAGCACTCTCTTTGATTAAAATAAAGACTTCTACCATGTCTGCATATTTAGCAAGCAAATAAGCCCAAGGTATTACTAATCACTGTGACAGAATGTATTCTTAAATAAACAGATTTGGTTAATAGATACAAAGAATTAATCAGTTTGCATTTAGTGATTTTGATGTACAGTTGAAAGAAACCTCATCCAGACTGGATCTAATGGGGGAGGGTGGGGTCACTGGACCTCCTATGACAAGAGAGACGAGTTTAGAAGGAAGCCACTAATCTTCTGTTAAAGGATTAATACTTGAAGAAAGAATCCATCGGAGAAAAACTGGAATGAATAATTGATAAAAACTTGCTGATCCAGCAGACAAATTTTTGTTCAGCGAGTCTGTTTAAAGGCCTCGGCCCCTAGCTGGCTCATACATCCTCCTTTTGCCATACAGCGCATGACGCAGATAGGAGTGAACTGCACTGAGACATGATAATCATTCAAACAGCTCTTCAAGGTGCACAGATAAAGCTCATGAAAAGTGTGCAAGCTAAAACGGGTGAAACTTGGCTGGGAAAAGGCTAGATAAGGACAGCCTTTTTGAGGATAATTTGGTTAACTCACTGTCTCAAGCTCGGGAAATAGTTCCCATGATGCTTCATTGTGGTCTGAATCGAACACAAAGCTTCTTCAGTAGCGATGGGAAAACTATTATCTTACTATGAATTGGCTGTTAAATCAAATTATTTAAAAAAAATAACATTTCTGGACAGTTGTTCTGTACATCAATTAGTATGTTTCATAGCTGGCTAATGACTTGCTGAAGGCGACTTGAGTTCTTGTTGTTCTACACCTCTTGTGTTAAAGTCCAGTCACAGTGTGTGAAAAGTGGAGCGATGAAGGCGCTCGGTATTGAATATGTCTTCGTAGCTCATGTATGATCGATGTGGAAACAGATACTTTGTATCTGTGGTTCTCCTTGGTTTAATTGCTGTACACAGCATGTTGTCTCATCTTCATTATGTTTCTGTATGATCTGAGTAGTGTAGCAGAAGGAGCTTGAGTTTCATCTGACTGCATCTAATGTTGTGAAACATGGCCATTATACCCAGGCCTCCATTCTCCACACAGACACTCCACTCAAAAATACAGCTTGTGAAGAAAGTTTAAAGGAAAGTCCTAGCGGCAGACATGAACAGAAAAAGTAGTTTGTGAATGAAATCCTAAATCAGAATATGGTTCTGGTTCAAATTGTAAAATAAGAAATACACTACATGAAATATGGTAAGGTATTCTTACACACTTTCAATCTGAGCGAAAGACTTCATCAGCAGCACTCTATACCTCAATCTGTTGCCAACTGAATATTACTAAAAGTAGAGACAAATGAAGTAAATGACACAATTTCAACCAGTGAACCAGTAGGCAATGATACTTAGCTTACCTTGGCACAATCTATTGTAATACACTTATCTTTGTTTCTGCTTATTTCAACCTGTGCTTTTCCTGCCTTCCCAAGAGACTGCCAGTAAAAAATGTTGCACCAATGAGCTCCTACAGCCGGACATCAGCTGTCTCATGACTCAAGATGGAGAGCAACACAGCAAAGAGTCCATTATTTGCAGCACACACATTTTGTAAACGGTGTTTTTTTTCTGTAAGGTACCTGCTGAACCTCAAAACCTGAGGCTGTATTCACACATACACAAATATGTCCCAAGATTTTTAGAGTGAGCTGCATGTGTGAATGCAACTTTCAGAATTTCTCCCCCTGACATATAACCAGGGTCCGAAATTAACTTTTTGACTCACCAGCCAAGGTGGCAGGTAGATGAAAAAATTCACCGGCCAAACATATTTTTTTTACCGGCCAAAATAACAAATTTTGTTTTTGTGTCCTATACACATCTGTTACAGTACATTTAATTGAGAAGGCATATGTTTTGTTTAATCAATAATACATTTAAGTCACAGATTCGATCGATTCGATGTCATCTGATCAGGAAATTGAGAAATTGAAAAAGTATATATTTGCTGGCCTTTATTTTCTTCTTAATGTATTATTTGTAGGCAGTAGTTCCCAGACTCCCTCCCCCCCCCCACCTCCTGCTCCCCTCTGAACCGCCCCTGCATTACAACATTACAGACTAAAAATAAAACACGTGCGCGCGTGCGTGCTGCAATGCAATGTATGTTGGTGTGTCTCAGCGTGCCCCGTGATGCTCACAGACAGTCATGACAGCAGAGAGAGGAGCAGGGAAGTAGCTGCAGCTAGGCTACATCAAACGTGCTGAATACTTATAGCATAGTTTTTTATGACTTTTTGATAAAACATTTACCCGCCCTGTGGCGGATAGCCCTCTGAAAAGTACTCGCCAAACGGAAAATCTACCCGCATTTGGCAGGTGTTAATTCCGGACCCTGCATATAACCCAAACGTTTTCCTGTCAACTTCTGTATAACATTTCTGCATTAAATCAAGGTTAGCCGATGAGTGAACGTGGCAGGTAAAAGTCAGGTATAGTCAAGCAGACTAGCAGGAGGGGAGATGATGTTTATATCATCTGACCAGTGAGCTACTGTACCAGTGGGATCGTCATGTACGTAATCAAGCTGCTTAATGCTCTTCTCGCCAAAATGTATTTTTCCCCGATCTTTATTTGATACTGTGGAAACATCAAAGAACATATAAACTTGTCTTTATAGTGTGAGACTCACTTCAAGGAACAATCTCTGTTTTTTTTATTATTTTATATCAACATGTCCTGCTTTCTGAGAACAGAAAATTGGTACTCTAAACATATATATATTTTTATTATTGTTTGTGGAGAAGTTTACCAAAATGTACTTAAGGTATCAAATAAATTTTGTATTTTGGAGAACAAAAGCAGTTGAAAGACAACCACCCTCCCATCAAATTCCAAAGACTTGTACTACTTGTAGACTCTTCCTATCAGTGGTCCACTTCAAATACAACATTCTCATCTGCTTTGCTAAAGTGTGTATCTAGTCTCATTCACAGCAGAAGGTGATTTGCATAGACTTCAGGGGTGCTAACACAGCTGTACGCACACACTGTTCAGTTCCACACCAGGCTCAAGTGTAAACATAACCAAAGCTGGGCAGATTACACTGAATTCATTTCATGCTTGTATTCTGAAATATTGACTCGTACAGCCGTGGCTTGTAGATTCCTTTATTTTATTTGTGCTTGACACTCGCCTCAGTTTTTTTCCCTTCTATTGTTGTGATAATGGAAGGGAGAAAGGGAGGAGGGGAGGGAGGAAGAGGGTCCAGAGGATTGGAGGAGAGGAGGTATATAAAAAAGGGATGAGGGAGGGACAGAGGGAGAAAGTGACAGGTGGGGGATGTTAGTAAGAAAGCAGTGCAAATGGAGGAAGAGAAAGGAGGGGTGGATAAAGGGATAAATGCGGTCCAGCTCATTAATGCTGACGGGCGGCTTTGTAATGTATTGTCCTTCGGTCGCCTGGTTACACAACCAACAATGCACAATGCGTAACGCGTCTATGAAATCGGGTTTTGCGGATCAATGATGCAAGTCAGTGCAGGCTGGCCATAAGGGTCCATCAGGACTGAAACTCCGATAGGGCTGCAGCTGATATGTTTTGCCTTCAGTGTTGACTCAATAATTGGAGACAACAAAGGGATTTCAGTAAGTGACAGGATACACTTCACTTTGGAGCACTGGCTTTATACATAAATAAAATCCTGTTTGTTTGATGGTGGGAGTACATGAAAATCTCAGAAATCCCAGTCCATTTATAGTAGATCAACAAAAGAAAATATCAGCATCCACTCTGATGTCTATTGTTACATTTATTGTTGCTTTACACTTCTATGGACCAAAACATTAACAGAGATTCAATGATATGAGCAAAACAGCACATTTTACATATTTAGATGAAACCCTTACCTTTTCAGGAAATTAAACTTCTCGACATTTAAGAGGACACACTTGAGCTCTCACTTCTCTTATATCTGACAGCTGTCGTTATTACATTGTCAGTCTTTAAATCAATTATAGTCTTTACTCTGATTCTTTGTCAGTATGATTATCAGATCAAAGACGTTAGATTTATTTAATTCTTGAAATGTAATGTCTGACTTCAGAGAGATTAATAGAATACTTGACTAAATGCCCTGATCATGGAAATGTATCATCAGTAGATGGTTTGTCAATCAGCTATGTATGGTGGACTTAACCATTACCATCTGTGATAATTGAATTTATTCATTTTACATACTATATTAATGCCTGATTGAAATTCTGGTCAGATGGCAGAGTGAGGCTAATGCTACACATGGGGACTGTTTAACTGCCTTGCTCAGGGGCACCTGTGCAATACTCGGGAAGTAATCTGTCACCTCTCCAGCTACTAGACCAACTTCCATATTTTTGGTCCGCACCGGTTCCCAACCCAAGTCACTACAGACCGAGCTACTTAGGCGTCCTTTAAACACATTAACCTTCAGAGTTCATGTTTTGTACACACTGTTCAGTAGTGTTAAATATTATCATCATTCATACAGAGTGGACCTAATGGACTGTAAACACATGAAATGTTGGCACAAATAGTCCACATTAGCCCAATAACCGCATTTTTTTTTTCAGAACACTCAGACATTGAGATGTTTTGGGTTCATATAACACGTTACCTTGTAAAAAGTATGTCAGCTGATACATTTTAGCCTGAAAAAATATTTCTGCTAACTGTAAAATATATGCCTGCCCTTTTTCACTACACTATTCAGGGCTTACTATATTAAGCTTGATCCAAGAGTCATTCTTCAATAATTTGAAGCTCCTATGTTGACAGTTGAAAAATTAACTGGCCTACTTTCCAATTCTTCCCACTCCCAATTTTACTCATTATTCTATTTTTTAGCCTTGTGAACATAAAGTATAAAGGTGCATGATCAGCTGGCAAAAAGTCTCAACCAGGCATGTTGTAAAGCTTCAGAGCTGCTGACTACTGTACTGGATTCACTACAGATTTAATGGCTGCCAAATATGAGACTGGGCTAATCAATGTGTGTGTGGACGGCGGTCCTGAGATATTTGTGCTAAACGCTGGATATTACAAGCTATGCTGAAGATGATAATGCAAGACTCCAAAGAAACGAAAGAAGAAACAATCCTAACTTAATTCTGCTTATAGGTAGACATTAATGAAGGACAATATTGCAGGGAAATATCGATAGGGCTAAAATCTAAGCAAGTCTCTCTCTTTCTTTTTTTTGTAGAGCTTGGGCGACTCATTCATTATTCAGCTATGATGTGTACAACAGACCACTGGTCATTATAGCAAAATAAAAATAGGATGATGGAAGGTGCTAATACAACAGCATTTATCAATCAGCTATGTAAGAAAAAGTTGAGCAAAATAAGGATTTGGAAAATATTTCATGTCTTTAGTTATATTACGATTTGATTTGTTTGCTACAACTGGTCAACTTCTCTGACATCCAGCTTTTTTGGCTTTAAGACAGAACGCTGAAAATAGACATGACAAGTGGAGATTTAGAGTTAGGGGTGATATGCAACAAATATTGTCTGGATCAGGAGTTAACCCTGCAAACATTGCACTTGGGGCAATAGCCTCTGTTCATGAGACACGTCTGCTCTACCAACCAAGCCAAACCAGTGTATTCTTTGAACCCTTTTTCTCTTTCTTCCATTGTTTACTTTTTAACATTATTGATTGTACTTTTTGTAGGTTGATATAATTGATCTAGGTCCTCCTCAGACTCTGATTAGAACTGTGTTTGTTGCAGAGGCTTGTTATTTACAACAGCTTTGCTACTAAAAAATAAGTGCTTTAAGAATCAAGTATTTAACAAGCTTTGTCATAGAGAAACACAGTGATCTGCTTAACGTGCACCCACTGTCACAATTAAAGTTCCCATGAAACAGAACTTAGGCCGTGTTCACACTTGACTTCTTTTTTCAACTGCCAGCGCCTTTTTTACATACAAGCCTATGGAAAAATGAAAAAGTATGACGCCTTTTTAAAAAGCGCTGCGCCCGACGCCTTTTTCAGTTTTTTTCAGAAAAGCGCTGGGTGACGTCAAGCGCCTTTCTGACAGCTGACCAATCAGGACGACTAGTAACCTACGTCCCTAGTTACCGGTGCCCAACAACAGCAAACTTCCACCAGATATGTGTGCATTGCGTGTCCGCTCCGGTCTGTTATGGGTCCGTGCATCCTCATCTGTCAACACCCACCGGCTGTGTTCTCAGTCCGCAGCACGGAGAGCACAGCCGGACAGATGGAGTACAGAGACAAAGGAAATTCTGTGGTAATTTAACAGATTCACTCGCGACAGCACGAGATAATACGATGTTCGTGGTATAAAACTCAATAAAAACCTTATAAACACATAAACAAATACACAAACGGTGGTTTTTCTGAACCGTCAAAACGGAGGGTGTTATTCTGAAAATAAACCGGATGTTTTAATGTTGTATCGGTGTCTGACTTCCCGTCCCTTGTTCTTGTGCTTGTTCTTTTTTGTGCTAAATTGATGCGTTGTGTTCCGGCGCGGTTGCACTGCAGACTAGATCCTGTTGTTAAGGTTACAGAACACTGACACATAAGCGCTCAAAAGGCTCTGAAAGCAGCGCTTTTTTCTGAAAAAAGAAGTCAAGTGTGAACACGGCCTTAGGGAGTATCTAACTGCCATGTCTTGATGTATTTTCATCTGAAACAATATAGAACCAATCAAAAGATAGAAGTCAGGACATAACTTGGGAATGAATTTGGTTAAATCGTTAGCTTTGAGCTTTTTAATTGGTCGGAAAATGTGTTAATGCCCCTGTGTAGAATGAGTCATCAGACATTTCTAACGTTTCACAGGGAGAGAAAATAAGGTTATTTTATGTAAAAATACTAAGGTAATTCTCTACTGAAATATATTTGGAATATAAAATGAACATTTACCACAGCACTGCTGGAGTAAAACCAGGAAAATGTATTTTTCATTTCATAGGGACTTTATATAAGATGGCTATGCCCAGTAAAGGAATGATTCCCTCAGGGGACAATCTGAAGCTCAAAATCCTTTGCCATTGTTAAGCTAAAATGCAGGATTGTGGGCACTCTGTAAGCTTCACTAACAATTGTAAAATGCTCATCACAGCAGTTGAACTACCACATGCCGTTGGTTCTAACCACTATTTTACTTCCATGCCCTATGTTGATGCAAAAATACAATTATCAGTAAAGTCCTTTGCTGTTAATTTCACTTTTGTTTGACATCTTCCTTCCACTCACAATGCAGCAGAAATCCACATTTCCTGACTTTAATCCACAGTTTGAGTCCAAATACCCTTGATGCTAGGTTTCCAGCTGTGCGACTTGATTTTTACTTATCCCCTTCTTCCTGGTTAGCACTCTTTGGTTCCATGCCTCCAAAGATGTCTTTGACAAGTAGCTGCAAGAATCCTCATTTTCTATCATTTTTTTAAGTAGCCAGATTTCAGCTGTTTGTTCATTTCTCCTTGCAATTACTAATTCAAGTCTTTACAAAATGAATGTTGTTTTTGTAGTTTTCTGCAGACTACTTTGCATACTGAACACAATATTGCTGCTCATTTATCATTGATGTTTGTGAATGTACATGCTGGCCTGGTAGGAATAGACCGGTAAAAACAGCAGCATTATGCTACTTGTGCTTTAAAGTAAAAGACTAATGTGACTCCTCCTGTCTATGGCACACTGGCTGGTGCAGCAGTTAATTTCTAGTGGCAGCCAAAGAGTATCATACCTTTGTCCTGTGGATACCAGGTGTTATAGTGTCACATCGGACAACAAGAGGAAGGACAGATTTCATTAACCTGTTCAGTTTACTTTGACCAGATTTTTTTTGTATGGAAGAGAGGAGACAATCAGAAGTTGAGCAGGGCAGGTGGATGAGGGGAACTAGACCAGTAAATCAAACATCCAGAATAGAAAACAGGATAATGGCAGGACAAACACACACACACACACACACACACACACACACACACACACACACACACACACACACACACACACACACACACACACACACACACACACACACACACACACACACACACACACACACACACACACACACACACGTCTGTGTGCCTTCACACTTCACTGACTGGTTGATGGTAAGAAACTTCTCCCAGATGCATTCTGTGTTTCAGATGCACTCTGTCCAAAGACCTCCACCTCCCAAAGGAACCAAAAACCAAAGACACACACACACTGCATATGAAAATAGGCCAGAGCAGGCTATTGGTCCATGTTGTGTGTGTTTAGTCTGGCTGTCTGCTTACTGTCGCTCTAAACAGTGTCTCGCTTTAGTCAGCCAAATTCTGTCTGACCACATGTAGGAGCATGCCCTTTTGTCTATCTGCCCTCTCATACTTTCTCTATCATATCAGACACACTGTTACTGTGTGTGTTTGGTCCCAAGTACTCATTCTAATACTGTGACTGTTCTTATTACAACAGACACATGCTTGAACTGTCGACTGTTTTAAGATTCTGGGATTTAATTAGCTGCACTCTGTCCTAAATACTGATGTTCCAATAGGGATTTCTCCTTGCATGTCCTAGTCCCTGATGAGCCTCATTTCATACAATACTTATCAAATTATTATATAAAAATATGCCACACTACGTTTGTGTAGAGTAAACATTTTGCTTGAGTGTGTACTCTGTTTACCTATTACCTGTGCTCCATTCAAAAGGACTGCAATTCTGCTTCATAACCGTCAGTACACCCATGTTTACAGTACTCTTCTTACCTCCGTGCTGTGAATTTGCATGTTTTTGCAATTCTTATTATTCCTATCTCTACTCTTAACACAATGAAGATTAATTTTTAACCATTCTTCGAACAAATTCTCAGATGGATCACCTCTATTATAATAGAACAAAATTATGGTTAAGGCCCATCCATCATTATGTTCAAGAGTCGAAGATGACTTCTATTAATGCCTTTTTCGTCGTACCAACATTTCAGAACTGAAGGCTATTACAAGTAGAAAAAGACAAAACAAAGAATCTGCTGGAATAATAAGATAAGGAATTTAATAAATGTATCAACCCATCATTCAAACACTTATACATTTTATAGACAACAAGGTGCCTTGTTTGTGCTTATTACTTATTTAATTCTTTTTTTAAGCAATCATCAATGGAATATCTGTCCAGACACAATTTTGATTACTCACAGCTCTCAATGAAAAAACATTTTGCTGTCAGGACCACAACAATCTTTTGAATTGGTCCTTTTCAGTAAGAAATTTAAAAAGTATTTCCCAACCTCTGGGTCCCAACCCCACATGGGGTGGCATGGAACTTCAAATGGATTAACCTGCAATTTTTTATTTATTGATCAATATTATTGATTAATATATATTGGCTGTAGCCAATGCCAAAACAAGTAACTTGCAGAGTCTCTGTCATCCATTGTGCAAAAATGTCCTTCCAGCCTTTCTTCCTTGTTCTACAATAATACACATGAAAAAGCCTAAATGTAAAAAAAAGTCTAAAATGAATGTTTACTTGCAGTAGAAAAACATGATTGAAGACAAATTATTTTGAGCAAAAAGGATTTACGGGGTCACCAGAGTTTGGTGAAGTCAAAGTGGGGTCACGAGCAAAAAAAGGTTTGGAACCACTGAATTAAATAAACATGTTGCAGGTATCTGCAAGGAAATCATTAAAAAAAAAGCTCCTGGCAGGACAAATTCATAGAGAACATTATAACAGCTTATTGTGTCTTTATCCTAAAGCATAATGTCTTCGGAGCATTGATTTTCAGTAAAAAGGTTGTTTCTTATTAAACCCTATCTCCAGATGCATCATGTGCTAATTGGCCGTTTGCACCGAGCCGTGCCGCTGAGAGGCAAAGTGCCGCCTGAATAGAAAGCAGCAGGCTGCAGCCTCGGGGGACAGGGCTGAGGGCACAATATTGTGATTTTGTTTCCCAAAAAAAAAAAAAGAGTTTCAGTTGTTTGTTTACCAAGGCTTGGCATTGCAATTTTGAAATCACTGTAGGTGACAGCTTTTCAATAAAGTTTTCTTCAAGCTGTGACACTCAGATCAAGCCTGCACTATTCATACTTTCAGCACTGTTGCCCTGTAATAACAGAAGTAATAGGTGTGTTTGTTTGTTTCCTCCACGTCTTTTGGCTGACTCATCTGTCTGCATGTAGAGACTTGTTTATCTGGTTACCTTGTTCTCCTCTACAGATTCATTCATCTGCTGGAAGAGTACTATTCAGGACCAGTCTTTAAGTCTGCTCACAGTATTATAATTATCACTTTGGTGTATGTTGCCTTAAAGTGTTCAAACCAATTGTGAATGGTAACAGAATGATTCACACAACCTTTTGGCGTTGCAGAGGCAGGACATTTACACAATTAGCGGGGGCTCCACATTGGGCTCTGGTGTCCTACAGTGATCCTGTAACGCCCCTGTAACGCCTCTGTTACTATCCCGATGTCGAGGCAGAGGTGGGACAGCTTTGTTTCCGCCATAAATGGGAAATGGTTAAAAGACTTGAGCATGTAAAGTGATTTTCTAACCACTACAATCTCTTTTTTTACACTACTGGTCACACCTACCATTTTTTTTAAAGCTCCAGTACTTTTGGATTCCAGCAAACATAGATGATTGTTCCGTTTTAAAACATGTGGTATCAAAACATATAAACGCACTCTTAATACCTAGTGTTTCATCTAAAGAGAGTGATGCACCTTATATGGTGGAGGATTTAAAAATGAAAGATCAAAGTCGTGCTGTATTCAGGTGGATTCAGGCTGATAGTGCATAGCTGAAGAACAAAACTGTCTGGCTGGCATAGAGAAGGAAAGCAAAGAGTCTGACGGAAAAGTAGTTAGGCAGAATGACACTCTTGTCGTTGTTTAGATTGTCCCTGTAACATTTGGTTTTAAATTCTGAAGCTAAAGGTCACAGAGAGTTAAGGATTTCATTTTTGGATGGTGAAGCTATGTACCCTACCTTTTACTTTAATTCTAATTGTTTTCTGGCCACACACTCTTTTAGCATTATGATCTTATCCACTAGATAATTTCCATTTTGTCAGCCCTGTCACAAGTTTATAAATCATGCTACGTTTCCTCGCTGTGGCATGCCTAGCACTTGGAAAATTAAAGTTGTTTTGTAGTCTAGACATCTGGGCTGTACTTCGACCAACACACACACATGTTGTGTGTCAGTGGACATATTTATCTGACTCATGTGTTCAGAGGTTTAGTCAGAGAGGACCAGAGTCAGCTGGCTGTTATTTAGCGGTCTACTGTTGTCCAATCTGCCCCCCCCCCCCCCCCCCCCCCCCCCCCACACACACCTTTTTTTTATGAAACACCAACATGGCACACAACTACGCGCACACACACACACACACCCTGATGCACACACAGTTGTTGTTGTTGTTGTTGTTTTTCCACTGAAATGATTTCCCCCACCCTGAGTTTGTCTGGTATTCACCTCCAGACAATTCCTGAAATTCCAGGAGCGACTAAGCTTCCCTGTTATAACAAAACTCAGATAAAGGTACAACATTCTCAGACTGGTACTGTATTTTTTCAGAGAAATGTACTGGCAACTTGTACTGGCTTGATTTGTTGTATTTAAATCCCCACTAACCACTGTGAAGTTGTTGCACCACAGGGCAGATTTGCACTGATGTACCTCTCATACTGTTAATACCATCTGCCTGTGTGTGTCGATGTCAGACACTCTCAGTGCTTAACTCCCCTGAATGTGGCCTGCCCTGTTAATTATTCAAAGATCTTGTCGTAGTAGGTGTGTGTTGCTTTAACCTGGCCAGCCGTGCATGATGTGTGTCTGAGCTGCATAATGATACCAGACTCTCGACTGTCTGTCTGCCCGGTGGTTGGGGGCAAGGACACGTAGGAGCACCTCGAGACAGAAAGAGAGAGAGGGTGACCTGGTTTATTCATAGCACTCCATAACACCATTACTAATGGTTTCAAGCCTAAGGGATTTCCAACAGACTTTCTTACATTAAGCACATGCCTGACTATGTGAGTGTCTGGCCTGGCTGTTTCCTAGTGTTAAATGGTGATTAGAGATGGTCTGACCTGTGGCCCTTTGCACCTTTTTAAAAACAAAGAAATATAGCCATAATAAAAACTAACTCTCTTAATGTCTCTGAATGATTTCCATAAAATAAAAAAACAAACAGACAAATAATTCTAGTTTACACTTTCAGCCTAAAACTCCAACTTCACTCCACTTCCAAATCAACAAATAGCCTGAAGGCAAATCCATACATAAAGGGGTGAGGGTTTTTCTTAGCTGACTAGTGGTTCACTTTAATCATGCAGACTGATATTTTCTGAGAGTTGAAATTGTTCCACTCTCATATTTCTGTTGTTTCTTTCAGCTAGTTGAGTTTGGTCATCTTTTTTCAACACAGTCCTCAGTATTTCACTCAAACCTTCCCCCCTGGATAGACATCTTCTGGGTCCTCTCTGTACCTGCCAGACGGAGTAAGATACTGTGATGCTGTTGCCCTTTCCTCATGTATAGCTCTTAGACATATTCTGTTACAGTGGAAGGCCCTTATCTGCCACATAACTCATCTTTGCCATCTGTTTTAATTTCTTTTCTGTTACTAGAATAGATAAGGTACTCTTTAAGAGGGTCATTTGCCAGTTTTTACAAAAGATGGCAGCCTATTATTACTTATGTAAATAATCTTCTACTCCAGCTGTACTCCAGATGTTTGCGATTGTGTATGTGTGTGTGTCTCTCTCTCTCTCTCTCATATGCACATAGTGCCAGCAACTAAGTAAACATTCAGAGGAAAATTAATCAGTAAGTTACAGTTAGTGCACACAAGTATGAGAAGAGTGATGAAATGTCTCATATTCTGGGTAAAACTCCTTCCCAAGTACCTGAACTACACAGACACACACACACACTCCAGTGTTTCCCTTTTTTTTTTTTTTTATACAGATTTATTTTTGGGCTTTTTGTGCCTTTATTGTAGGGATAAGATAGTGGATAGAGTCAGAAATAAGTCATTTAAGGATACCTTTCCGATAGAAAAGGACATCTGTCATTAAAAGTAACACATGAACACCAAGATTCCTTCAAGTGTTTGTGTCGTTGTGTCGCCATGTTGGCTTGCCCCCACCCCCCAATGCTGTAAACCTAGGGGAAACACTGCACTCACACAGACACAGACACACACAAATACAGACACACACACACACACACACACACACACACACACACACACACACACACACACAGGAAGGATTTTAGTGGATTTAAGAATCCTGAAAGAGATTGGTGTGTTGGACCTTAATAAAAAGGAACCAAGTACTGTAAGATTTCTAAACAAAGGATTGATTTGAAAGTGACATAAATGTAACATAGTAATGTCGTTGATGTTGGTATAATTTAGAAAAGGTTTGGTCTTAACATGAAAGTGTATGAAGACATAATTGACAGTGGAAAGTGTAAGTCAAGCCTCAGTTGTAACATCTCCATCTTTCTCCCTCCAGCTCTCCAGTGTTACTGTGACCGCTGCAGTGCCAACTCCAGCTGCACAACGGATGGCGTCTGCTACGTCGCCATCCGCAAGTCAGGTAGCCGGCTGACCATCGAGCGGCGCCAATGTGTACACGAGACTGAGCTGATCCCGCGAGACCGGCCCTTCTTCTGTGCCCCGTCTGTCAAACATGACGAGGGCATTTACCCCATGTGCTGTACCGAGGACTACTGCAACAAAGAGCCCGACTTTGAAATCATCCCTGGTAAAAACACACACACTCACACACACACTCTAGTGAGGACCTGATATTATCTGAACTGTCACAAAGCAAGGGATCGACATACTGTACCTTTACAAAAATATTTTAATATAAAGCTTGTATTCATATCAGGGTGTTTTTGCCTCTAGATTTATTTAGTTTTTGCACCAAACAACTTTAGTCTGCTCAATTTATCCACGCACCCGCACAGACACAAACAATAGGACTTCCATTATTTATAGGAGTTCAGCCCAGCATCAGCAGCAAGCGGCTTTACGTTAACATTATTAATAGTATCTACAAGAGGGGTGTAGGGACAGTGGACCCTCTCTCTCTCTCTCTCTCTCTCTCTCTCTTTCTCAGTAAATGAAAAATTTAATAAAAGTAAGTTGGAAATATACTTGGGTGGCCAGCCCATGTATTGTGTATGTGTGGGAAACACTGCACATCATGCTATCTGACAAACAGATGTCTCATTCATGTCGTGAACGCTACCTTGTAGTCATGAAGTTAGACGCGGTGATTTAAACTGTCACTTTTATTCACTTCTAGAAGCTGAGAAAAAAAGCTGTCTCCTCTCTTTCTTCTTTTTTTTTTCTTTGTGTCAACCCTCCAAATACTGTTTACTGAAGATATCACTGCGATTAATAGGAGTTGTGTGTGTAGGAGAATGTATTGTAATCCCC
The DNA here is from genome assembly GCF_963584025.1 of Labrus mixtus. NCBI lineage: Eukaryota > Metazoa > Chordata > Actinopteri > Labriformes > Labridae > Labrus > Labrus mixtus. Next base: position 9,601,486 of record NC_083630.1, read on the forward strand.
TTTAGAGAAGAACTGATTCCTCTAGAAATACCTCTAGTCTTCAGAAGAGACCTCTGACACACTTCTGAAGGAGGTTTCTTCAGATAAACTGCAGAGCCCCCCCCCCCCCCCCCCCCCCCCCCCCGAAGTGTCTTTAAAGTGTTAGAAAGCTTAGTTACACTCAGTTTGTAGAGGATTTTCTGTCACTTTTATAACAGTGGACAACAGCTTTTCAATACTTAATCAACATATAAAAGTCTCCTTAAGTCATCAAACTTCAAACGACGGCACCTTGCTAGAATGTTAAAGTAGACTTTCTAGAGAATATTAATACATGCATGGTAGCATGCAGTAGGACAGCCAATATGATGATTTGAATATAAAGTAGTTTTCTAGTTTTGGTGAATTTATAGTTGGATTTAGATTATGTGGGTTATAAATTAAATGAGCCAAAAAAAACCATGTTATAGTATGTCATGATGCAGCTTCATAAACCTTTCACCTGCCTGCAAGTTTGTGAGAGTGCCTTTTTTTTTTTTTTGTACGCCATCAGCATCATGCAATGTTGAGAATTGCACACAAAAACATTTAAATAAAGAGTTGTGAGAATGGCACAGAATTAATAAGTGACCTATTACACACTGTGCACGTTTCATTACTTCAAAACCAATTTGTTTCTCGTCAGTTATTAATTCCAGTATGTGACAGGCTTTGTTGTGAGACAGACTTTTTTTTTTTTTACTCCTCCCTTTAATTGAATTGGCTTTTTTAATTGCATTTTGTAATATCCTAACTTTTAGATCCCTGAAGTGAAGCTCTCCCTCTCTGTCTTTGCACAAAACAAACATCAGAGTCCAAATACAGATTTGAATTGGCATTTTATGAGACAGTCATTTTTAATTAAGTTTGCATTTTACAGAAAACCAGGCCTGAGCCACAGATATTAACTGTATATGTTTGGCCTAATAAGACCAACCAACACTGAATATATTGTTTTTAAATGTTCATCATGCTGACAAATCAGTTCAGTGCCTTTCTGTCTGTGTGCTGCCCCCGGTCTAGAAGAGAACACTGCCTCCTCTCTCACAATCTTAGAGACTGTTGTTCTGTTCACATTTTATCTTTGAGTCTCTGTTACGTCCCCCTCTTCACGGGTCTTCTCAACTGGCCTTGCTGCCATTATAACCAGTGATGGAACATCACTGAGCAGCTCTTTTGCTAAAGCCTTGAAAGTCTTTATCTCATTCTTCTCTCAAAATCTCTTTAAAACCAGATGTTATGGTGCAAAACAACTAGCAAATAAAGTATAAAAACATTCTCTGACTGTGGGGCTGATGAGAGTCTGTGGGGGGTAGGGGATTTGTACATCTTTTATTAAAAAAAATACAAAATTCAGAGACTCCCATATAAGAGACTCCCAGCATACCACAAGAGGAATCCCACGTACCACCAGTGGAACGTACACCACAGTTTGAGAATGAGTGCTCTAGACGACCCCAAACCCACTTCTTTAAACAATGTGCTGCCCCATTAGATAATTTACTGAAACATGATTCATGATTCTATGCCCCACTTTAAACAAATCTGTTGATAGCATAATAACTTTAGCATCAGAGCCATTTGTTTAGAGTGGACCTTTTAATTTAAGCAATGGAGAAAAAAACACCATCGATCTGCAAAATCAATTTCTAATACCATCACTTGATACCACTATTTACCGTCTCCAGTTCCTCTCCAGCAGTTTACATTTACGTAATGGAGACATTTGTTTGAGTGCCAAGAAGGCATTTCTTTGATGAATACTGCAGATGAAGCGAGCAAGGTTACAGACTCTAAGCTCGAAAAAGGAGGATAGATAACACACAGAGTCACCGTCAGCCTCAGTGGAATAGCTTTTACATCGTAGCACACTCGGTTATTTGATTTTTTTTTAAAGGTGACAAATAAATATACAAATATTAATGTCCTTGCGTCTATCTTTATAGATACAGACACAGCAGCATGGCGGCTGGCAGGCATTTGGAGCAAGTCATTTAAAGGCTATGCTGACATCGTGTTTACATCAATTTACATAACAGTGTAGTTGGTGACACGTGTACACTTGTGATTTTCTTTCATCCGCCTGCCTTCATCCATCACACAGACAGTAATGAACTAGTCAGTTAAGCTTTACTCACCTCTTAAAGAAAATTGATGTTCAACCCCCCCCAAACCCCACCGCTTGCTGTTCATGATAATGTGGGAGACCGTTTATTTTGTGTATCAATCCAAGCTGATCAACATTACCTCTGATTAAGATTTGATGGCAGAGTACTTGTATATAAAGAGGGTTTTGTAAACAACATTTGTCCTGTCATCCTCAGTTATTCCTAAAGTCAGTCAGGACGAGAACATATCCCAGCATGCAATGGGTCAAAGGCAAATAATTACTCAGACTAAGACAGTTGTAAATATGGATGATTCAAGTTTTCTAGGTCATCTGTCACTTCTGTGTTCAGACTGTTTCTTTTATCTTCATTCACTTTGCTACACAGTAGAACACATTGCCTACACACTGCCTCTTTGGACCATGTGGCTGAGTGTGTGTGTGTGTGTGCGTGCGTGCGTGTGTGTGTGTGTATGCTAGAGGCCAAATCTCCCATCACTCGGGCAGATGGAATGTGCCCCCGCACCACTTGGCCTGTTAGCGTCCTGGCTGGAGTCTAGCACTTTAGACTGCCACGTGCCAGGCCATCAGTATGTTCAAAGTTAACCTTTCAATCAGTGCGTGGCCTCACTTGATCTTTCTCATTTTGATCATGTCGTTTCTGACATTCTAATTTTGGAGCTAGGCTTAAGTAAATACGCAAAGGCCACTGTCATATTTTCTAACCGTCTTTGTGTGTCTCTCCTTTTTTGTCCCCCAGTCCCCACTGCTAAGACTCCTCCTCTGGGCCCTGTGGCCCTCGCAGCAGTCATCGCCGGCCCTGTGTGTTTGCTCTGCCTGTTGCTGGTCTTGGCGTTTTATGTTTGCCACAGCCACAGAGGTCTCGGGGCGGGAGGTGCCGGGGCCCATCATCACCACCATCATCGGGTGCCCAACGAAGAGGACCCCTCCATGGACCACCCCTTCATCACTGTGGGAACAACACTGAAGGACCTCATCTATGACATGACCACCTCAGGCTCAGGATCAGGTACGGTGTTTAATAACCCCACAGTTGCGTAAGAGGGCCCAGGTGTGATTGCTTTTACCTCGTTTCATTCATGAGATGTTGCCGTTCGCATTTAAAGGTCAAACTGTATTTGTACTTCTCAGCTCAGCAGTGATTACAGTCTCAGCTACAGATCAGCTCAAGGAAATTACAAGTTTGCGCAGTACAAAAACTGTCGGCTTCACAGAGCTGTGATTGGCATTAAATCATGTCTACCAGAGTGCAGCAGTCCTCTAAGGTACTCTTGCCTCCTAGTGTCCTTGACCCTCCTTAGAATAAACAGATGGGTGCAAAATATTCCGTCTGCTTCTCAGTAGCTGTGTTCAAATGGAGTCTTATATTCTGAATGTTACTTTTTTAAATACAAAAACACAAGGAAACCCATCTAATTAGAATAAGCGGTCCCAAACAGATGTAAATATTTACTGAACAGTTGTTAGATATCCATCTTTATGGAGCGGATCAAACATGTTCCTGTTACTGCTGAATAGGCCAGTGGGGGGAACTTGCTGGAGAAGACGATAGACATCAATCGACATGCTTTAAATGAGATGAGGGAAACGGTGAGCCTGCAATGACAGCTACCTTTGCTCATACAGAAATGTACTGAGAGTTAAATGTTATTAATGTTCTCTAAGTGTTTATCTGGATGCACAAACCAGTTTTAATTTTGACAGCTATTTTAGATTGAGTCGTAGTCTTAGGAGAAAATGCTTATAAGTCCCCCCACACACCTTTATTGTTGTAATCTAGTTCTAGTCTACGTCAACTCATAAACATTTGAATCTGCTTTGAGTGGATACAAAGTCATTACATTCAAGTTATTACCTTTGGTGAAATGTTCACTCTTTAAACCCATGTAATAAGCCTGACAGGTATCAGAGATTGGTATCAGGGTTGTATCTAAACTCAAGACATGAAAAACCTTAAACATTTGATGTAGTGCAACATATAAATGCAGATAGCTGATAATAATAAAACACTTACACAGAACATATTACTGCACAGTCATTACTTTAAGTATTTGAACATCATACTAGACAATACTGATATACTCTGAATTCAGGAGGTCTACTTGTCGTACTCTCACAGTTTGTAAACAATACTTTCATTACTAACCCTGTCAGACCCTGTCAGACATTTTAGCACAAAAGATTTAACCATTAAAAGTTTTTTAATGCATTTCTTTAAAAAGGGAAGTCTTATCCTTTTAAGGTTACAGATATTGGGATACTATATAGACATAACAAAGTCACTGCTTTGTCAGGCTATCATTAGCTTGTTAATGCTCGTTCAACGTTGTAGTGTCAGTTTATGACTGTCGTTCTGCCTCACCAACACACACACGTACTCCTGCTCTTTGCCTGGCGGTGAAGACACACCTTTCTACTGCTTGCATGACTTTACAGGTCGATAAGATCCACCGGGGGGGGGGGGGGGGAATCATATTTTCCATGATGATTTCCCATATTCATCAAATCTAATGTTGATGAAATTTACACTGGTAAAAAAAAACATAAAACCATGAGTTGGTATAAGTCAAACAAAACCCATATGAAGTATTTTAAGATTAATCAACATCGACTTTAATTTAAACATTTCTGGTGTTGCTCTATAAATGTCTCTGTTTAAGTAGACAGCTTATACAGACGTAGCAGTGCACACTGTAAGCACACATCTACAGCAACATGAGCCTGAAGCTGCAAATATCTTAAAGTGATTGTTTATTATAATGCTGGACTGGCCCAGATTCTGGCTGCATTACTGCATAAACACATGCACACACACACACACACACACACACACACACACACACACACACACACACACACACACACGCGCACGCGCGCGCGCGCGCACTGGCAGTAGCTGTCCTTTTTCCTCGCCATAAATTAGCACCTCTCTGTGGAGACTGGCACCTCCAGCACTCTGCCAAGGAGAGACTTGGATCCAGTTTTTCTAGCTATTTGAACCATATTGCACAATATGCAACTGTGTGTGTGTGTGCCTCTGTGTTGTGTGAGTGTGTGTTGCCAGATTTGCGTGGGCTGTTCTAATCACTATGCTGAGTCAGAATTTGGGTTTGGTTTAAAATGGAGGAGCATCCTCCACTATCATTTTCTGTTTCCTCATCAGTCTGCCAAAAGTGTGATCTGACAGGGTTACAGTTGTTGTCCTATTTTCATCTGAAAAGTAACTATTCAAATGAGAAGTCTTAACTGAATGCAATTTGACCGGTGAATAAATCTAGTAATATCAGCGCATATCTAAGATAAAATTAGCAGATACTGTTATTTACTAGATATGGCAATACGGTCGGGCTCTAGCTTGAATGTAAAGATTTATCAGAACCCCCTTTAGACTTAGGGGAAAAGTAGTATGAAATATGGGTGCATACTATTTTTATGTGGTGTGCATTACATAGAGTTGAATGATGTTTGGTTAAGTTTGGTGTATCTTTAACAGTCACATTGCAGGATGTTCAGGAGATTAAATTAAAAAAAGGTTGTGTTTTGAAACTATAAATCAAAATATATTTATCAATATTGAAATGGAAATTGAGGTTTTTTTTGTCTTGCATCATTTGGCCCTAAATTTAAAACACTCAGTCAGTGAATCCTGATCATTGCAGCTGTTTTGCCCTGTCCTTTTTTTTACTGATTTGCTGTAATGAGAAACAAAAGTGTTCCCAGAAGAACAACACAACATTGCCTTAAACCAAGCATTCAAATGAGAGTAAGCATGTAACTCGGGCTCTGTTTTGTCTAGATTACTGCCTGATCTGTTAATTAGTCCTGAACAAGGCTGGAACATGTCTGCTGTCGACTGTCAGGGGAAAAGATGTGAGGGCTTAGAGTTGCTCTTCAATAATTAAGAATTCAGATGTAATAAAAGGAAATGATGCAATGATATGACCCTAAGTCATCCTCATTTTGAGTGAGGGAATAAAAGGATTTGCATGTAATGCATAAAATACTGTAATGACAAAGGAGAGAAGTAGAGAGCCTCAGTCTACACTCCACACCAGCCACAGTGATATCAGGATACTCAGTAGGATTTGATATATATGAGTGTATTAAGTTTTTTTATATATATTTATTATTAAATCCTATTTCATCATATATTTTTATTCAGGCCTTTTTTCTTTTAAAATATAACTTATTTCAAAATGTTTCAACATCTTCTCATTGCTACAATTTTAGACTTGAATGTTTCAAACTATGTTCTTGTGTTCTAACTTTTTAAAGACATGCTGATGTAATAGTGTAGGTTATCAACGCTGTCTTTTGCCTCCTAAAAACACATCAGCGATACATTACACCATGTTCTTTTACCTTCAAGTGTAACTTTTTTCCAATTATTTTCATCCTCCTTTGTCCTGCCTTCCTCTCATCCATCCTCTTGCTTTTACGTTTCATCACACATCGCAGTCAACTTGAAGACTTATTTTATTTTTGTCTTTTCCTCATCAGGACTGCCACTGCTGGTCCAGAGGACTATCGCCAGGACCATCATCCTTCAGGAGAGCATTGGGAAGGGGCGTTTTGGGGAAGTGTGGCGGGGGAAATGGCGTGGTGAGGAGGTGGCTGTGAAAATCTTCTCCTCCCGCGAGGAACGCTCCTGGTTTCGCGAGGCGGAGATTTACCAGACTGTGATGCTGAGGCACGAGAATATTCTGGGCTTCATTGCTGCAGACAACAAAGGTGAGAGAGAGCTTCAGAAAAGACCCTAGAGCTCCGATCGAGATCAGGCAGAACATAAAGCTGCTGCACATAGTGAAGAAGAGTAGAATATCAAGTAGATCGCAGCCAGTAGGAAGATACAAAGATAACGTAACAGAAATAAATTAATGACGAAAAAGAAAGATAAATCATCAGATAATTGAGTTTTAATGGAGTTACCAACCTGTGGAAAAGATTTGAATCAAGCGGATGTTATATTCTGCAAATGACAGCGTGGGCTGCTGTATTTATATTGAACCTTGAGCTGTCAGAGATGCAGCTCTGCTAAAGGTGAGGAGATCTCTCTGCATACAAGTGTTCAATGTGAATAGACTGGCTGGTAGACATTGTGGGGGAGTTGAAGTTCACATGATGATGGCCAAGCAGACATTACGCATTCTAACAGCTCCAGCAGCACATACACACACACACACACACACACACACACACACACACACACACACACACACACACACACACACACACACACACACACACACACACACACAGAAAATCAAGAACCCTGTGTCCCTGGAGCTCATGGATTGTTTGTGTCCCCCTTAGAGTTTCACTGCTGTGAGGTTTTGCAGGTCTGTACATATGTGGAATATAGGATATGAAACATTAATGTAAAACTTGGTTTGCTCTGTCTAGATACATCCTTGTAGAACTTTCAAACAACTACACTAAAAAACTACGCTCAGATAAAAGTACAGAATATATCGAGTAAACATGTTGAACCTGATTGATGTAGTTTGAATCAAACGTCACACACTCCTCACCCTGTTTCTCATTCAAATGACAGGCATACATCAGAGATAAATGGTTAGATCAGGGATTCTCCCTTTTAGCCGATGAATTCCATTGCAGGTATAAATCTGTGCTTCCGCCAGGTTATCATGGAACAAAAGACACTGGGTACATTGATTTGTATTCATCATTGAATCTGCCCACTCCACTGACTTGACTGAAGCGTCTGGAATTATAACACTAAACAACTGTCTAAGATCAACTGACGGCTGATCCAAGGAGTGCTGAAAAGGACCGCTGTAAAGTTGTATGCTGGAATCAAAGAGGAGTGATAACAGTTTAACCACTATATAAATGGAGATGCTTATTTTAGCTACAAGGAACTGCTTTTCATTTATATAAATATAGAAATGTGTCTTGTCCTTGCCCCACCCTTAAAGCCCCTATGTAAAACTGGTATTTTTGCATGGATACAAACTAGTTGCAAGACATGTTGCTATAACTGCAATAACCATATATTCAATAGCTTACATGCAGAACTTAGACTTGCAGTGACTGTCCTATAAGATTAAATCAGTCAGGCTCCAGTGCTTCAGAATGCATTGATCTTTTTTTTCTGGTAGAGCAAGTAAAAATCCACCTTCCTTTTTAACCCTTTATCTCCCTGCTCCTTTTCCTGTCTGTGTGTAGATAATGGGACGTGGACTCAGCTGTGGCTGGTGTCTGATTACCATGAACACGGCTCCCTGTTTGACTACCTGAACCGCTACACCGTCACCGTGGAGGGCATGATCAAGCTATCCCTGTCAACGGCCAGCGGCCTCGCCCACCTTCACATGGAGATTGTGGGCACGCAAGGTGAGGCTCACAAACTTATATATGTCTCATTGATTTAAACTTCAGTGCTTCTCTTTTTTGTAATTTTTTTCAGTTTTATATAAATGTTATTTTTTCTTCTTTTTTTTAATCATTGCACATTATCAATTCTCCTTAAAGCGACAGTAGGCAACTTTATTTCATTATATTTGGTTATAACACATTTTGATCATTTCATATAACTGACAATATTATACAAAAGCAAATTTTGCAATGACAGTAGGAAACCCCCCAAATGGGGCTCCATTTGAGAGCACTCACTCTCATAGTCCTGCTTAGCATCTCCTGTGAAAACCTAGTTTGTCATTGAAAATCACTGAAGGAAAATGAAGACAAATTATCCATCTGGGAGTAAAAAAAAGAAAGAGGAAGAGCATCACAACACTGCTGGATATAATAGTAATTGGAGGGACCCCCAATTAAGTTTTGCCTAGGGCCCCAACCGACTCTAGAATCGCCACTGGGCATGTGCATGTTTATAAATGGAACTAGTTAGTACTGATGGCCACTTTACATAGCAGTGAATGGGTAGGTGAGACTTGCAATGTAAAAGTGCTTTGAGTAGTCAGAAGACCACTCGCTCTCTCTCTCTCTATCTCACCTCATATCGGTGTTGCAGAGAGCATAACGACTGTGCAGCACAAACCGCTTGCCACTCCTGAGCCTTTTAGGGATGTATATTGATAAGCTGTCAGTGATTCTGTCGTCTGAGTGACATGACTAACAGAGTGGAGCAAACAGTTTGCGGGCACACTGTTGGCTTGCACGTTTGGTGTGTCATTTTGGTGGGTGAGGTTTACAGGAGGGATCTGCCACTTACTATTCTTACTGCCACCTTAAGAGCCTCACCTTATTTAACAGGCAGGTTCCTGTGTTCATAAGACTCACCAGAAAAATGAAAGGCGTAAAAAATAAAAACACGCTCATGAAGATGAAAACAAGACACAGTCTCTAAAGCAATCAGGGCAAGAGCTGCGGTTAAATTGCATAGCTTCAACTTACACCATCTCTCATAGGCAGTTGAAAAAACAAATCTAGAAGTATGCCGTAAATGGAGATGGACAGGTTTGCTCTCTGCTGCAAACTGAGGTGAACAGAGGTCCACTAGAGCTATAAACATGTCAAGTGCAGTTTAGATTTGTCTGAGTTGTTTGGATGTATAGAAAGAAAAAAAGAAGAAGTGGAGTTCCTTTAAGAGTTTTATCAGTTTGAGAAGGCAGTACTTCGACTGAAGAGGCATTTCAAGGTATATCTTGTGTGGATAAGATTGCTTTTTCCTGACATTAGGAACTCCTCAGTGCATCAGAGAAATTGTTTTAAGATGCACAAACACCAATAGTTGTAAAGGTTGTAAATCTGTCTGTTTAAGACACGTGTAGTCTTTCATTGGTAAAGCTGCATAACTAAGGGACTCCTGTTGATCCAGTGGCAGACGAAGTTAAACTGAAAATAAGTCAATCTGATTGTCTCTCTTACTGTCACAATAAAGGGGTAGTAAGTAGCCGGCCCCAGGGAGGCATCGCATGCAGCTCTATCATTTATTTAATCCCTTAAGCGGGGGTTCAGGGTGAAACCGTCTGCGGTTAAATTGGATTTTACAACCCTGTAAAGTTGTCACTCTGGGAAATATTTTAATCTTCCATCGCCAGGAGAAATTCAGCATTAATGTGGCGAAGCAATCCACCAGGATTGTGCAAATGCATTTATTTGATCGACCAGCACTGCATGAAATTTGCAGCCAGATTTAGGCTTTTTAACCTCATTAAGCCATCACTGGGTTACCATCCAAACTGCTCAGATGGTCAGGCTCCCTTCATGTGAAGCAGACTCATGGGGAGACGCTGTAAGTAGATTTCAATAGCACAGCCATTATGAGGGTATTCCTGCAGTCATGTTTCTTGATGAGGGAGCAGCCTGATTTTCAACCTGTGAATTCAGCTTGTAGTCCGTTGATGCTTTTGAGTGAGTTAAACTGTCTATTATCTATCTTTGCTGTTGTGGCGTCGATATCGTTTGATTTCTAACATTTCTAGTATCGTATCAAGCTTTAAAATTTTGTTTTTGGTCACAGCTGTTATCCAAGTACTCAAGTGTCAAAGTTAAATATTGACACACATTCCTGTTATTTATGAACTATTGCTTTACAAAATCATCCTTATTAACTTTGAGGAAGTGTGTACACTGTAAGTTTTTTTTTGTTGAATGTTGTGTACTCTGTCTTGCAGGTAAGCCAGCAATAGCTCACAGAGACCTGAAGTCAAAGAACATCCTGGTGAAGAAGAACGGGACCTGCTGCATTGCTGACCTCGGTCTAGCTGTCCGTCATGACTCGGCCACCGACACCATCGACATCGCTCCAAACCACAGAGTGGGAACCAAAAGGTAACCGCATGCTGCATGAACCAATCTTTTAAAACACAAACTGATTTTAGTCCTTTAGTACTTTCTGAGCAGCAATTTAGGATCGGGGTGGCTGAGGGAGGGGGGGAGGGGTGCATCTATTAATCGGAAATTTGGTGATATGGTATCTGACTCTGGAAGTCTTCATGTTGAAGTTTACTTTTGGATGTCGATGTTTACCCCAAGGTGCTCCTAAAGGCATAACCAATGATTTGTGGATGTGATTAATACCGATGGGCAGTTGGGCACTAAAAGGTGTAGTGTCAATGTGCTTAGAGTGGTTGGAAGAGATATAGTACAAGCACTATAAAAATGCAGTCCATTTCATCATCACTATGTGCATCTGTTTTGTAGTTCTGTCATGATGTAACTGGGATCATCTTGCTCAACTCTTTGACTCCTTCAGCTATTATAATGACATGAATGTCCTTTGGGATGAACACATTTCTGTGATGTTGTCAGAGTGAGGGGATGTTGTGGTGTTTCATTGCACGTCTCTGAGCTCGGAAGAGAGTCACAGCAGAGGTTTGGGTTTTAAATAGAAGAGTCGGGGCCTTTCAAATTTCAGGCTATCTGCCTCGACTGTTTTGAATCAAAGAGGTTACTTTTGGTTTATCAGGACTTCGTCTCTGATCAGATCAATCTAGTCTCTTTTGGCTTCTCCAGCTGTGTCATTGGTGATCAAAAAAGCAGTGTTTACATGGACAGATGAGGTCAGTCAGGACCCGAGGACATCATAGACCTTGAAATGAATCCAAACAATGTCTGAGAACAACTGAAACAAACCAAATATAGCAATAAAGGACAGGTTTTCTTAGTGAAAACTGATAAAACACTGCTATGTTGAAGTAGACACACAGATACTTATTCATTGCTTCTTACCATTTCACCAGCCACAGTTGTTTTCACAATCACTATGTCCTTTGTGTGTCCCTTGTTCTATCATGCAGACATGTCTAGCAAATGTAGCCATAGGGTCGGAATGATTTACATTCAGCCCACTTTTCCTTCCTCCACTGATACAGCCATAGTGTTCACTAGGCTCTGTTATTCCTCCCAGTCTTCTTCTTCTTGTTTATGACTTCTCATCCTTCCTTTTCCATGTGGTGGTTTGATGCTGCCGGCGTATCGCGGGGCCACTAAATGATTCAGTAAGCCCTGGGGTCAGTGCACACAGACGCTCTGGCCTTGGCTGAAATTCATGTTACATATTGATGACCTGCTACAAGCAGTGCTGTGTGTTAGTTTTCTATCATGATGCCAAACTTCCAGCAAAGTAGCAGTCCAATCTAAGAGTTCAACTTAATTGGACAACTTGTTGCTTGGTGCAAAATGTGAATGCATCGTGCTTTCATTTGAGTTCAACAGTTATTAATCATGCTGGTAACTGCTGAAAGCATCCAATGTTTCTCTGTAAAAGCTTTTCCTTCCGGTTCTGACAGATTGTTCCCCTAAAGAAACTGTCTATTCATCTAAAGCACAAGGGGTCAAGGTTGTACAACATGCTTTAAGATGTAAAACAGTAAATCGACTGCACTTATATTTTGTAGCTCTCCAACCATTCAGTCTGCATTGCCATTGCACAAATGGTTGACAAAAGGACAGAACCCTATGGCGACAGCATTTGCCTTCATAGAGATTCTGTGTGTTGAATGAATGTATTCAAAAGTATCATTGAAAATGGGGAGAAGAACATACAGGCGAGCAGATACGAGTTTGAAGCAGCTTCAGTGGATGCTGGTCGATCACACCAGCCACACACCAGTAGGCTATATACACATCACGCATCATGGCTTTACACCCACTTGCTCGTGGTCAATTGTTTTTGATTATTTCCTGCTGCGTTCACCAATCAGCTCACACCAACTTCAGACAGAAATTTGACTAGTTAGCTGGAAGGAAACGCTGCAGGTCAGTTCAAATCAAGCTGGGAAATTCTGCCATTTGCATCACCCTCAAAATGTAGGCACATTTTCAGGAGTTTTTGTGTTCACGTGTAAAAACATGTCACATTCACACACACATTAATACACTGATGGTAGAGGCTGAAATGCAAAGTGCGACTGCCCATGGATCTAATGACTTACATTGCAACACATTCACAGTCTGAAGGTCTTATTTAGCAATTTGGGGTTCAGTGTCTTGCCAAATGAGTGCCAGAGCTGTGGATCGAACCACCAGCTCTCTAAGATAAGAAGACAACCTCGACCACTGAGCCAAAGCCGTCCCTGTTTGGTTCCTGAGATTATGAAGACACAATCTTGTTTATAATCTCCAACAGACTCGGCTTCAACTACAATCTTTGTTTGTGTCTTTTCTTTCTATTATTAATTATTTCAATAAAGACAACTTCCTTTTTAAATGTCTTTACTTTAGCTTCCTATGAGTCTTCTATCAAAAATGTTTTTTATATTCAGCTCGTTGGTTTCCCTTTTTTTTATTTAACTGGGGCAGCATCAGATGTTTGCACACATTTCATCCCAGTGCTGAAGTCTTTCAACTACACTGTTTAATCCATCTCATAACAGATCATCAGAGACTGAGCACATCAGAGCCCAAGGTTTATTTTTTAAATAGATGCGCCTGTCTCTGTAAGCACAGAATGCCCCCATAAGCAAATGTGAGGTCAGCTAATATGAGGACTTTGTGTTTATCTTTCTTCCATAACCTGGTGCTATGTTCACTTAGAATTTAATCAGGATAGCTGAAATGGATCGCACTGTGTAATGGGTCCTAATCACAATGTGGCACTTTTTAATTTGGAGGCTGAATGATCACCTCACTAATCTTTTCTGCTGCCTTCAAATGGCTGGAGGAATTTGATGAACTGAGGGAAAACGTTTCACTTTTAGAACACACAAAGCAGTGATGATGACTGATAATTGCAAAATGCTAAGATTTTATTTATAGACTGAAGACGTCATATTTAATAGCAGAGATCTACATCGGTTCATGTCAGCGCTTGTGAATATTCAATTAACTTGCATTAATTAGCAGACAATCAGTTCTAATAATTTAATCTAACAGTTAAGGGTGCAGGCAGGAGACAGACAACACTCCTGATGAACACTTTAAAAGGATGAGAAGTGTTTTCTAAAGCAGCAGGTGAGGTTACCCATTAACTGATATTTGGCGGGAAGTTCTTATTTGTTTGTCTAGGATGGCACTGGACATTAACTCTGCCTGACTCAACAAACACACCATTGAAGTGATTACACTGGACCTTTATTTACTGTTACCATCCTCTGTATCAGTGAGTGAAGATAAACGCAGTGTGAAACCTTCTAGTTTCACAGCAGCAGCTACCAAGAAGTCACTTGAAGGGAACTCCATGTGTTGCTGAGCCCAATACTCTCAAAGGGAACCCGATGACACTGAGCACCTGAGGAGCTTGGTTATTGAAACATTTGACATTATTACTTTAATGTTGGCAAATTTAATAAAATGATCAAAACCAAGCATTATCCAAAAAATAAGAACATGATGATAATGTCCCCTAATCAACTTCCTGTCTAAGATTTTAATGGCTGTTCAGTATATAGACATCAGAGGCTTGCTTGTTGTAGATTCTTCTTGTGACTCCGAGGTGATAGCAGAACTTCTGTGATCTGAATCTGTGATTTTCTCTTGTTGTCAGTCATGATAGTGGTTTCTGAGTATAAGCTTAATAAAACAATAACAATGAATACTGAATAAAAAATGTAGTAAGTAGTGGGGCTTTTTTATCTTCAGAAGATGCATCAGGCCTTGAAGTGAGTAGGAGGCTCTAATGTGGCCTCACTGAATGAATGCTTGAAAAGGTTTGTTAAATGGATTTTATGATCACAGTAGACTTGAGAAGCTTTTAGGAAATAGGGCCCTGGCTCTCTGTCAAGTGTAAGATCCAATTTATTTCCTTACACCAACATTTCACTTTGCACTCCCACTGTTAGCTGATTGCTGTTGCCCATGAACTCATCTCCACTTTGTTTCTGAATGTGTCTCAAACACGCTGCTTACATGGCCGTTTATTAAAGCTCATTTATGTCCGATGATTATCCATAATATCCAAAAACATCATATTATCTGTGCTAAAGAAACTAAAAGTACCATGGTATAAAAATGGCTGAATGAAAGAAAATTTGTTTTATATAACAGTCCATCATCTTTCTGCTCAGGTATATGGCACCAGAGGTCCTGGACGACTCCATAAACATGAAACACTTTGAGTCTTTCAAGCGGGCAGACATCTACGCCATGGGCCTGGTCTTCTGGGAGATCGCCAGCCGCTGCTCTATGGGAGGTAAGGATCAAATGAGAGCTGGGTGTGAATCATTGGCCAAAAGAGGAGGAGAGTTAATTATAGAAAAACTAACACACAAGTATCTTGGATGGAGGGAAGGTGCATGATCAGACAGACGCTGCTACATGTGTGTATCAGACTGTCTGATCATGCATCAGACAGACTCAAATGAAAGCATCAAACCATTTTAATGAAAAGCAGGAGAATTTTTAAACTGATATTTTTTTCCTGGCAGGCATCCATGAGGACTACCAGCTGCCCTACTACGACCTGGTTCAGTCAGATCCATCAGTAGAGGAGATGAGGAAGGTTGTTTGTGAGCAGAAGCTTCGGCCCAACATTCCCAACCGCTGGCAGAGCTGTGAGGTAGGACAACGGTCAAAGTGTCAAACATGTTGGATCGTTAAGTTTGTCAGCTCAGAGCCACACAGAGCTCCTTCATCAGCCTGCATGAGTCTCAGGTTTGACCTATAAGACTGAGGTTGAATCAGAGTTTTGCACAAGCAATAAAACACAGACATCCCCAGGTAACTTCATTGTTTGTGTTTAAAGTCATGTCACTAATGTCTTGAACTATATATATTAAGTGGATGTTGGGCTTTAGTAAGCCAGCCAACTCAAGTTAGCATAAATTAGGCTAAGATCTCCTTCATCACCGCTAAGAGCAACAGATATACATCAGTTTTCAATCTACTCAATTAAAACATTTTTCACTGGTTACATTTATTTTAGAGAGAAGAAAATTCCTATGGACAAATAAAAGTCCCACTAAAAGCCCTTTGAACAATGACAAATGAAGGGTCTTTGAGCTTTGATTTGTAACCAACAGCCTGTCATCATGCTCATAACTGCAAATGTGTAAAATAATACAGATGCTACATTCCCTAACTGCCCATTGAAGTTTTTGACTTTGTGTGGCAGCCCTGTTAACTGCAAGTCTAAATACAAAATGACACAACATTACATCATTGAAAAAAAAACCTGACTAAACCACATTATTTCAAACTATTAGGAGCGTTTCCCTGGAGGGACAGGGGAGTGTTCAAGAGTCAGAAACAGCATTAGGGATGTGAAGGAGAGATGCAGAGTTAGGGAACATAGATATATTGCAATAGTTACTGCCAACAGCTTTATACAACTTAGTTTAAATGGGGCCAATTTGCCCAAATGTAGACAAATATAGATTCGAAGAAACTCCACTTTAAGCCGTGCTGTTAAAGTTTTGAATGACGGTGTCTTGTTCTGCCAGCTGTTTAGATTCTGTTATTTTCAAACTAGGCATGCATGTTGTTTCTTACCCTCCAAGCCCCGGAGTCCTTCTCAGTAACACCGCTCAATCATTTGATACACTCAGACACTCACACACACACACACCCACACAAACACAGGCAGGCTTACGACCACAGTCCCCAGAGAGGAAGCATCCACTCAGCTTGTTGGAGGAGAAAGTGTGTGTGTTGTTTGCCGTGCAGTCTCTGGTTTCAGTTTGAACAGAGTATAACATGCAGGCTTGGGCATGCACACTTGTGGTATCAGTTTGTTTACTGCAGTGGGAATCATTACTATTTAATTTGAGTCGATTCGGGTGAATTTAAGGCGCAGGGCTGTGGGAAGGCAGAAACATTACCATACAGTTGGACAATGTCTGCAGTTTGTTTTTTTGAATGTTAACCCTTAACATCATTGTACTCAAATAGTATAATTGATTCTACTTTTGCTTGCACTTTGTAGCATCAACAGTTTAATAATAATATTTTCTTAAAGACATTTTTTAGACGAGAGGAAATAGGGTCAGGCTATTGTCTCTATTTTCATGCATACAGTTGTGGATACTTGTAGGCTGTTTGAATGTCAAGGGCTCGTTGGGAACAGGAGACAGTTATTTAAATACTTGGGTGATTTGCTGTTTTGTCAAATTATGTTTTGCTAAGTCAGGTTGCAGAATTGTTGATCCAACTTCAGTTCTTCTTAGTTAGGACCCTATGAAATCAGATTATTTTATTATATAATTTTCCCAAAAGTCAGTTTTTTTTCTCATTTGAATTTTTCTGAATTCTGTGTTTTACTATGTGACTATGTTTTGTCACCTGAACGGAGAACACACTGTGTTTACAATGCTTCACTCGCCAGAATTGGTCGTAGCTTTTTCATTCCAGAAGAACTGATTCCGCATATTATACAGCCACAAGGTCTTGCTTCTGCCGATGTGTTTGCATGAGGGCGACTTTACTGAAGTAATGAGCTTTTGCTTGCACGCTGCGTCTCTCTGTTTTTTAATTTTAGTTCTGGATTATATAAATCACACACACATTTCAGCAAATTCAGAGATATTCTGCGTTACAGTGGATTCAATTTTCATTGTCAGATTCTGTAATTCCGTCCGTCCTCTCCACTTAGATAACTCATTGGGCCGTATTGTTGGATTACTTTGTCTACCTCAGCAACCAGACTCCTTTTCAAACCCAGCCTTGTCATACGCTGTGAACTCTGCCTCCCACACATACAAAGCTGGATATCAGTGCACATCACGTAATCTCAGAACTCGCAAACTGTTTTATATTTGAACCTTAGCCGTCGTTTTCTCTGGCGGCCTCCAGACGACTGTGATATTGTGGTCTGGACTGAATCTGTCCTTCTTAAGGGGAAACAATTCTTGATTGAGCGAGTTACACATATTTCAAACACAAGGTTTGAAAGGGCCGTAATAATGGAATTTGCAGTTCTCATCAGCAGAACATTGGTGGAAATTCCCCTCAAAAGATTGGCTAATGAGACCTTCCTTAACCAAAGTAACATGATTGATTTTGTTTTCTCTTCCTTTTAGAGAACAAATCATCAACATAACCTTTTGAATCAGACAGTGAAGGCTTTTCTTCCTCTAAAAGTTTCAACATGTCAGTGCCATCTTAGATAAATCTTGTCTCTGATGTCAATAGAAAGCTGCAGTTCAGGATCCACTTTTCTTTGTGACCTTGTTAGTGTTATATCTCATAAATGCTCAGTGCCCAACGTTATAGCTGGACATTTTTTTATTCAGGTTGTACCAGGATATGAAAACATCATAGACGTTCTTTGAAATGCTTATTTTTTTCTCAGAACCACATCTCAAATTCACTTTAGAGGCCTTTTCAATCTGTGTTGTCTCCATACAAAAAGCCCCTCCTTAGAACTTTTATCAAACCAGACTTTTTATTCCCACCACATTGAAATGTTAAACATTATATATTGACAGTTTCAGCGCAGCACAAACTTTGAGAAACTGCAGAATACTTTCTGTTAATCGCTATTCACCAAAATATAACCAATATCAGCTGAGAATGTAGATGAGTAAATCATGAGGTAAATAATCAACATCAATAATGTAATCATTTTCCGTCTCATTATCCAGTCTAAAACTTCATACAACTTGACTTTACGAGAAAATATCAAGTCAGAAAATTCAGGGTTTTGGGCACCGGTAGTGTAGAGGTTAGTTTGCGCTCCCCATGTACGGAGGCTACAGTCCTCTTAGCGGGCGGCCTGGGTTCAGGTCTAACCTGAGGCTCCTTTCCAGCATGGCTTTCCCCACACTCTCTCTCCCCGTGTTTTTCTTACTCTATCCATTGTCTTGTCTCTAAATAAAGACATTTAAAAAGGTTTTGGAGTTGAATGCAAAATGAAAATGTCATAATGTAGGTCTGACTTTTCTTTTGAAACAAAATGTTTCTCTTGGGACTTGACCAGTTTTAGATCATTTATCATAGAGACTCAGTATCCTAAAGCACAGTTAATACTTTATATACAACTAGACATAAACCGCAATATTGTGCGGGCACTGATTATTTTTTTGTCCAACTCTAACCACTCTACCATGGGTAGTCATGCTTCCAGAGGGACCTTCTCTATTACTTATAATTGTTTATCAGCTATTTAAATCAATATGGGTCTATAGTTGGCCTCCATCTAAGTAACCTAAAGGCATAAATCTGCCCTGCTTATTTATACCATTGTCAGGCAAACCCCTTTGTAACCATGTTCTAACAATGACTGAATTGGCTTGAAATGAGATATGTGCAGTGTGTACTTGTGTCTCCTGACATTCCTCCTACATTAAATGTGGTTTGGATTTGGTTTCACTGTCTGGGCTGGAAGTAAACAGAGGAATGTACAGAAAGAGAACACACACAAAGAGAGCCACTAATGTACCCACAGACAGACAAACGGGTTTATCCAGTAAAATCTACAGAACCTGAAGATGCTGACCAAGGGAGTGTTTGTTAACCCAGAACAATCCATTATTAGCATAAAAATGAAAAGAGTAATGGAGAGTGCTGATGAAGCACTCCTTCTGAATATTGACCCAGCTAAAGAAACCACTGTTTTGCTTTGCTTACTTGTTTGTGCAGCATATTGTTTGTTGCTTCACACAAGTTGAGCTTTTTTTTTTGGCAAGAAAATCTTCTTTGATTTGACCCTACAAAACCACCCCACTAGACATGAGAAGTATACCAAGAAGAAGTCCACACACTAAACACTTATTATAAATCAAGTAGTGTGAACAATAAGTAAGCTTCCCTGTGTTCACACTTGGACATTGACCTCAGAGAAACTGTCCTGCACAGTAGAAAATAACTTAGAATACAACAGAGAAAATAAATCAGTACACAGCTCAGTATGTAGTAGGGTACATACAGAGTACATACTTCAGATACTTTGTACATTCTTTGTGTGATATATTTGAGTCTTTGAGATACTTGGGTTAGTTGCTGATATGGACAGGGGTGAATGTCTGTTTTGTGACGACTAGACAAAGAAGGGAGTATGTCAAAGAAGTGATGCACAGCTTACAGGTATGAGTCTTCATAGTGCTGTGCAGTTCATTGTCATTTCATCGTTATCACAATATGAGCATTCACAAGACACCTCGCAAAGGTCTGAATTTATCTCAATAAATAAGAAGAAATTAATTCACTTAAGCATGCATCTGCTTCTCACTCAGCATGCACATATTTGACCTATTGGATGGAGTCCAGAATATGTTGTCCATTGCATGGGTAGAAACGACCTACGAATCAGTTCAAACAAAATATGTATGTACTGTATTAAGTGGACAAATGCACTTTTCATTCTCATGGTATATACAACAGGTTCTGCTTTGATGTTTTCCAAGGTATTCCATACTCCTCACACACAGCTATTGTGATGTTTTTCCACTTTTTTTTACTGTAAGGCCCTATTCACATATGTCTCCTGACAACTTCATAAAATATTCAGGGTAGGCTGCATGTTTGAGTGCAAACAGCTTAATCTTCTGTTGAAACTTGAAACTTAACAGACGCACACAGTTTGAGCAACTCTGACTTTCTCCAGATTTGTTTCCTGCCAGCCCCCTCGTACATTGACCATGTTTAATTGGGTTAAGTTGATGTAAGAACGCAGCAGGGAATATTCGGGAAAATTCAAAGCAAACGAGCCGGAAGGGGTGATGATGTACATACTGGGACCAGTGTGGGGGATTTCCTTACAGTCCTCTCACATGCCACCATTTATCCTCTGAATCAGACTTGCAGATTTATGGAAAGAAAGTCCCGTCTGAATCTTTTTAATCTGAAAGCCCTTACATAAGACAAGTCCTGTGGAAGCAGCGGCAGCACCTCACCACCAGACAGACGCCAACATACTGAGACAGAAAATCACACACGCACAGACATGTTGACTCACACATACCAGATATGCCAAGTGAGACATGAAGGAATCTATGTAACCTCTGGAGGGTCTGTCCCTGAATCAAAGCTTATTGGCAATGTCTAGTAAGAAGTTGGCAATTTAATGAGGCGAGACGAATGAATTAAGTTTGATTTGACCAAATTTCTCAGAAGAGATCAAATCAAATGAGGCAAAGACTAATGCTCCTGTGGGGAACTTTTGGCGGGCCCCTGTGGAAATAGTTGAACCTTGTTGTCTCTCTGCTGAATTTGTCATTCACAAGTATAGGTTTCTAACCAAAAACCTCATCCTGCTTTCTTTTAACAATAGGTCATAATACTTTTTTAAAGAAAACAGGGGTATTTTGTTCAGTAAATAAGACTTCTTTTGATTCAAGACCTCTTAAATAAAGTCAACGAGTGACCAGTGGAGTTGTGCTGGCTTTGGGTCCGTACTTCAATACTTTCACTGTAGGCTGAGAGCTCAACTACTGAACTGTAGCTACTAGGAGTGCAAATGTCACATGGCAAAAAACAGATGGTATAACAGAGCTACAAAGCTGCACTTGAACTGCACGTTGTGGGCTTTGCTGAACATGATTGACACTATCATTCAGTAAGACAGTTTAACCTTTTTTTCTCTCTATGAAACCCCCCAAACAGACTGCGTCTTGTATACAGGTGCGACTTATATTCCTGATTTTAAGGGTGTATAAAAATAATCAGTCTTCTCTCTGATGGTCTCATTTGCTTTTGTAAGTCATATTGAGGAATCAATATTCATCTCAGTCTTTTTCATAACCAGCTTAAAAGTCCTCACAGGAGCTTTAAGTGTTTAGATTATTTATAAAAATCGGTCATAATTGTTCTCCCCCTAAGGGTTATAAACTGTAAAGTGTAGTTATTCTAAAAGCAGACACAGGTAGAGGTGTTAGATAGTATTGCTTAAAGAAGAAATGTTTTTTTTTTTTTACCGGTTTGGGCACATAAAATCTTATATTTTGTCCTTAATGTAAAAAAATGTAACTAGTAAATGCTTTTGTAATGCAATCTCACCAATACGAATGGCAAAGAGAAACAGCAGTGGCAGACAACCCCCCCCCCACACACACACACACACACACACACACACACACACACACACACCAAAAAAAAAAGGTGTTGCAGTGACAATAATAATAAAACTGATGCCAAGATGATTACAACACAAGCTTCTTCATAACCACTCAAGAAACCAAAAGCTTTCTTAATTTTAATGCGTTCAGTCATGAAGAAAAACATCAAAATAACTGAGTAAATATTGTATGAAGCTCAGCAGATTTGCTGAAGATGGTTCTTGCATGTTTTGGGATTATATCCACATGGGTTGATGCATTTGTTATAAGTCACTTTGGATAAAAAATGTCAGCTAAATAAAAGTAGTGTAATGTACTATTGTGTATTGTGATATTCCACTTCTTAAAGAAGCATTTCCTGTCAGCAGATGGCAACATCTGAAAGCCTGTTAGAAATGTTAGGCTGTTAATTGGCTCAGGGATAAATGGCTACTGGTGTGTATTAATGTTTCATCTTACAAACAGTTAAGGCCTGGAATATCATTCGCCTCATTTCTGCAGCTATGCCAAACAGCTGGTAGTATAAAGTGGTTGTTTCCTGACTCCTGTACTTACTCCTTATGGTGATTTGAAGAAAAGCCAACTCTTCCTATATTCTAATAAAGTCTGGTTTCTGGAGCACTTTCAGGCAGTCATAGCTAAAGTCACAATCATATAAACAAGGATAGTTCTTTGGGGGGGGGAACGGAAAAATTAGCTCAACAGAACCACAGGTTGAGACTGTGCAGTATAATGTAGGATCTGGGATAGAAACGATCAGGCACCAGCAGGATTTTTTGGAGTTATTACAGTGAAGGAACTATGTTTGGCACACCTAAAGACAGGTACACTGTGTAATGGAAAAAATATATGTTCAACAGGTGACACGTCTGGCTTGTACGACACCCTATTTGCATAACTGTCACCTGATTTGAATGACCAGCACATGAGCTTAACCGGGACCTTAAGCGGGACTCTGCTATACATTTGTGCTGATTGTCACTCCTGCATAAGTTTCCCCCTTTTGCAAAATAATCCCTTTATGCTCGAGCAATAAAATACACAAAGACAAATCTTTGACTTGAGATCTTCATTTAATCGCAGAAAAATCCACAACAACTGTATGATTGTATAAATGTCATGGTGGAGTGTCAACTTGCACTGCATGAAATAATCGTTTATGATGCACAATCAACCTGACCTCCTTTGCACTGCATGGCAAGCGCTGCACTAAAAATATGCCAATTAAAGATATTGGTCAGAAATGGCCCCAATTTGCACAGTGTTAGCTGGGCTTATTGGGACCACTTGAATTACACAGAATCACCAATTTCCAGAAGGAAGTTGAAGCCATGTTTGTATTGAGTAAAATGTGTAAATTATGTGGACATTTCAAAAGCAGATGTTCTCCTTGAGCCAGCTAATAAACATCCACGTAGTGTAACCAAATCCAGTTAATGAAACTAGGTCCAGATTTTTTGTTTGATTTGGAGGAATGAGCAGGAGTAATAAATGCATAGAGCCTAATTGCATTAATCTAAATATTTAAAAAGGAGATATTCTTCTTTATATGAAGTTTGTACATTGCAAATAAAAGTGGCTCACGGAGAGAGCCTTGAGGAACCCCAAAGATTATATGGCATCCAAATTTTCTCAAAAGTTGTGATGAGGTTCAGCTCATGTCAAAACGGAAATAAAAAGTGCCTGAGCTTTTATAAATATCTGCTTTCAATACATTACATTTTTTTATGTTAGACATCAGATCTGTGTAATTCCCATGGCATCATGTTGTAATGGAGTCATATTAACGTTTGTCATCTCTCTCCTCTGCAGGCCTTGCGGGTGATGGCCAAGATTATGAGGGAGTGTTGGTATGCAAACAGTGCTGCCCGACTCACCGCCCTCCGAATCAAGAAAACGCTCTCTCAGCTCAGCCAACAGGAAGGAATCAAGATGTAGACACGACTACAAAACACACACACACACATACACACAAGCATCTGACTGTCACCCATATCGTTAGCATTAAAGCATTGTTATCGTCATTATTATTATTCATGGATTGTATCTTCCCTTTGGTTGTAAAGGGAAGTGAAGACTTTCCCCACTTGTGCTCTTTTTTTCTCATCCTATTTCATTCATGGACAAACTGCCGAGTTCTACATCCGAAACTGAGGAACCATGTGTATATGTTTGTCGCACTGGCCTTCCATATACACATGAATGGCTGAATGGATGGATCTAATGGGATATCAGAGGCATTAAAGGAAGCCTCCACTCATCCTCCATCTTCCTAATTCATTACATGAATTTTTCTGAAAGACCCACTGGGGCAACTGGGGTCCATGTAGACTCCCAAACTCACCGCTCATTACAAACCAAACCAGTTAGAGCTCAGACCCCATCAGATCACTTAAGGCCGGACAGGGAATCACTTGAGGAACCTCTGAGCTGCCAGAGCTTCGCACTCATCTCCTCAAGTCCTCTCATCACATCCTCATTTGTATATTAGCATGTCAGTCGTCTCTTCAGAGAGTAAGCTACTCCTCAGTAGGGCTGTAAGTTACCTATCTTTGAATTAAGATATATAAAAAACATTCTGCTGATCAATGCACTAAATGTGTATAATGAAAACGAAACTGTAGGAATGATCCAATCATGTTATCTGCTAGTTGCCCAATACATTCTGAGATGAATGTAACTATGTGCATTGCTCTTACAACACTGATGTGTCATATATCATACTGTATTTGTAATGGCATTAGTCTGTAGACAGTTTTAAAATCCATTACATTTCCAACCAAAAGTATTGGTACAATAGCTGTGTAATTTATCAGAAGTTAGAAAATGTACCATAATCCTGTTGGTCTTTAGACTCTTTATTCCTTTAAAAAAATCATTCATTATGTTGCTGCCTCCTGCAACATAATGAATGATTATTTACGTATTTTTTACATACCCGGTTGGAGGTTTCCTAATTCTTTCATTTACAATTACCAATTCTTGTGAGCAGCAAAATGAGACACTCCCTCTTAATATTCAAGCTAATTACACGGCTAGCTGTGTCAAATACATTATTCTAATCGTCAATTACTGCATTTGAAGGTCTACTCTTTCTCTGCAGCAGACTGCCGCTTTAAAGAACAGACTGTTACTACAAATGCAGCTCTGATCGCAGACTCAGGAGGACTTACTCTAACCATATACATGAGCAGAAAGAAGTCTGGGAAACCTTAATTAAAACAGGCTCCAGATCCGGGTTCAGATGATGCACTAGTTGTGTCATCACTTCTTTATTTCTTAGGAACCAGGATCAATTGTAATACAAAAAAACAAAACGAAGCAGAAAACAGTTCTGACTCAAAGTGGTGTGCAGCCCTACTCTTGAGTGGTGTTACAGTAGCATTGGGAACCGAAGCATGGACCTTTGGGGTCATGGGACATTCTGTAAGCCGCCCTGTGAGGTCTCAGACAAACAGCTTCATCTGTTCTTCATCTAGTCGAGCTGTCAGCAAAATCTCTCATTTCTGCAACATTTTTGCACCTGTTTTTTTTTTTTTGGTTTTTTTTTTGTTTTTTTTTTGTTACTGTTGTATTCCCCAGCTCCCTCTTTACTGGCAGGGAGGTGGACAGGTCAGTTTAATTTATTGTGTTTTTAATTTTCTTTCTGTTTGGCAGGGGATCTCTTATTTCTTTTTTTTTTTTAGCTTAACAAAACTGGACATGATGACCTCATTCATTTTTGGCAACATGCTGCAACATATGCAATATACAGTAGATAAATGTGTCTATTTTCTATACTCTGCTCTGCTAAAACCACAAAACAGCAAGAACAACAACAACAATCAGCTGCCACCATGCCTTCCAAGCCAGCGGTTACCGGAAAGTGCCAGTGCTTTAACAACCCAACTCCTCTCATGTCGGCTGCTGTGGAGTGTGTTTGCTCTCTCGTGTATGCAGCTCCGTGCTCGTGTGTGTGCCAGAGGAGGCCCGGAGGAGCCAATGCCGAGCATACAGCAAGCTCGTACTATGCACACCTAAGAAGAAGGGATGGAATGCAAGAAGTGGCACACATCGCACGTCTCACAGCACCTACTACCAGCCGACACTCTGGTGCCATTTCATGAAACCCCTCTCACCTAAACACCAGACCACCTCAGCAACAACTCATCGTACAGCTTCTCCTCCTCGTGGACAGAGTCTGGAAACTGACCTCCAGCACCTCGAACTGTGTTAAGTTGGAAAACAGTGCCGCACAAGCTCATGGCGGCTTTGGAAAAGAGACACAAAGACTTGTAAGCATTACTGATGTTGCCCTATAAATGTAAACTCTTGGATTTCTTTTTTAGTTCTACTCGCGTGTTTTTGCGCTGTCAGCGCGGCAGCAGCGCGGATCAAACTTTCAAGCGTTTCTTTTCTTTGTAGGATAATCAACAAAATTGAGGTACATTCGTTAAAATATAGCAAACAAATACTTACTAAGCCATAGGTTTTCCAGGTTGTGTATTGTTTCTCTTTGTTTCTTTTTTGTGGCAAGGTCTTTTTCTACCAGAATGTACATTTAAGAAAAACAAAAGAAGAAAAAAATGCATTAAATTGACAATTGTGTCATTTCAGCTTAGCAAGCCTTAAGGGACCAACACATAAGAGTCATGATCTACTCTTATTATTTTTTCTTTCTCTTTGTTTTCATGAAAAAAGTTTATATATATATATATATATCATTGATTACTATGGTAAAGGTAGTATCATTATTATCTTAAGGACAAAAAATATATGTAGCACCTGATTTAACAGTTTGTTTCAGTGTTTGTCCTGTTGCCAAAATTGCCATTCATCTAAACCCAGTTGGTGTATTCTACAGTTTTGCTTTAGTCTGAGTTGCTTCAAAAGCACCTGTCTTTAAGTATACAGGTCTGTAACAAATCCATAATTAGGAACAGTTGATAGATGCAAGGTTTAAATGAATTCAAACGTTCAGTGTATTAGATCTGCTCAGAGAAATCCTGCAGAGTCTCTTGATTGTTCAGCGTTAAGTGCACTTCTGAACCACTGGGGGGTTTACCTGTGTGGCAATTTGGACGTTGGTGAGTCCGCCTGTCTCCATTACTTTTTTCTTTATGGATACATAATGTATTGATGTGCTGCTACTTAGTTGTCCACCTCGCGTTTGAAAGTGGAGGTGAGAGCTGCCGTTGGATGTAAAATATCTTCAGATTGCCTGAATCTGATCAGTGTGCCATGAAGCTTTGACGCAAATCCAGCCCATCATCATACATATGGTTGGCAGTCCTCTTAAAGACTTTCTGAAGTTTGTTGATTAGTTGTCAGCCAGCATCCATGGAAGTGCAGGAATCCACTTCAACAACTGCTGCAGCAGCCTGTTTCACTGACCAACTCTTCATCTCTGGTTCAAAGAGCGAGTCAGTTCATTCAGCTGCTTTTCAAGCGGCATGGAAAGCTGCAGCCCATCCATGGACCGCG